>NC_051424.1:22601776-22626776 GCF_015228065.2 Penaeus monodon
ACTTCCTTCTAGAAGTTTCAAATCGCCTTTTGAAACATTACTTGCTTGACAGATACTCTGATATACTTCCTTCTATTTATTGTTCGTATATGGCATTAAAATTTAAAATGTCCAAGGAAATGATTGTAATTATGTGCATATGCTTCCGTTTATCCATCTCTCACTCCGCCTTACCCGTCCCTTTGCCCGGTTCATCTCTCTCTTCCACTTCCACTTCCTCTCCCTCCCTCTGCCTCTCCCTCTCCCTCTCCCTCTCTCTCCTTCCTCTCCTTCCCTCTTTCCCCCTTCCCTCTTTCCCTCTCCCCTTCCTCGCCCTCTCCCTCTGTCCGTTCCTCTCTCCTCGTTTCTCCATCTGTCTACCTGTCAGCCCACCTGCGTGGCTGTTTTTCTCCCTGTCCGTCGGTTCTGCCTTCCCGTCCCCCCCCCCCTCTTATCTTCTTTATTCCTCCTTTACCCATCCTTTTGCTTTTGTACTCGAGGCCTAGCGGCAGATTAACATTTTCTAGGGCTTAGGCTTAGTATGTATGGCCTACTATAGAATTCATCTTTTGTGGAGTCAGTGGGTAACAGTTGACAAAAGGAGTGTATATTTACCAGAGATGTATTTATTCATTCATTTTAGCAGCAAGTGGTGTTATTTAGTTTAATGTGGTAAGAATACAGAAATCTGTAATTTCATTTGTTTGATTTTTGATGGATCTCTTTTGCGGAATGAATACTTTTGATTGATTTTTTTTCTTTGTTTCTCTTACACGATTTTGGCGGGCCTATAAGACATCCGGGTTTTAGTCTCTCCAGCTTATGCACACTACAGGGCTATTCATCATTGCCATGGCCAGAATTCTCTCGTGTTTTTTCTTAGAATTTTAGATTTGTTTCTAAACTCTGCGGTTTGCCTGTTATCAGCCTTCATTGTGTTTTCTTCCTTTTATCTCTATGGCGTTATTGTAAATGTCAAAAGAAGTGTGTGTGTGTGTGTGTGTGTGTGTGTGTGTGTGTGTGTGTGTGTGTGTGTGTGTGTGTGTGTGTGTGTGTGTGTGTGTGTGTGTGTGTGTGTGTGTGTGTGTGTGTGTGTGTGTGTGTGTGTGTGTGTGAGTGTGTGAGTGTGTGATCAAGATGTGAAACAACGTTTCGCTTGCAACCTGTATCCAAGTCTCCGACCTTCTCACCGCTCGCCTCTGTTCATTTGATTACGTCGTCACGGCGTGGGAACCCGGGCAGGTTATACCCACCTTCCCACTCCCTCCCCCGCCCCTACTCCCTATCCCACCCTCACCTCCCTTTCTCCCTTCCCCTCCTTGTCCTTGTCCCTCTCCCCTACTCCTATCCTTCCCTTCCCTTTCCTTGTTCTCCCCCAACACACCCCATACCCTACGCTCTCCTCCCCTCCCTTCTCCTATTATACCTTCCCTTCCCTCCCCACCCCCTCCCCGCACCTCTCCTCTCCTACTTTCCCTTCCCTCCCCAACTCCTCCCCGTTCCTCTCCTCCTACTTTCCCTTCCCTCCCCATCTCCTGCCCGTCCCTCCCCATCTCCTCCCCGTCCCTCTCCTCTGCTACCCTTCTCCTCCCCAACCCCCCCCCTCCTCCACCTCTGTGTGTAAGACTCAGAAGAACGAAGGGAAGGCGCTTGGGAACGAGAGCTACGGAAGGTGGGGGGATTTGGGGGGGATGGGGGGTTGGGGGTTGAGGTTATTTCTTCTATATCAGGTTCAGGAGAAATGTTATATATTTAGGGTCGGTTGGGATAGGTGCAAGAGGGGGGGGAAGGGGGAGGAGGTGGGGGGGGGGCAACTGTATGGGGACAGTATCCGGTTCATCTAGGACCAGGAGGGAGGTGGGGAGGGGGGGAGGTTGGGTTACGGCTAGCTGTACATGTGTATTTTATTAATTAGTTTATTATTATTATTATTTATTATTATTATTATTATTATTATTATTATTATTATTATTATTATTATTATTGCTGTTATTATTGTGTGTGTGTGTGTCTGTGTCTGTGTGTGTGTGTGTGTGTGTGTGTGTCTGTGTGTCTGTGTGTCTGTGTGTCTGTGTGTCTGTGTGTGTGAGAGAGTGAGAGAGAGAGAGAGAGAGAGAGAGAGAGAGAGAGAGAGAGAGAGGAGAGAGAGAGAGAGAGAGAGAGAGAGAGAGAGAGAGAGTTTATTCCCGTGTTGCAGGATCCATAGAGACTGAATTGAGGAGAACGTGTATTGGTAGATATGTTTCTCTTTGTCACCTTTATATTATTATTATTATCATTATTATTATTATCATTATTATTATTATTATTATTATTATTATTATTGCTATCATTATTATCATTGTTATCATTATTATTATTGTCATCATCATCATCATCATCATCATCATCATCATCATCATCATCATCATCATCATCATCATCATCATCATCATCATCATCAACATCATCATCATCATCATCATCATCATCATCATCATCATCATCATCATCATCATCATTATCATTATCATTATCATTATCATCATCATCATCAACATCATCATTATTTCCACTGCTGCTGCTGCTACTACTATTACTGCTACTACTACTACTACTGCTACTACTACTACTACTACTGCTGCTACTGCTACTACTACTACTACTACTACTACTACTACTACTACTGATATTATTATTGCAGTTATGGTTATTGTCACATTATTTGTTACATTTTTTTTATAGAGAAAGGGAAGCTTGTGGTTGTGGGAAGAAAGGAGACGAAGGGGGGGAATGGGGGGCGGGGGGAGGAGAGACGTATTCCAGCAGTTTCAATTAAGATCTATATGTTTTAGAAAAAAGGGGGAAAAGGAAGAGAAATGATTATTTGACTGAGCGAAAAAGGGGAGGAGATTTTCTTTTCTTTTCTGTTCATTTAGGTATTGGGGCGGGGTTGAGTAAGGGGAAAGGGGGCGGGATTGGGGAAGGGAGTAAGGAGGGAAGGGGGCGGGATTGGGGAAGGGGGTGGGTGGGGCGGGATTGGGGAAGGGGATGGGTGGGGCGGATTGAGGGAGGGAGGTACCTTTTGTCTTGCATGATGTAATGGGGAAGAAATGGAGGGGAATAAGGATTTTGAAGGTGGGCTATAATGGGAGAGCGAATAGAGATAGTGATAGAGATAGAGATGGAGATAGAGATGGAGATGGCGAGAGAGAAAGAGAAGAGAAGCGGAGAGAAAATGAAAGAGGGGAGGGGAGTGAATTCTAAATAGCCAAGAAACTCATTTTTCTGGGAACATCAAATCAGTAAATGGAATACCGCGAAAGTTGCATTTCACCGTATTGCACCTGCAACACGGAGCATTAGTAGGCGTACAACTCTCACTCTCTCATTTTTACTACATCACTGATTCCCTTTTCTCTCCCATGTTTTCATTACTCTCGTTTTCTTCATTTTTTACCACATCAGTAGTTTCCTCTTCTCTTTTTCTTTCTCCACATTCTTTCTTCCATTATTTTAGATCCATCAGGTATTGCCTTTTTTTTTCTCTTACTCTCTCCCTCTCATTTTGTCCTTTTTTTCTCTCCCTCTCTCCCCCTCATTCTTTCCTTTTTTTCTCCTTTTCCCTCATTTCGGCCAAATTCTTTCTTCCCTTTATTCTGATTCCCTTATTTATTTCTCTGTTAGTTATTCCTGTTTTTCTCTTCCCTTCTTCTCTTTCTTTTTGTTTCTCTTTCCCTCGTTTCGGCTAAATTTATTCTCATTCCCTTCTGCTCCATCAGTTATCCCATTTTCTCTCTTCCTTTCTCCTTCTCTTTCTCCATTTCTCTCATTTCTGCCTCGGTGCCCAGAAACAGAAGACAAGATCGTCCATATAACTTGGCTGTCAATCCTCCCTCGCTCCTTGCACGTCGAGAAGGAGGGGCGAAGGGGAGAGAAGGGGGAACTAGGAAAGAATAAGAAAGAAAAAGGGTGGAAAGTGTGAACATAGAAGAGCGTTAGGCGAGCCGTGTTGAAAGGGAACGACGGTGATAAAAGGTGACAGAGATAGAGAGGAATAAAGTAAGAGAGGAGGAGGGAATGGAGTAAGGGTAGAGACTAGGTTGAGACGTAAATAGATTGATATAGAATACGAGAGAGAAAGAGAGAGAGAGAGGGAGGGAGGGAGGGAGGGAGGAGGAGGGAGGGAGGAGAGGGAGAGAGGGAGGAGAGGAGGGAGAGAGAGAGAGAGAGGAGAGAGAAGAGAGAGAGAGAGAGAGAGAGAGAGAGAGAGAGAGAGAGAGAGAGAGAGAGAGAGAGAGAGAAAGAAAGAAAGAAAGAAAGAGAGGGAGAGATTGTAGATTTTTTTGGGGGAGAGACCTAAGATCTTTTCAATGGGTTAAGGACAGACCCAAGTAGATTTTTTAAAAGGGCGAGAAAGACGTCTTTAAAAAGGGATTAGAGATTGACCTACGTAGCTTTTTATTCTTTTTAGAGTTAGAGAGAGACCTACATATTTTTTAAAGGGAGAGGCCCAAGTAGAGTGTTGGAATGGATGTGAAAGATACAAAAAAATAAACCTCGGCCAGTGCGCAGGAAGCGTTAGTCTCGAGTAAGGGCGAAGGCCTCGAGGAGCAGAGGTGCTTGCAAATCCTTCAACCCCAAAGCGAAGCCCACCCCCGCCCCCTTCCCCTTCCCCCCCGCTTCCCCGAGACATCCCATTCCCCCGCTCCCCCTTCCCCCTTCCCCCTTCCCCCCCCCAGGCACCCCCGCCGGTGTCCTCACCTTATCCTCGTGCTTCTTCTCGATGTTGTGCTCGGTGATGTGTTGCAGCTGCAGGTCCTTGGCGTCGTGGTTGCTGCCGGCGTCACCTCCTGGGGTCTTGGCGCCCTTGCTGCCGCCGGCGTTCCTGTGCGCTAGGGCCTTGCGCGCCTCGGCCTTGTGGGCGCCCTCGAGCTTGTGCTGGGCGGGGCGGTGGGCGCTGTGGGTCGAGTTGTTCTTGTGGGCGTCCGTCTTGTGGCCAAGGCTGTGGTCTCCTGCGGGAGGAGGAGAGGGGCTGGTGAGTGCGAGATGGAAGGGGAGGGTGTGTGTGTGTGTGTGTGTGTGTGTGTGTGTGTGTGTGTGTGTGTGTGTGTGTGTGTGTGTGTGTGTGTGTGTGTGTGTGTGTGTGTGTGTGTGTGGTGTGTGTGGGTGTGTGTGTGTGTTGTGTGCTGTGTTGCGTGTTGTTGTGTTGCGTGTAGTAGGTGTGTGTGTGTGTGTTGTCGTAGTGTGTGTGTGTGTGTGTGTGCACTGTGTGATGTGTAGTGGTGTGTGTGTTTTGCTTAATATCCATATTTTAATTATCTAACAGTAAGAAAGAGTATTTGTTATATCACAAGATTTGGGGAACAGAAACCACTAAAATTAAGTAGTTAATCTGATAAATCCTCCATTCACGGACACCCCCCTTACCCCCCCTTTACCCCCTTCTTTCCCCCCATTGATAAACTTCATAAACCATGAAGTATAAATCAAATATGACGTTTTTTCCGTTAGTGAAGAATATGAATAACAGTTTACCATGAATTAGAATTGGCACCTAATACCGTGTACGGATCAATTAGGATAGATGAATAGAGGCGACGAGTTAAGTCCACCGTTAAATAGACTCATCCTCGCTTCCATCGGAGTGATCAGAGTCGCAGAAATGATGACGTAATTCGAAATTAATGAATGAAAACAAACGAACGGCAGCAGAAGCAACAAGAACAAGAACACCATCACCACCCCTCACCATCCCCCACTACCACCATCACCACCCCCACCACCAGCACCCCCATCATCACCATCATCACCCCTACCATCACCATTCTCACCCCCCTCACCACCCCCCACCACCACAACCACAACACCCCACCAACACCCCCACCACCACCACCATCACCACCCCTACCACCACCACCATCACCACCCCTACCACCACAAACCCAACCCCCCCCACCACCACCACCACTCCCCACCCTCACCCCCATTTGGTGTAGGGCTTGGGAGTGGGGGTGGGAGGGTTAAGGGGCAGGAAAGGTTTTAAGGGAATAATAATGGGTGTGGTTGCTTTTATGGGAGTGTGTGGGCTTTTTGTTTAGTTGGTTTGTATGTTTGGCGTGTGGTTGTGTTTTGTTTTTTGTTTGTGTGTGTGTGTGTTTAGTCTGTTTGTGTGTCGTATGTGTGTGTTTTGCTCTTGTGTGTAATGTGTCGTATGTTGTGGTGTGTGTGTGTGTCGTTGTTGTGTGTGTGTAGTGTGTGTGCTGTGTGCTCCCCTGTCCCCAAACGACCCCTCGATCCCCACACTACACCACATACCCCCACCTCCCACCACCACCAATCCCACCACTTGCCCCCATTTTTTGGTGTGGGTGTGAGTGTGGTGTGGGTTGGTGTGTGAGGTTGTAGTGGTTGTAATGGGTGTGTGTGCTTTATGGTAGTAGTGTGAGGGGTGGTTGGTTTGGGAATTTTGATGTGAATAGTATGTTTGGTGTGGGTATGTTATCGTGTTGTGTGTGTGTGTGTGTGTGTGTGTGTGTGTGTGTTGTGTGTGTGTGTTGGGTGTTGTGTGTGTGTGTGTGTGTGGTGTTGTTTGTGTGTGTGTGTGTGTGTTGTTGTGGTGTGTGTGTGTGTGTGTGTTGTGTGTGTTTGTGTGTGTGTGTGGTGTGTGTGTGGTGTGTGTGTGTGTGTGTGGTGTGTGTGTGTGGGTGTTGTGTGTGTGTGTGTGTGTGTGTGTGTGTGAGTGTGTGTGTGTGTGTGTAGTATGCGACCATCTATCATTTACGTGCTTCTTGAATGTTTTTGCTTGCTTGCTTGTTTTCGGCTTTGTTAACACTTGCCATTTCAGAGGAATGGAAAGCAGAAGTTAAGTGACATTTATTCAGGTTCATTACGGCAATCAGTTCACCCTCGAGAATGCGAGAGAAAGTTTAGGATATTCAGAAAGGGAAAGGAGATTTTTGGCTCATCCACGCTCACATGCTCGTGCTCATGGACACGGACGTGGATGCACGGACACACGGATGCACGCACGCACATCCACTCACTCACGCACTCACTCTTATCTACCTTTACCTTTCTCTCTTCTTCTTTCACCAACACCTTTCCCTTCCTCTGTCTCCCCGGATCCTCGCTCTCGCTCGCTCTCTCTCTCTCTCTCTCTCTCTCTCTCTCTCTCTCTCTTTCTCTTTCTCTTTCTCTTTCTCTTTCTCTTTCTCTTCCTTTCCTTTCCTTTCCTTTCCTTTCCTTTCCTCTCCTCTCCTCTCCTTTCCTCTCCTCTCCTCTCCTCTCCTTTCCTTTCCTTTCCCTTCCTCTCCACTCTTTCTCTCTCCCCTCTCCCTCTCTCTTTCATTTCTCACCTTTTGCCCCCCCATTCCACCCCTTCAGCTGGTCATCCTCAGCCCCAGTCGGCCTGGCCTTGGTTCTTGCCGCTCCCCTCTCTCCCTGTCTCAACTCTTGTCACGTTCTTCCCCCTTTTCTCTCCCTCTCCTGCTTCCTCTCCATTTGCATTTCCCTCCCTCTCCCACCATCTCTTTCGCCCTGTCTGTCTGTCTTTCTCTCTCTCCTTTCCTCTCCTCTTCCTCTCCTTTTCCTCTTCCTCCATTCATCCATCCATCTATTTATTTATCTATCTATCTATCTATCTATCCCTCCATCACTCCATCTCTCCCAACCTCCCCCCTCACCCTCTCCCTCACCCTCACTCCCTCACCCTCAACCCTCACCCTTCCCCCCTCGCTTCCTTTCTGCCTCCGGGTCCCCTCCCTTATATTGTCCTGTATGTTACGTTTTGTGTATTTTCCCCTCTTTCCTTTACATAGAGGACGTTCATTTTCCATTCATGGTTGGCGTTCTACCCCCCCCCTTCCCTCTCTTTCCCCTTTCCCTTCTCCTCTCTCGTTGCTTGTTTTCGTTACTTTTCCTTTTCCCTGTTCCTTATTGGTTCTGTTTTCTGTCGTTCTATGTCTTTGTATTAATCCTGCCGTTTGTTTAACTTTTATTTTTTGATTATGTTCATTATCATTGTCACTAATAACCATTATCCTCATCAAGACTACACAGCCTTGTAAGAAATTTTGAATAAAGTTGTGAGTGAGTTATTAATTCTTCAATGGAAAACATGCAAACGACGTTCCTTATCACATTTTCTATAAAATCACGTCATTCCAAAATAGCTTTGGTTTCATGACGTCATAACGCACACCATCGCGAAATGATTCATTCTTATCCGTATATTTTCGGCATTTTTTTCATAAAGGGGAAAGGGAGGGGGGATGGGGGTCCACGACGGGAATGTCATTATATATTTATTTATTTATATTCTCACGCATTTCCCTTCTTATGTCCTGGGTCTCGGGTCCAGGTGAGAAGGGCGAGCGCGAGGTCACGGCGAAGGATTTTTAAGTGTTCGCAAGTCCCCCTCGACGCCTCGAACGACCGACCCATCGCACCCGGTAATCGATGGGAAGCGACGGCTGTGTTTGCCGTGCTAACAAGGACGACCCTTTTTTCGCCTTCTCTCCTTCTCCCCTCCATCGTCTCTTTTTCCCCTATCCTCTGTTATCCCTCTCTTCTTCCTCATCCCTCGCTCCTTCTTGCTTTCTCATCCCTCTTCCCCTCCCCCTCTTACCACTCTCTCATTCACCTCTCCTCCATCTCTTTCCCCCTTTTCTCTCTCTCTCTCTCCCTGACCCTGTCCCTGTTTCTCTCCCCCCCCCTCCCTTACCCCCGCCCTCACTCCACCCGTCGCCGGAAGTGTCCTTTTACTTCTTGTTGGCGCGCTGTGACCGACCTTCGAAGCCGAAATCGGGCTGTCTGCTTGTCAGGTTGTTTGTTGTTGCGGTCGTTTGCTTGTTGGGCTGGCTTGAATTGGTTGTTTGTTGCGGTCGTTTGCTTGTTGGGCTGGCTTGAATTGGTTGTTTGTGTTCGCGGTCGTTTGCTTGTTGGGCTGGCTTGAATTGGTTGCCTGTGTAGTCGTTTGTTTGTTAGCTCTGTTTGCGTGGTTTGGTATGTCGTAGTCGTTTGTTTAGGCCTTTTTGTTTGGTTGGTTGTAGTTCTAGTTAAGTTCGACTAAGATTATGGTTAGTTTGCTTGTTAGTTTTGTGTGTAGTTGATTGGTTTGCGTATTCGGGTTGATTGTTCTCGTTTGTTTGATATTGCTTGTTTGGTTACTTGTGGATTGGTTGCAAGGTATTTATTTGTTGATTGCTTGGTAGGTTGGTTAATTGACTCGTTGGGTTGATTTATTAGTTGTTCTCTATTTTTATTTTGTTTTTATTGGTCTGGTTTGTGTGTTATCCATTTTTGTATTTTTGTATCATCTCTTCATTGCCTCTTTATTTGCTCTCTCTCTCTCTCTCTCTCTCTCTCTCTCTCTCTCTCTCTCTCTCTCTCTCTCTCTCTCTCTCTCTCTCTCTCTCTCTCTCTCTCTCTCTTAGACTAAAATTCATTATTCTTCCATCGCATTGTCCATGCGTCACTTTACTTGATACCCTTTCAGCGCAGGGATTTCCTCCAGTAAGTTGATCAGACGTCTAGATCTCCTCTGAACCCTATTTTTAAAAGCAGTTTTCTTTTAGACCTTTTTCTCTCAAAATGTGGGGCACCGTCTTAGCAAGTTTCAAGGACGTAAATCACAAGGTTTTCATAATATTCTTCTAGGTGGAAATTGCATTGCAAGGTTGGATGGTTAGCTGTGCTGCTTATGTCCTGCAGGATGTGTGGCTCGGAAGGGAAAGGAGTTCTGATGACTATTTAGCGAACTGCGCAAGTCACCACCGGCGCGCAGTCGAAGTCATGGCTTATTCTTCGATGCGCAAAAACACTTACATCCTGTTGTACGATTAGCATTATCCCGCGGTCATTGCATTGAGTGGGTGTTTTCATTGTAAACAGTTTCGTTGGTGTTATCGTCGCGGCATAAGGAATTCTTATCAGATATGATTGTAAAAGCATCATGGACTATTTAGTTTTAGGTGCATAAAGATGATCTCTCTCTCTCTCTCTCTCTTCCTCCCCCCTCTCTTCTCTCCTCCCTCTCACTCTCCTCCCGTCTCTCTTTTCCCCTCTCTCTTTCTCTCTTTTTCTCTTTTTTTTTCTCTCTCTTCCTCGCTCTCTTCCTCCCTCGCTCTCTTTCTCCCTCTCTCTTCCTTCCATCTCTCTCTTCCTCCCTCCCTCCTCCTTTTGTACTTCTCTGTAAATTTGTTTGTCGTCCATTGGGCGTAATAGATTCATCAGATCAGATCAATCCTGCCGTCATCTCTTACCTGTATACCTTCTTTCTTCATCCCTTTATCCATCCATAGCCTAGTCTTCCTCCCCATCCTCTTCGTCTTTCTTCCCATGCGTACTTCTTCCTGCCCCTTCTCACCTCCCAGTAACCTTGGGGGCCTGTTAGTCCACGTGTGCTGTGCTGTGTTGATGTGTTTGCAGACATCGGCATAACAGCGGGTGGGCCAAGGGGGTGGGGGTGGATCGTAGGGTCACAGGTGGGGGAGTGGGTCTTGGGGGGAGGGGAGGGGAGTGGGTCATTGGGGGAGGCGAGTGATCGTGGTCATTGAAGTTTTAAACGAGCGAGGTCGTGTCGATGAGAACTTGAGGGTCACGTGTTAGGAGGTAAATTAGGTCAGTGTTGTGATAGGTGATGATGATGTGAGTGATAAAAGAGTAGGTTTTGTTTTGTTCTTGTCTTACTCTTCGACTGTTATCTCTCTTCTCCCTCTCTTCTCCCACTTCTTCTCTGCTCCTACCAATTTTCTTTTTCTTCTCCTCCCCTTTTCGTTTCCATACCCGCCTCCCCTTTTTCCTTACATCTTCTTTCTCCTCTTGTTTTCCTTACATCTTCTTTCTCCTCTTGTTTTCCTTTCTCTTCTCTATTCCTCTCTTTCTCATCACTCTTCCCATTCTTTCTTCTTTTTCCTCCCCTTCCTTCCCCTTCTCTCTTTTCTTCCTTCTCCTTTCCTCACCTGTCACCTCCCTTCATTTTCTCTCCTCTTTTTCCCCATCTGCCACGCTCCTCCGTCTTCTTCCCTCTCTTCTCAACACTCTTCTCCCTCCCTACATCTCTCTACCCTCCCTTTTCATCACCTCTCTCCACCTCCCCCTCTTATCATCTCTCCCCCCTCCCCTTCTCATCACCCCTCTCCACCTCCCCCTCTTATCATCTCTCCCCCCCTCCCCTTCTCATCAGCCCTCCCCTCCTCCCTCTGTCATCATCTCCCCTCCCCCTCCCCCTCCCCTCTCCCTCATGGACGTCAGTAGCAATATCCTGGTGCCAGATCCGAGGAAGTGCGTGCCACCGCCGCCAGATGGCTCCTGTCTCGAGGCCTTCCTTGGCGGGGCTGTTTGTTTGTTTGTTTGCTTGTTAGTGTGTCTGCCAGCCTTCTCAGTGTTTTTCTTGTTTGTCACGTCCGTTGGCCTTGATTGCATTGTCCAGGTGGTTAAGAGTTTTGTTGTTGTTTTTGTGTTTGGTTGGTTCACTGTAGCCGTTTTTGCTGCAGAGGTTTGTTAACAATTGTTTTTATTGTTGTTTGTTGTGCTTGTTCTTGCTGTTGACGTTATTACAACTGTTGTTGCTTCTTCCACAGTCGTCATCAACATAATTTTTTATGGTTGTTGTTTTTTTTTACAATTTATTCATTCTGATTTTTCTTTGTTACTCAAGTAAGCTTATATCGAAGACCAGTATCATTATATGAGATTTTTTTTTGTCGAGGCGAAGTTGCACTTGACAAGTTGGTGATGACCGAGGACATGGTGACCGATTAGTGAAGACTGAGGACAGGGTTACAGATTGGTAATGACTGAGAGAAGGTGACAGATTGGTGATGGCTAAGGGCAGGGTGACAAATTGCCACCAAGATGTTTATTTTAACACCTTGCTTTCAGTCCGTCATCACCAACCTCACAAATAAATTATATGACCTTATCAAAGACACCAGACTATCCTATAACACAGAAAAAAAACACGAAACTAGCCGAGACAACACGGCGCAGACAATGCAAGAGGAAGCAGGCAGCGTCATTGCGGTTGCATTATGTTGCACAAGTCCGGCCAGGAGGTTTGCCGTGACAGTGTTCTCGGCGGCGCTTTGGTCTCGCGGCCGGGCGCGAGGACCGGGCGCGAGGACGCCGGTGCCCCGGTCCCCCTCTCCCCTTCTCGCGGTCTTTCTAGAAGATTCATAAATGTATACGCGTTATGGAGAGGGAGAGGGGAAAGGAAAAGGGAGAGGGAGAGGGGAAAGTGAATTAGTTTTGAAAGATCAGAGGGACGAGGGAGATAGGAAGATGAGGAGAGGTGGACAGGGAAGAAGGGACGATGGGAGACGGGGAAGTGAAGATTGGTGTGACGAGGAAGGGGAAAGACGGAGGGAGAGGGAAGGGACAGTGGAGCTAAGGGAAGGTGAAATGAAAGTAAACTCAGCGAGACGGCAGAAAAAACGAACGGAGGAACAGGGAGCAAGAGGACGCCGGCAGAGTGCCGGAACGCCGGTCGGCGCCAGGCCTCCTCCCCCCTCTCCGCGGTCGTCAGAGAGGTCATAAATGTATACGCGTTATGGAGAGGGAGAGGGAGAGGGGAAAGTAGTGAAAGGAAAGGGAGAGGGGAAAGTAGTGAAAGGAAAGGGAGAGGGGAAAGTGAAAGGAAAGGAAGAGGGAGAGGGGAAATTGAAAGGAAAGGGAAAGGGGAAAGGGAGAGGTAAAGGGGAAAGGGAGCGGTAAAGGGGAAAGGGAGAGGTAAAGGGGAAAGGAAGGGAGAGGGGAAAGGGAGGGAGAGAGAGGGAAAGGGAGAGAGAGAGAAAGGGAGAGAGAGAGAAAGAGAGAGAGAGAGAGAGAGAGAGAGAGAGAGAGAGAGAGAGAGAGAGAGAGAGAGAGAGAGAGAGAGAGAGGGGGTGAGAGGGTTAGGGAGAGGGAGCCTTTCGGAGGAAAGGGAATAACAGAAAGACAAAATGAACACCAGAAAGCGAAGAACACGCGGGGAGATACCGACCGATGTCTCCCCCTCCCCCTCCCCCTCCCATTCCCTCCACTCCCCTCCCCCTCCCCTCCCCCTCCCCTTACCCCCTGCCTCGCCCTGCCTTTTTCATGGCGAGAGAGAGATGCGAAACAAGGTTATCGCGGAGGTGGTCTGGCAGGGGAGGGAACAGGGGATGGGGGGGAGGGGTGTGGGGCTGGAGTCAGGGTGTGGGGGTTGCCTGTGAGGGTGGGAGATTAGAGGATGCAAGCATTGGAGTATAATGCTTTTTTTCCGTAGGGGAGCCGATGAGGGGAGGGGATAGAGGGAGAATGGCGGGGGAAGGCGATAGAGAAAGAGGGGAAGGGGAGAGGGGATAGATAGAGAGGGAAGTGGGGAGGGGATAGAGAAAGAGGGAAGTGGGGTGGGGATAGAGAAAAGGGGAAGGGGGAGGGGATGGAGAGTGTGGGGGGGGGGGGGCTACTGTTCCGGCTCTTTCCAGTAAGGAGCATTAAGAGTAATGGCGGCGCTGGAGTAATTGGGCGGCGGTGGCGGCGGAGGCGGCGGCGGCGGAGGCGGGCGAGTGTGACCTTCGGTTTTCCAAAATTCAGGTTTCGCGCGCAAAAGGAAGTTCGTTATCTATTTGTTTGTGGATTGAGTTTGTTTATTTTTTCTTTTTTTGTGTGTGTGTTGTGTGTAATATTTTATTTTTGTTTTTTTTTTGAGGGATGGGGATTGTTAATTTCATTGTGGTGTTTCATTTTAATGAAATTAGTAGGTCGTTCTGTTATTGCTTTGTATTTTTTAATGTGTTTTATTTTCTTTGTTTCCCCCGTGTTAATTAAGCCTTTGTTGTTACCGTTCCTTTCCCTCGTATTAATCGTGTAATTTTCTTTTTCTGGTAACACGGAAACTTTTTCGTGAGTTCTCTCTCTGTTTATTAAATTTTCTCTATTATTATTGTTACTATTTCTCATTTGCCCCTTTTAACTCACTATTATTTCATTCTTTACCTCCTCGTCTTTCCGCATGGGTTGTTATCGTCATCCGCGCTTATTATCATTTTTATCTCCCTTCTCCACCAGCAGCTCAGTCCTTGGCGTAGTGCGGTGTGGAGGAGCGAGAGAGCGAAGGGGAAGAAAGGGAGGAACGGGAGGGAGGGAGGGAGGAAAGAGGAATGAAGGGAGGGGGAAAGGAAGGGAGGGAGATAGAACCAGGGAAGGATATGGATAAATGGAGGGAGGAGAGAGAGAGAGAGAGAGAGAGAGAGAGAGAGAGAGAGAGAGAGAGAGAGAGAGAGAGAGAGAGAGAGAGAGAAGGGAGAGGCAAAGTTTGAGGGAGGAAGCAGAGAAGTAGAGAAGCAGAGAAAGAGAAAGAGATAGTGACGGAGATGACAACGAAGACAGAGAGTGAGAAATGAGATGAAAGAAAAGGAGAAGAGACAGGAGAAAAGGGCGGGTGGGGAAGAGAGCGAGAGAGCGAGAGACAGAATGAGACTAAGAAGAAGCCGAAGGAGGATCTGCCAAACCCTTCAAATAACAGCAAGGGAGAAAGGAAGAGGGGGAGAAGTGGCCACCGCGGCGAGGATTCCCCACGAGCCGTCGCGCGCATCCGCAAGTGGCTTTGGAAATGCTCTCGTCTGTATTTGCTTCAGAAGAGAAAGCTGTGTTTCGAATTTTCGAGAAGGGAAGACTTTGTCACGACCCCGATGCTCTTCTTTTTGGATCAGCCTTATGTATTTCATTATTATTAATATTATTGTTATTATTATTATTAATTATTATTATTACTATTTATGTTTGTTTTATTTTATTATTTATTATTATTATTATTATTATTATATATTATTATTATTAATTTTATTATTTGTTGTTAGTTGTTGTTTGTTGTTGCTATTATTTTTATATATTTGTTTGTTTAATAATAATAATAATAATTATTATTATTATTATTATTATTGTAATTATTGTAATTATTGTTGTTGTTGTTGTTGTTGTTGTTGTTGTTATTGTTATTATTAATGTTGCTATTATTATTATTATTATGATTATTACGATTATCATTATTATTATTATTATTATTATTATTATTGTTATTATTGTTGTTATTACTTTCATTATAATTATTTACTCCATGTTTGTACCTTATTTATCATATTAACAATATTATTGCATTATATTGCATCATTGCTATCATTATTGGACCATTTCCTCTTCACACTTTCCCTCTCCTTTTCTAGTTTCTCTCTCTCTCTCTCTTATTGTCTTTCCCCTGCCTTCCTTCTCCCCTCTCTACTGCCCCCCCCTCTGCTAAACCTCCTCACTCGCCCCTGTAGCACCCCCCTTCCTCCCTTCTACCACTCTCTCTCCTCTGTACCCCCCCCCCCTTTCCTCCCTTCTTCCACCCTCCTCTCTCCCCTCTACCACCCTCTCTCCTTCCCTCTGCCATCCCCCTTCCATTCCCTTCCACCCCCCTCCTCCCATCTTCCACCTTCCTCTCTCCCCTCTACCTCCCTCTTCCTCCCCTCTGCCACTCTCTCTCCTCCCCTCTGGCCCCTCCTCCCCCCTTATGCATTGTGGTCTGTCGCAAGAAAACGTGAAAAATATCTTGAGGGCTTGCAAGCCTCAGAGCAGTATGAATTGTTTGCCGAACCGCCGGCTGGAAAGGCAGCTCTGGGATAAGTCTCTCTCTCTCTCTCTCTCTCTCTCTCTCTCTCTCTCTCTCTCTCTCTCTCTCTCTCTCTCTCTCTCTCTCTCTCTCTCTCTCTCTCTCTCTCTCTCTCTCTCTCCAGGGGGAATAGGGGAGATGAGGATGGGTCAAGGGAAAAGGGGAGAGGAGAAGAGGTGGGGGGCAGGAGAGGGCATGTTTAATTTAATTTGATAATCTAATGATAATAATTTAGTTTTATTCCATTTGTTACAATGGATCTTATTGGTGTGACATGCTGTCCGTTTCATTTTGCTTCTAAATTACCCCCTGTGTGCATGGAATGGCCGGGGTTACCATCCACTGGCGGCGCGGGAATCGAACGCGGGTCAGCAAGATTGCGCAACATGAAGAAAGGGGAGAGGAGGAGGGAGCAAAGGGAGTAGGTGAGAGGAGAACGAGAAGGAATAAGAGAGGAGAAGGGGACAAGAATAGGGGAGAGGAGAAGGGGACAAGAATAGGTGAGAGGAGAAGGGGGCAAGAGGGAAAAGGGGGACAGGAGAAGGAAGCAATGAGAATAAGGGAGAGGAGGAGGGGACAAGAATAGGTGAGAGGAGAAAGGGGCAAGGGGGAAAAGGTTGAGGAAGAGGGGAAGAGGGGAGAGTAGAAGGGGGAAGGGGGAGGACGAAAAATGCGACGCACAATATGGTCGGGAGGGGGGTGAGGCTAAGGGTAGGGGGAATGAGTTTCTCCATGTCTTGTTTACACAGCCCGGAACTATAGTATTGTGTTTGTGGCGAGTAAGTTCTCTCTCTCTCTCTCTCTCTCTCTCTCTCTCTCTCTCTCTCTCTCTCTCTCTCTCTCTCTCTCCTCTCTCTCTCTCTCTCTCTCTCTCTCTCTCTCTCTCTCTCTCTCTCTCTCTCTCTCTCTCTCTCTCTCTCTCTCTCTCTCTCTATTTCTCTTTTTTCTCTCCCCTTTTTCTCTTTTTCTCCTTTTCTCTTTTATCTCTCTCGCTTTTTTTCTCGCTCTCTCCTCTCTTTTTCTCTCTTTGTTTGGACGTTCTGAGTACGCCCTTCACCCCCCACCATAGCCTATTGTAACAGCCTGTTATGGGCATTGTCAATCACCTGTTCTACCTGGAGTAATATTGTCGCCCGTTTTGTACCGATCGATAGGCCTGTTTCAGAGTTCTGTTTCTGACGTCCACTGGCCCATGATGTCAATGGTAACGCGGGTAGTAATAAGGAGGTATTGATGATGATAATGATTATGATAACAGTATTACCATTGCTTTTACTACTACAGCTGATAATAATGATACTATAATAATAATGATAATAATGATATTGATGTTGATGATAATCATCATCATCGTATTACAAATATCACTGCTATTCTTCTTAATCCTTATCACAAGTACATGCATCCGCCGTGTGTCAACTCTCCAACTTAACTGTGTCTGTTAACCACTGATCTCTAATGACAGTTGCGATTACGCTCAGGCTGCACGACCTCCGGGTCATCGTGCGCTGCCATCGTCAGCAACTCCCGCTGACAGCTGACACCATTAACTACTTCCACGACAGGACATTAAGGTCATCGGCAGGGGTTACAGATGCTGATTTTCACCCCTACACACCATCCGCTCCCTCTCCTCCTTTCCCTTCCTTTCCTTTCTTTTCCTTCGATTCCCGTCTCTTCATTTCCCTCTCCTCCCCTCCCCTCCCCTCCTCTCCCCTCCCCTTCCCTTCCCTTCACTCCTCCTCTTTTCCGTCCTCTCCCTCCATTTCCCTTTCTCCTTCCCTCCCCTCCCCTCCTTTCCTCACTCCCTTACCCCTCCCCTCCCCTGCTATAAGGAGAAATCAGGATAATCAGGATATCATCAGCGACCCCCTCACCCTCCGCTTCCACTTTTCCCCTCTCCCCTCTCCTCCTCCCCCTCTCCCCCTTCCTTCCCCCCTCTCCTCCCCCTTCCCCTCTCCTCCCCCTTCCCCTCTCCTCCCCCTTCCCCTCTCCTCCCCCTTCCCCTCTCCTCCCATCCCCTTTCGTAAATGTTCGTAAATGATCCTCCTCGGGAAACAGGGCCATTGAGTGACGTCATGCGAAAAGGTCGTTGGGGACACTGTAACGTTCCCCCATGAATTGACCTTTTTTGGGCTTAGACTTTCGCGACGATGGGGGGGGGGGGGTATAGAAGAAACTAGTGATGACGAAGAGAAAAAAAGGTTGAGAAATGTACGTGTAGAGACTTGATTATTTCGCTTGGAATCGGGACGCATCTCGAACCACAGACTTCGAAGGTGCAGGATGAATAAACACTGGAAGTACATCCCATTTCGATCAGGAAGAAAGAAAGAAAATATTTTGCATATTGTTACACCCATGCTTTCCATTCCCAAGGCATTCTTCCCCCACACATCAACAAAGCACACACACACACACATACACACACACACACAAACACACACACACACACACACACACACATACACACACACACACCCAACACACACACACACACACACACAAAAACACAACACACACAACACACAATCCCACACACCACCCACACACACACAACACCACACAACACACAAACACAACACAACCACACACACAACACACCCACACACACACACACACACACATTAAAAACCCCAAAAACCCCACAACACACACATACCACACACAACAAACACACACATCAACAACAACACAACACTACACACACATACACACACAAAAAAGTAGAAAACCTATCTTTTTACACTTCGGGCGGTGGTGATCAGCATGGCCCACTTCCCAACACAATTCAGAAGCAAAATACCCGTGGATCTTTATATATATGCAAATGTGTTAGTACTTACGGCGGTGGTGGTCGCCGTGATCCATTTTCCCAAGACAGTTCAAATGAAAAAAAGAAATAACAATAGAAAACATGTTTTTTTTTTACCTTCCCCCTCTACAAAAAAATCATAAAAAACGAAAAAAGAAGCAAATCTCTTACTACTTACGGCGGTAATGTTCGCCAAGACCATCCACTTTCCAAGACAAAAAGACCCACAGATCTTTATACTTACACGAAACCAATAAACACACACACAAAATATTAAAACAGGCAAACGTCTGTGTACTTACGGCGGTGGTGATCGCCGTGGCCCATGCGGTTGCTGAGTTCGTGTTCGCGGGTGCGCTTGGCCACGTGGGTCCGCTTGCCGTCGCCGTGGGGCTGCCAGGGAGAGAGCAGGGAAGTTAGGCTCGCGGGGAAGGCGATGGCGCTGTGCTTGCTTGCTTGTTTGGGTTGGGTTGGGTTGGTTGGTTGTTGCGTGTCGGAGGGTTAAGTGTGGTTGGCGAGGAAGAAGATTGTGTGGGAATTAAATTATTATTATTATTATTATTTTTTTTTTTGAGGGAGTTTTAGTGTTTGGAGTTTTAGTGGATATTTAGGTTTGGGAAAATTGCTCTTGTTTTACCTATTCTCTAAAAAAAAAGAAGAAAAAAAAAAACAATATAAGGCATTTTACAAATATTAATTTTCCCGGACAGGATAGAATCCAGGAAGTCAGTTAGATTTTTTTTTTTTTTTTTGGTCGTCTCCACACTCCCTTTTTTAGTCGTCCATTATTTCCTCTATTTCTTCTTCTTCCCCCTTTTCGCAATAGTGCCCCCCCCCCTCCGATCAATTATCCCCATGGCTTTACCTTTATCTCCATTTTATCCTATCATTATCCCTAATCCTTGCGCCGCATCTCCAGTAGCGAGTGCTTTCCAGAGGCCGGAGACGCGAGGGAAAATATGCAGCGAACTCCCGCACGCAAGCACTCCGGCTCCAATTAATTTCAGCGCTGTCTTCCTTCCTCGCTTCCTCCATGTTTATCATCTGCGCTATGCATGCATTCAGTGCCTCAGCTGCTGCTGATTCTAGAATTTATTGTGTGTGTGTGTGTGTGTGTGTGTGTGTGTGTGTGTGTGTGTGTGTGTGTGTGTGTATGTATATAGTGTGTGTGTATTATATATATATATACATATATATACACATATATACATATAGATGCATTTATATATAATTATATAGGTAAATAAATAGATAAATTAATATATATGGATATTATGTATTATATTATGCACACACACACACACACACACACACACACACACACACACACACACACACACACACACACACACACACACACACACACACACACACACACACACACACACACACACACACACACACACACACACACAAAGACATATAAATGTGTGTGTGTGTGTGTGTGTGTGTGTGTGTGTGTGTGTGTGTGTGTGTGTGTGTGTGTGTGTGTGTGTGTGTGTGTGTGTGAAGTAAGAACGCCCACCAAGCCCATGCGAATGAAAGGGCCCATCGTGAGCAAAGCGGAAGGCGAGGTCGGCCCTGATTTCGCTCGCCGAATGAAATGGCGCATTGCGAATTCCATTATGCAGCCGACGTTGTGTTGCGCAACACAAAGTCCGTGTTTCATGCGGTTCGGTTTCATTGCGCTAATGGGCGGGCGATCCGTTTCGGTGGCGCCGCGCGCGTTTCTTGTGCTAGGTCGGCCATTTTCGCTCGGGAAGGTTGATTTAAATTCCGTGTTGCTTATGGATGCGGTATGTTAATTTTTTAGTTTATTGTGTTCTCTCTCTCTCTCTCTCTCTCTCTCTCTCTCTCTCTCTCTCTCTCTCCCCTCTCCCTCTCCCTCTCCCTCTCCCTCTCCTCTCCCTCCTCCCTCCCCTCCCTCCCCCCTCCCTCCTCTCCCCCCTCCCCCCTCCCTTCCCCTCCCCCTTCCTCCCCCCTCCCCCTCCCCCCTCCATGCATCCGTCCATCCATCCATCCATCCATCCATCCATCCATCCATCCATCCATCCATCCATCCATCCATCCATCCATCCATCCATCCCTCACTGCAATGAAAGAGCGCTTCCGGGACCAGAACGTTCACACAAGGCACAAATGAGCGATACTTCAGCCTCCGTTTTGCACCGAACTTTGACGACTCCCTTGCAATGTCCCGGCAAATTGTCGGCTCAAGTTTTGGCAATGGACGAGTGATCGGCGCTGCAGATTAGACGGGCGGCAGCTGTGATTACGCGCGATTTCGCCAAAGATTCGGAATTTTGGGTTTCTTTGGGTTCTGATTATTATTTTTCCGGCTAATTGTGAATTTTTTTTTTCTTTTTAGGTGGGGGAGAAGGAGAGAGATGGGGGGGGGGTATGGTTGTATGACTTCCAGATTAAAAAAAAGATAAAAAAAAAACTGTGAAACCTTTTATTTTCAGTCTCGAAGTCCGATTTTCCCTGATTTTGGAGATGCTCACGAGTCCCAGATTTTCTCTCCCGCTCGTTGCAACGGACGAACGAATTGCAACAATAACCTCCCCCGACACTTTGCATGATTAGAAGGGGAGTAAGAGGAGGGGGGGGGGGGGAGATAATACCTTGTGGGTATCGCAACTTTTTTTTTGCGCGGGGGGGGGGGGGGGGGGGGTCATGATTCGCGCATTACTCAGTCGCTCATGACCCATTCTTGCGTTTGGAGTCGTTCATGGGAGGCGTGTGTTTCGTGTGGAATGGTTCGCGTCATGCATAGGTCTGTCTGCACGATCGGTGAGGGAAGGTTGGACTGGTGGGAGGTAGGGAATGGGAGGGGAGGGGAGGGGAGGGGAGGGAAGGGGAGAGGAGGGGAGGGGAGAGAGGAAGGGAGGCAGGGAAGGGGAGGGAGGGGGGAAGGGAGTAAAGGGAGGATGGATGATGGATGAAAGCGAGAAGGAAGAGGAAAGAGAAAGAGAATGATGGGTAGAATATATCTATCTACATGTAGAGGGGAGAGATGGAGAAAGAGAAGAATGAGGAAGGAAAGAGAAGAGAAAGGGAGAGAAGGAAAAAAAAGAAGAAAGAGAGAGAAAGGGAGAAACACATAACAGTTTCATCTCTTGTCAACATTGCCCGCGCACGTCTCATAATAAGACAACTTAATGATATTCCTCGTAATTATGATAACCCGAGGTAATTATGCCTCGTTCTCTCTCCCTCCTCCTCCTCTCCCTCTCTTTCCCCCCCCCCCAGTCATCACCCTTCCCCTCCCTCTTCTCCTTTCCTCTAATATTCACCCCCCCCCCCCCGCCCCCCGCCCCCCCCCCCGCCCCCCGCCCATCACGACCCCGCCCGCGACCTGCCCTCTGGCCTGCAATGTGCATGATGGACGTTAATGAAATTTCCATCGGGGCGAACCTGTCAGTTTCCACTACCGATCTCTGCCGCGTTCCTGTGCTGCCCTCTAGGCCTGTTCCTTTCATTTTTTCCCCCTCTTTTTTGCCCTCTCTTACCCTTTGAGCTTTGTCTCCTTTCTCTCCTTATCCATCTTTTTCTTCCCCCGATTTTCAGCTTTGCCTTTTCTCCCCTTTTCCTACTTTTCCCCTTTATCCCCCACTGTTCTTCTGCTTTCCTTGCTTTCCCGCTCTTTCTTCCCTTGTCATTTCCCTCCCTTCCATTCTTTTCTCTCTTTCTTTTTTTTTCTTTCCTCTCTTTTTTGTACTCCATCCCCCCTCCCCTTTGCTTTCTGCTCTTCCTCGCCCTTCTATACTTTCTTACTATCTTTCTGCTTCTTCTTCCTTTATCTTTCATTGCGTTTTCTCTTTGTATTTCTCTTTGTCTTCCTCTGTTCCTCTTTTACTTTTTTTCGCATCTACCTGTCGTCTCTTACTTTGTCTTTCACTTTTTTCTCTCTTTTATTTCCGCCAACCTTTTTCCTGTTTCCTCGTTTTTCTTTTTCTTTTTCTTTTCTTTACTTCTTTCCTGGTCTTTGTCTCGTTTCCCTTCCCTCATATTGGCTCTCATTTTTTGCTTTACTTTTTTTTTTTTTTTTTTTTTATTAATGTCCCAGATAAATATTTTTCTTTCCCATTTTGTGTCGTGAGTTTTCCATTCGTTGACTTTTTGCTTTTATTTGTGTTACGCTTTTTTTTCGACAACGACACGTGTCCTGTGTCCTTTCACGCAGAGGGAAAGGGGGGCGAGGGGGGGAGGGGGAATTTAAAAGTGAGATTGGGAATTAATGTAAGAGTGAGAGTGAGGGTGTGTACGTGGGAATGAAAGTGAAAGTGAAAGTGAGAATGAGGGTGAATGTGAGATGGAGAGTGAAAGTGAGAGTGAGAATGAGAGTGAAACTGAATGTGAGAGTGAAAGTGAGAGTGAAAGTGAGAGTGAGCAATGAGTGAGAGAGTGAAAGAGTGATTGAGTAGATAAGCATAGTAGTAAGTAAGTAGGAGAGTTAGTAAGCGAGAGACAGACAGTGAAAGAAAGAAAAAAATAAATCAATAAAGAGAGACAGACACAGACAGACAGAAAGAAAGAAAGAAAGAAAAGAAAAGAAAAGAAAGGCAGAGAGAGAAAGACAGAAAGAAAAAAAGAAGAGAAAGAGAAGGTTCATGAGTGATCGAGGAGAATTTATCAAGCGACAAAAACGAGGCTGATGATAATGGCGGTGATGGACGAGCAGGATCAGCCCCAGGTGATGATGATGATGAGGGGGTGGGGCAGGGGCAGGGGCAGGGGGCAGGGGGCAGGGGGAAGGGGGCGGGGCAGGGGGCGTGGTAGTGCAATGATGATGATGATGGTGGTGGTGATGGAGAGGGTGATAGAGTTGTGAGACCGTGAATTGGATTATTATAATGTCAAAAGGAGTGAGTGTGTGAGTAGGGTGCGGGATGGGTTGTATATTTGTGTGTGTGTGTGTGTGTGTGTGTGTGTGTGTGTGTGTGTGTGTGTGTGTGTGTGTGTGTGTGTGTGTGTGTGTGTGTGTGTGTGTGTTTGTGTGTGTGTGTGTCTGTCTGTCTGTCTGTCTTTGTCACCGTCATGTTTACACGCCCGTTTGTACACACATTTCAATCCTGACGATAATGACCCCAACCAAATGACTTATTAATCGAAGACAAAGCGTCGTTTCCGGCCATCGTTAACTGTTTACTGGCCGTTTGCCCGGGCGAGGACACGGGTTATTTTCGACCAGTGTGAAGAGGAAGCGGCGGGACGATCACGGCCGCGGGAACTCTGCTGACGGCGGCGCTGACGTATGTCCTTATGCGAAGTCAGAGGGTAATGAGGAAGAATCGATGGAGGGAGATGGAGGATAGTAAATGCCTGGTATATATTGAGGGGGAGGAGGGAAGGGGGAAAAGGAGAGGGGAGAAGAGGAAGTGACGATGATGAGTATCATGAAGGAGGAAAACACGAAGGCAAAGAAGAAGGGAAGAGGAAAGGTGAGGGAAGAAAATAAAAAAGGGAGGGAGATTAAAAGAAAACGGAAAAAGAGGGAGAGAGACAGAGACAGGAATAAAAAAAGAAGAAAAGAGAAAATAAGAGGTGGGACGGGAAAGGAAAAGGGAGAGAGACAAAAGAAAAAGACAGACAGACAGACAGACAAGGAGAGAGAGAGAGAGAGAGAGAGAGAGAGAGAGAGAGAGAGAGAGAGAGAGAGAGAGAGAGAGAGAGAGAGAGAGAGAGAGAGAGAGAGAGAGATGATTGCATGTCTAACGGATTACACTTCCCGCCCACTGAACCGCGTATCATTCGCTGCAATCTACTTAGTCCACCCCCCCTTCCCATCTTCCCCCCACTTTGTCCCCCCCCCTCCCCAAGCCCCCAACCTCTCCCCTCCCCTCGCGGTATCACTTGCACTTCATTTCCCAGTTTTCAAATTTAGCATTAAGCGAGTTTTCACGGTCTGGGTACGGGAAGTTGCTAGCGAAGTTGTTTAAGCAAGGGCGTTTTCAGAAGTTAATGCTGGAGTGAGGATATTTCTTCATGTTCACTAGTAGCTAAGCAGGAGGAAAATGGGCGCTGCGTTTTGCAAGATGATGTTACTTTATCTGCTTTTGGTTTCTCTCCTTCCTTGATCTTTTATCGACTCCTCCACTTATCTCCTTGCTTACTTACCTCTATTTTCTGTCTCTCACTCAGTCTCTGTCTGTCTGTCTGTCTGTACCCTGCCCCCCCTCCCTTTCTTTCTGTCTTTCTTTATGTCAGTCTCATAATCTCTCTCTCTCTCTCCCCGTCAAGTATCCTTTCTCTTTTCTTTCCTTCCTTCCTTTTCTCTATCCTTTCCTCCCTCCTCCCTCCTTTCCTCCGTCTCTCTCACTCTCCTCACCTCGCCCTCTGCCTCTCGCCCTCTCACTCTTTTTCCTCCCCCTGTCGCTCTTTCCCATCTTGCGCCATTGATTAAACCCTTGCCTCTTCCTCCCCTCCCCCTCTCCCCTCTTGATCCTTCTCCCCCTCGCTCCCTGGCCCCCTCCCTGACCCTTCCTCCCCCCCCCCGTTCCCCGCCCCAGGAAAGTTGAGCGATCCAGAGTCTTAAAACCACTCGAATTCTCATTACTGTTTGCCTGACTCCGAGTTAAACCCCGGGCGGACACGTGGACTGAGGAGGC
>NC_051424.1:22631776-22641776 GCF_015228065.2 Penaeus monodon
GAAACAGGCGTCGCGGGGGAGGCTCGGGGCAAGGGGGGGGGGAGGTGGCGGTGTTTGCACAGCAGGAGCCCGATATTTCTGGGTCACGGCCTCGCGGGTCCGTCAGCGCTCGGATTGTCCTGCATCTTAATTTTCTGTTAGATGCCTCTCTCTCTCTCTCTCCCTCTCTCTCTCTCTCTCTCTCTCTCTCTCCTCTCTCTCTCTCTCTTTTCTCTCTCCTCTCTCTCTCTCTCTCCTCTCTCTCTTCTCTCTCTCCTCTCTCTCTCTCTCTCTCTCTCTACCCCCTCTCTCTCTCGCTCTCTCCTTCTCTCTCTCTCTCTCTCTCTCTCATTTTGTAGGTCGTCTCACGTGCGTTTTCTTTTGATTAAATCCTAGGTGGATTGCGTTGTTTGTTACTCTTGCTAGTGTTGCCGTGTGTTTTTTTTTTTCATCTTCTTTGTCTAATAATGAATTTATTTGTTTGTTTGTTTATTGACTGTTGTCATCAGTTATAATAATAATAATAATAATAATAATAATAATTTTTATTATTATTATTAACTATTGTTGTTGTTGTTATTGTTATTGTTATTATTGTTATTGTTATTATTATTGTTGTTGTGTTGTTTTAGTTGTAGTTGTTATTGTTGTTGTGTTGTTTAGTTGTAGTTGTTATTCTTGTTATTCTTATTGTTATTAATGTTAATATGATTATTATCATTGCTGACAGCGCCAACTTTATTATCACAGTGAGGTCGAATATCCTGTCAAACAAGAACGCTGACCAACCACTCCCGGGAGGTCATTTGCCCCTTTCTCTCCTTTCTCTTTCCCTTTTCCTCCTGTTCCCCATTCTGCCTCTCTCAAGCCCCTTTCTTTCTTCCCTGTTCTCTCCCTCCTTTCTCCTCCCTCAACCTTTTCCTCACTTCCCCTCGCATTGTTCAACCCCTCTCTTGCTTCTTCTCTTCGCTCTCCCCTTCCATCCTCTCTTCCTGTTCTACCTTTCTGTCGCTTCTTCACTTATCTCTCTCCTCTTAACCTCTCCCTTCATCCCCCTTTTCTTGTTCGACTTCTCCCTCTCTTCCTGTTACTTTCCAATATGCACCCCGTTCCTTCCATTTTTTTCTTTCTTTTTTTTAATGATACATTTTCTTATACCCATACCCTCTCTCTCTCTCTCTCTCTCTCTCTCTCTCTCTCTCTCTCTCTCTCTCTCTCTCTCTCTCTCTCTCTCTCTCCCCTCTCTCTCTCTCTCTCTCTCTCTCCCCCTCTCCCCCCCTCTCCCTCCTTTCCTCCCTCCCTCCTCCTCCCTCCTCCTTCTTCCTCCTTCCCTCCTTCCTCCCTCCCCCTCTCCCTCCTCCTCCCTCCCTCCTCTCTCTCTCTCTCTCTCTCTCTCTCTCTCTCTCTCTCTCTCTCTCTCTCTCTCTCTCTCTTATCTCTTGTTGTGGCTTTATCTCTATGTCTATCTCTCTTTCTTTATCTCTCTCTCTTTCCGTTTCCACGTCTCTCTCCCTCCTTCCCTCGGATGCCGCATAATTCATCATGGAAGCATGTTGCGAGTCACTGTTCTTGTTTATCGTTGTCTTCTCTGCCTTTGTTTGCGTGCGGGCGTGTTTGCTTGTCAGGGAGAATGTAAACAGCAAATTACAGCTTCCTCATATTTTTATTTCTTCGTCTTCTCCTTTTTTCTGTCTTTCTCTCTTTTTTTTTCTCTCGTTCTCTATTTTATTTCTCGTTTCTCTCGTTTTTGTTCCTTTAATTTTTTTTCTTTATTTTGAAGGGTGGGGTTAGGGGGTAGGGGCTAGGGGGCGACGCAGACATAAAGTGAAAGACGAAACCTTCCTCGAACCCTCATCCTCGAACCACCATCCTCGAACCCTCGTCCTCGAACCCCGTCCTCGAACCCCCATCCTCGAACCCCCATCCTCGAACCCCCGTCCTCGAACCCTCTCCTCGAACCCTCGTCCTCGAACCCCCATCCTCGAACCCCCATCCTCGAACCCTCGTCCTCGAACCCTCGTCCTCGAACCCCCATCCTCGAACCCTCGTCCTCGAATCCGCCTCCTCGAACCCCATCCTCAACCCTCTCCTCGAACCCCATCCTCGAACCCCCATCCTCGAACCACGTCCTCGAACCCTCGTCCTCGAACCCTCGTCCTCGAACCCTCATCCTCGAACCCCCATCCTCGAACCCCCATCCTCAAACCCTCCTCCTCGAACCCCCATCCTCGAACCCCCCTCCTCGAACCCCCATCCTCGAACCCTCGTCCTCGAACCCCCCTCTCGATCTCCTCCTCGACCTCTGTCCTGACCCACTTCCTTCGAACATCTCGCATCCTCGCCCTCTGTGGGGTGGGGAGGAAGCCAATCCGGACCCCGATCCTCGAATCATGAGAACCAGAATTCATCGGAACCACCCAACCTCATCGACCCAGTGCCGAAGATCGGAAACCCAGAACCCCTGGGCTCGGACTCGTGTGAACCCGAACCATCCTCGAACTGTGACCCCATTCGGAACCCCATCGAACCTCGTCGGAGTGACCCCATCGCAAGCCTCTCAGATGTGGACGGACTGCATTAATGAGGGGGGGGAGGGTGGAGGGGGGGGAGGGAAGGCAGGAAGGAGGGGGGAAGGAAGGCAGGAGGGAGAGGGGAAGGAAGGCAGTAGGGAGGGGGGAGGGAAGGCAGGAGGGGGGGGGAGAAGGGGGTACAGATCATCTTAGGAAATGAGGAGTGATTGAGTTGTTCGACATTCGCGCGAGGCGTAGGAGGCGGTAGGGAGGGAGGAGGCGGGAGAAGGGAGGGGGGCAGGGAAGGGAGAGGGCAAACGGGGTAGTAGAAGGACAGAGAGGAAGGGAAGGAAGAGGGAAAGAAAGTAAGGAGAGGGAGGGGAGGGGAAGAGGAGGGGAAAGGGGGAGAAGAATCATCTAGGAAGAGGGGAGGAAGGAATGGCGATGGGTCCGAGATGCAAGAGGAGGGGGAGGGGAGAAGGGGGGGGGGGCGAAGGAGGGGCAACGGTATTGTTACAGATGGATTGCATGATTAAGAGCGTAAGAACGTCCAGGAGGAAGAATGAAGTGTGAGAGTGTAGAGATTGTGGGTCCTTGAACTGGGGAAGACGATCGGCCCTCTACACGGTACTTTACTTTATCCGCTCTCTTATTCGAGATTATGAGGGTGAAGGGGATGTGTAAAATGAAGCAATCGGTGTCTGTCTTCTATAGTTGTACTGCAAAGCGTGCCGTATTCTTACAGATTTTCCATTCATATTAAATTATCGGCTTTGAATGATAATTGCTATCTTATATAATTGATTGTGGGGTCCTTGAACCTGCATGCACCCCCACCCCCTCCCGCCCCTCCTCCTTCCCCCGTACTTTACTTTTTCCCGCTCTCTTATTCTCAATTTCTGTGGGTGAGGGGGTCTATGTGTAGAAATCTGAAGCAATCGGCCTGTGTCTTTCTATATGTCTGTATCTGTCTATCTATATTGCGATATATATATATATATATATATATATATATATATATATATATATATATATATATATATATACATATGTATGTACATATATGTATATAAATATGCATATATATGTATATATATACGTATCTATATACAGAAACACACACACACACACACACACACACACACACACACACACACACACACACACACACACACACACACACACACACACACACACACACACACACACGCGCGCGCGCGCGCGCGCGCATGCATTCAAATATAGAACATACACACTTTCTCTCTTATCCATCTTTATCATTTCAACTATATGTCGATCCATTCATCTGCCTGTTTGTCTGACTCTCTTAATTATTTGTCAAATTGTCCGTCTCTTCTTTTTCTGTCGCCCAATTTGGTTTTTCCTCCATCCGGCGTGTCCTTAAGAAAACTTTCAAGACATCAGAGAGGATTTGGCTTCCGCGCAAAAACTTATAAGCAGATCAAGGAATGTTAACCCCTCTACCCCCCTCCCCCTCCCCCTCCCCGCCCTTCTCCTCTCTCCTCTCTCCTCTCTCCTCTCTCCTCTGTGCTTCTCATTTTTACTTGAAATGGGTATGGGAGGAAGAGATGGGTAGATGGTGAGAGAGGGAGGGGGTGAGAGGGAGAACGAGAGGGAAAGAGAGAGTTAGATGGAGAGGGAGAGGGAGAGGGGGGTGGGGAGAGTGAGAGGGAGGGAGAGGGAGAGAAAGAGAAAGAGAGAAAGAAAGAAAGAAAGAGAAACAGAGACTGAAACAGAGACAAAGAGAAGGACAGAGAGGGAGGGAGAGACAGAAAGAAAGAGAAAAGGCAAGGGAAAACGGATGTAATGACCCGAGAAAGGGAAAGCGGGTGTGGCAAAAAGGGTCTATTTTGCCTTGTTAAACTCGCCGTAGCTCAGCTGATGGCCGGTCGCACCGTTCCGCCTTACGTCACATACGTGGATAGGAAATCGAATGATAGATTGGAGTTCATTACGTAACATTTCTGTTGTTGTTTTCCTGTTTGGGTCGGTGTTTGTGCTGTTGCTTGATATTTATTTACTTTTCCCCCACGGAAAATTCTTTCAGAGTTTAAGTAGATTACTTCCTCTCCTCAACCCTTCACCGCGCATGTGTGACCTGCCCCTGACCTGCAGCGCGCAGGTGTACGTACAGGTGTTTGTGTAGCGGCGTTGCAGGTGCAGCGAGATCAATACCAATGGCGACCGTGGGTGGGTGGGTGTGCGCCTCACCTGTGTGTGTGTGTGTGTGTGTGTGTGTGTGTGTGTGTGTGTGTGTGTGTGTGTGTGTGTGTGTGTGTGTGTGTGTGTGTGTGTGTGTGTGTATGTGTGTGTGTGTGTGCGCGTGCGCGCGTGTGTGTGTATGCGCGTGTGTGTGTCCGTCGCTGTCCTTGGTGTCATCTCTCATTACCTTTGTATCGGTACACGGCAGCCTCTGTTTCCTGGCGTGGCACTCTTTCTCGTCTCAAGGTCGTTTCAGGTCGTCTCAGGTCGTCTCGTCAGGGAGGAATCAGGTGTGGGAAAACGAAGATCTCGTTTGATTTTGTGCTTTGCTGTGTTTCGCTGTGTGCTTGGTTGCTTGTGCTGCCCTGGTTCTGATTTTATATTTCTCTCTCTCGTCTCTCTTTTCTCCTTTCTCCTTCTTCTCTCTGCTCTTTCTCTCCTCTCCTCTCTCTCTCTCTCTCTCTCTCCTCTCTCTCTCTCTCTCCTCTCTCTCTCTCTCTCTTTCTTCCCCTTTCTCTCTCTCCTCTCTCTCTCTTCCTTCTCTCTTCGTCTCTCTCTCTCTCTATTCCTTTCTCTCTCCTCTCTCCTCTCTCCTCTCTCTCTCTCTCTCTCTCTCTCTCTCTCTCTCATCTCTCATCATCATATCTCTCTCTTCCATCTCTTTCTTCTTCTATCTATCTCTCTATCTATCTATCTATTACTATTATCTATCTATCTCTCATTACATATCTTTCATATTTATATAAATATCATATATTTATCTATATATCTATCTATATACAGAACACATCACACATCTACACACTACTATCATCTACTACATTTTATTATATATATATATATATATATATATATATATATATATATATATATATATATATATATATATATGATTTTCCCCTTTTCTCTCTTTCATTCCCTTCGTCTCCCATTAATACGTTCACAAACACTCTCTCTTTGTCCATCTTTTCTATTATCTTTTTCCTCCTCACCCTTTTATCCATGTCACGTCTGTTATGATAATTCACTGTGTTATGTATGAGTAACTTTATTAAATATTTTGTGTAACAATATGTGATGTAAGTGTTACAAATTTAATTTATTCCTGTATGTGTTCCACGTTGCGCGAGAACTACCCTTTGAATTGAATAATTATATTTGGCAATTTACTTCCATTCTCTGCTTAACGCTATTTGTGAAATATACTTAAGACACGCTGAGCGTTTACAGTTATCTAATTATATGGAAATCGAATAAAATTACATTACATGCATTTTTTGTGTGTGATGATATAAACGCCTATACAAAGGATCTGAATAGGTTGTGTTGTTAAAAATGGATATCCGGACCGTAGAGTTTTGTCTGGGGTAACGCAATAAACATTCCCCGTTCCAAATTATCTTCGCAGTCACGGAATTTACACTTCACCATAAACAACAACAACAACAACAACAACGACAACAACAACAAAAACAACAACACAGAAAATCAAAGGCACCATAAACACGACAGAAAATTGGAAAATTACAGCTCGTACATTTTTTTTTTTTTCGAGAGTAATGACAGCGCGTGTCTAGGGAACCGTCAGAACGCCCGGAGACAATTTCCTGGGCGATATCGCAAAGTCCCCAGTCCATTTTCCCGGCGAGGCTTGCGTTCCGGCCAATCAGTGCGTGTCAGCGAGGGGCAGCTTGCAATGTTGCCAGCGGGAGAGGAGGAAGAGGAGGAAGGCACAAGGCGGCCGGGGAGGAAGTGGGTTTGGGTGCTGGTTGCATAGCTGTTTGTGTGTGTGAGGGTGAGGGTGAGAGTGAGAGTGAGAGTAAGAGTAAGAGTAAGAGTAAGAGAAAGAGAAAGAGTGAGAGAGAAAGAGTGAAAGAGAAAGAGTGAAAGAGAAAGAGTGAAAGAGAAAGAGTGAAAGAGAAAGAGTGAAAGAGAAAGAGTGAAAGAGAAAGAGTGAAAGAGAAAGAGTGAAAGAGAAAGAGTGAAAGAGAAAAGAGTGAAAGAGAAAGAGAGAGAGAGAGAGAGAGAGAGAGAGAGAGAGAGAGAGAGAGAGAGGAGAAGGAGAGGGAGGGAGGGGAGGGGTATTCTTGTGGCTCTCGTCTCCAGGAAAATACCTTAAGACTTACACATACTTATAACTCAACTTTGCATATATATCTAGTCCTTCGTGCCACAGCAAGTGTTTGTATGCGCGATTGTGGCAGGGTGTGTTTCTGTCATGCGAAAATGCCTGTTTGCACGCGACCATACCCGCGCCCGTACTTTTTAAAAACATTTGTTTTCTATTCTTATATAGTTTTATATCACTTCCGTATGGGTATTTAATTTGCTTTTTTTCTCTGTTTTTCATTTATTTTTATTCTTATTTTTTTATCTGTTTATTTTAGTTTATTTATTTATTTTTATTATTATTATTATTATTATTATTTTAGGCCGGAGTGCAGTTTTGGGAGTTAGTTTTTGCAAGTCCAAAATTGACAGTAATCACGGGCCCCGGATGTTGTTTCATCGAGTTGGGGATTTTTTTTCCGGCGTTCCAGTAACTGTTACGAGGTATATGGCGGGACCCGATGAACACTTGCAGTTAGGTGTTGTAGGTCGATTCCCTTTCCCTTTATCCCCTATTCCCTCACTACCCTATATTCCCAAAACCAAGTAGCCTCCCCTTCCTTCCCCAAGGCCCACTTCCCTTCCCCTCCCCTCCCTCTTTGCATTGCCCCTTCTCCACATTCACCTCTCCTCCTCGCATCCCTGTCTCTCTTCTCCATGTCCCTCTCTCTCTCCTTCTCGAGACCCGTAATTCTCTTCTCTTCCTTCACCCTTCACTCTTCACCCTTCTCCGTTTCCACCTTTCCCCCCTTTGGCCTTGCCCGATCCCCTTCTCCCCCACATTTCCCCTCCCCGCGCCAAACCCCTCAAGCCTTTTCCCTTCCTGCTTCTTCCCCCACACCCCGTCCCCTCCCCCACACCCCACGCTTCTCCCTGATGTTGCACGTTGCAGCAGGGGTCCACGCTCTCATGCAGGTTGCAAAGGAACATTCTGTGGAAGTGCCTGTCGGTGTTGCAGACCACTGCACAGCTTCGATGGTGCTTCTGAGTTTTTTTTTTTCGTAAATGCTTATAAACTGATACGTATATGTTGCTACTTCGGCTCTGCAATTGCCTGCCGGAGAAAGGAGGACTCATGTTGCGTGTTGTTTAGTCTGAGTTCACGTTTTGCCGCCGCGTTTATTATTGTTTCTTTTGGCAGCAATGTTTCCTTGTCATGTAATCATGCTTTGGTATCTGCAGTTGGAACATACATTCACACGAGTGTAGATTTGCACGCAACGCACGCAACGCACGCATGCACGCACACACACACACACACACGCACGCACGCACGCACGCCCGCCCGCACGCACGCACGCACGCACGCACGCACGCACGCACGCACGCACGCACGCACGCACGCACGCACACACACACACACACACACACACACACACACACACACACACACACACACTCAAACTCACACTCACACTCACACTCACACTCACACTCACTCACTCACTCACTCACTCACTCACTCACTCACTCACTCACTCACTCACTCACTCACTCACATTCACGCATGCATGTACATACCCACCCCCTTGCTACACACACTGAATCACATATTTACAGAAATCGCTGCAATATTCATAATAACGACACATTTTCAGACAAATGATTAATTACCTGTCTCGCGTATTCATCTTCATCACGTCGAAGGCAGTGTGTACTTCCCATTAAAATGCAAAAGAGTGAACGAAACGAATGAAGGAAAAGGTTTCGAATCGTGTTCATGAGATCGAGTCGCAGACAACGAGGCGCAGACGACAAACCCTTGACAAGTTGGCGGTGATTGTTGACAGGTTGGCGGTGTGATGATGACTATTCGGTGATTGATAGGTTAGTGGTGATATATTTGTATTACTGGTTGGTGAGAGTATGACTGGTTGGCGATTAGGTTATTGCATGACTGTGTAGATATATGACTGGTTGGCGATTATGGTTATTTGGCAATTGACTGGTTGGTGATGATAATATTCAGTGATTGATAGGTTAGTGATGATAATATTTTGGTAATTGCGGGGTTGGCGATGATCATTATTTGGCAATGAACTCGGTTGAAGGTAAAAAAATGTTTGATGATTGACTGGCTGGTGATGATAGTTATTTAAAATACAGCGTTGTTATCCAAGGTGTATTTCTTTCAGGCCAGTTCAACCAAATGCATCTTTGCCTCGAAATGAATGAATACATAAATAAATAAATAAGTAAATGGTTTGATAAATTATGATTAAATGAATGAAGTAAGGAATGAAGAAAATAATTAAAATAAAGAATGAATTTAGTTGACGGCGCAGCAAGATCTCACCACCGACGATGACGCAATGAGAGAGAGAGAGCGGTTGGCAGGTTTATGTGTAACATTTTCCCCTCAGTCCGAAGAGGGTGGAAAGGGGAGGGGAGGGAGAATAGGAAGGATAAGAGAGGGATGGAGGAGAGGAAGGGGAGGGAGAAAGGGCGATAAAGGGAAGGTGAAGGGTAGGGGGCGTATGTATGAATGGGAGAGAAGCTGGTGTAGAGAAAGGAGAAAGAGAAGAGGGGGCAGAGAGAGAGAAGATACATAGAATAGAATAATATTAAAACAAAACTAGGGACAAGAGAGGGGGAAAGGAGGGAGTGGGGCAAGGGGAAAGGAGGGGAAGTCGGGCGAGGGGACAGGGTGGAAGGGAAGGTGGTGGTGCGTATGGATGCATCGTTATGCAAAGTGTGTCCGGAGGGAGGGATTGATGGAAGGCCGGGAGATTGATGTGATGGAGGGGGGGGGGTAGCTGCGTGTATAGGGGGGCGTGTATAGATGGATAACGGAAGGTTGACTGATAGCTGTTTTCTTATTGGAACGAGAAGGGAGAGGGAATGGAGGGAAGGGAAAGAGGAAAGGGAGAGGGAGGGGGAACAAAGATTGAGGGAAGGAAAGGAAACTATAGGGAAGAGAGTGAGGAACGGAGAGGGAACGGGGAAGGAAGGAAGGTAAGGTGAAGGAGGATGGGGGAGAGGGAGAGAGGTGGAGCGAGAGGAGAGGGAGAAGAGAGAGAGAGACATAGACAGAGAAAGAGACAGAGACAGAGGCAGAGGCGGAGAATTGAATAGACCTCTAAGACATCCTTGTAGACAGAAATGATTAAGAGAAAAGAACAAATATAAAGAGAGAATCAAACACAGACACACACAGACAAACACACAAGATCCACACA
>NC_051424.1:22646776-22681776 GCF_015228065.2 Penaeus monodon
GTACTCTCTAGATGAAAGTTAAGTAAAATTAACCAACATCGCTGTAAACTTATAGTGAATCCCTTAACAGACCGCTGCACACAAACAAACAAAGAAAGCAATCAAAAAACAAAATAACGATTGGCGCCCTAAATATGCGTCACCCCCCCCCCCCCCGTCCCACTTCGAAAAGCCTCCCCAAATTAACAAGCGAGGTTGCAGCGGCGAATGGTTGCTCGTTCATCATCCCTTTGCAATGCAGGGATTTTGCAGGGCGTTCGTCACTGTCGCCATGCAACTGACTACAGTGATCCCCCTCCCCCTCCCCCCCGCCTCCCCCCTTTCCCCTTCGCAGTGTTGCCATGTAAGATTAACGCCGATCTGGTAACTCGATCCTCTCTGTGTTACTTCATCATGGGATCAAGTCTGTCGCGGTGAAGGGGAGGGGGGAAGGGGGGGAGGAAGGAGAGGGAAGGGGGAGGGGGGAGGAGGAAGGAGGAAGGAGGGGGAGGGAGGAGGAGGGATGGGAGGGGGTGGAGGAAGGTAGAAGGAGGGGGAGGGGGAGGAGGAAAGAGGGGAAGGAGTGGGAAAGAGGGAAGGGAATAAGAGGGGTGAAGGGAATGTTGATGGGGGTGAGGGTGGAGGTGGAACGCGATGTCTTCCTACTGGTATTTTCCAGCCCCCCCCCCTCCTTCCCTGTCTCTCCCTCCCTCATCCTCCTCCCCCCTCCTCCTTCTTATTTCTTCTGTTCTTACGTAACGTCGTGATCCAAGAAGGGTGAGAGGGGGGGGGAGGGGTTGGGAAAGTCAGACAGCCAGACAGACATATTGTAACTCTGTATCACTACGTATTTCTTTTGTTACTCCCGCCTTCTTCAGATTCCTTTTTTATTATATTCCTTTGGGAAGTTGATGGTTTTATTCTCTTCTTTTTTTCTTCCTTTCTTTTTCCTTTTGTTTTAATTTTCGTTTAAATTCGCTTTCTTGACAGATACGCGCTTTCATCCACTGACTGTGGAAAGGGACACATCCTTTTATCTGGGCATTATATATTCATTCAAAGAGAATCGAGTGTGTGTGTGTGTGTGTGTGTGTGTGTGTGTGTGTGTGTGTGTGTGTGTGTGTGTGTGTGTGTGTGTGTGTGTTTGTGTATCTGTGTCTGTATGCAAGTATATGCACGTTTTCATCTATATAACGTAAACAAAAGTATAAAGACACATGCACGCACCCCCACCACTTTTCTATCACACCTTGGCCAGGAAATGCTTCACACGGTCGTCTCTCTTTTTTCCATCACGCTCCCTTCGCTAAATTTATTCACATTCACATTTTCCCTCCACTTCCTGCTGCCTCTTCTCCAGCCCCGCCCCTTCCCTCCCTCTGTAATCCCCTTCCGTCATGCCCTTCCTCACCCCCTCTTCTTAGAGACGGGCGGGGCACTTCTATCCCCCTTCTACATCCCCCCTTCCCCCATCTTCCCTGTGGCTTCTTCCCCGAACAGCGGTAGGGGAGGTAGTCCCACTTCCATCATCCTCTCGGTATGGCATGTACCCCCCCCCCCCATTAGATGTAAGTAAGGCTCCCTTTTCTGTTAGATGCAAATAGGGCCCTCTACCCCTTCCTCCTTGATGTAAGCAGGGCTCCACTTCCCTCCCCTTCTCTAGATACAAGCGGGGCCCTCCAATCCTCTCTCCGTAGACGCAAGCACTCCCCTCCCCACCTAGAGCCAAGCAGGGCCTATTCTCCCTACCCCCCCTTGATGCAAGCAGGACCCTACTCCCCAACCGCGCGGAGGACCCCTCTACCCCCACTAGAGGCAGGCAGGGTCCTCTCACTCCCATCCCCCCCAAGATGCAAGTAGGATTCGTCTACCCCCCCCCCCCTCCCAACGTAAGCAATACCCCCCCCCACCTAGAGGTAAGCAGGGCCCCAGTCCCCTGTATCCACCCCCCCCCCTTCCCTTAGAGGCAAGCAGGGCGTCTATGTGTGGCACGAATGGCGTCCGGAGCGTGTCTTTGATCCCGACTCTTGGCTTTTACCGTGAGTCGTGACCTCTGTCTCGCGGGGTCACGAGGCCTTCCACGTCTTCTTTTGATTTTTCGAAAAATGTATTTCTGTTTATATCTCGATTCCTCCTTTTTTTCTCTTATTTTTCTCTCTTATTCTGTCTTTCCCTTTTGCTCTTACTCTGTCTTTCTCTTTTTCTCTTCTTCTGTTTTTCTCTTCTTCTCTTATTTTGTCTTTCTCTTTTTCTCTTATTCTCTTACTCTTATTCTTTCTCTCATCATCATCATCATCATCATCATCCATCATCATCATCATCATCATCATCATCATCATCATCATCATCATCATCATCATCATCATCATCATCATCATCATCATCATCATATTCGACCTCTTCCTCCTCCTCCTTTTCCTCTCCCTCTTCCTCCTCTCCCTCTTCCTCTTCCTCTTCCTCTTCTTCCTCCTCCTCCTTTTCCTCTTCCTCTTCCTCTTCCTCCTCCTCCTCTTTCCTCTTCTTCTCCTCCTCCTCCTCCTCCTCCTCCTCCTCCTCCTCCTCCTCCTCCTCCTCCTCCTCCTCCTCCTCCTCCTCCCCTCCCTCCCTCCCCTTCCCCTTCCCCTTCCCCTTCCCCTTCCCCTTCCCCTTCCGCCTCTCCCTCTCCCTCCCATTCCTCCTCCCCCACCTCCTCCCCCTCCTGTTCCTCCTCCTTTTCGCATTATCTTTTCCTCTATCAGGCTCCTTCCTATCTAACCCCGTCCTTCCCTCGTGCGCCTCTTCCTACGTTCGTCATCGTTATAGAATAATGGCCATTTAAGTCCGTTTGGCCGAATTATCCCACGATGATATTCCATCTGGGTGCAATTGCTTGATAACTCGTTGTTTGTCTCACGCTTTCGTGTTCAGCCTCACGCACGCTCATGTACTTGCACGACGCATAAACATACGCATACAATCATACATACAGTTCATAAATGCATGCATACAGTGAATGCATACGTACATACAATCATTTATACATATATATATATATATATATATATATATATATATATATATATATATATATATATACATAATATATATATATATATATATATATATATATACAATATATATATATATAGATAAAACATATACATACATACATACATATACATACATACATACATACATACATACATACATACATACATACATACATACATACATACATACATACATACATACATACATACATACATACATACATGCATACATACATACATACATACATACATACATACATACATACATACATACATACATACATACATACGTACATACATACATACATGCACATGTACAGACATTTATACATATATATATATATATATATATATATATATATATATATATATATATATATATACATATATATACTTGCATTTATATATACGAACATGCATATACGCATCCATGCATACATACATACATACGCATATACATACACATCCCCCCGCACTCACACACACAAACTCGCAGACACAACAGTACATATATGGATACCTACAAACATACACACATGCTTACGAACGTGTGAATGTGCAAGGACGTAAGTCTGTATCTACCGACGCTTGCAAGACGACCGAGGAGTGATTAATAGAATGAGAAAGGAGAAGTGATAACTGTTTGAGATCATGACGAGCGTGTGAATCAATCATCGCGTCGCGGCAGGAAACCCGACCTCGATGTCACACTAGGATACTACGTAATGCAGCGTTGGGAGGGGGCTCAGGGTGGGACCAAGGGAGGGGGTGAGGGGTGGGGCTAAGGGAGGGGTTAGGGGCTAGGGAGGAGCTAAGGATGGGATTAGGGGAGGGCTAAGGGTGGGACTAGGGGGGGGCTAAGGATAGGACTAGGGGTGGGGCTAGAGGAGGGGCTAAGGACGGGACTAGGGGAGGGGCTAAGGATGGGACTAGGGGAGGGGCTAAGGATGGGACTAGGGGAGGGGCTAAGGATGGGACTAGGGGAGGGGCTAAGGATGGGACTAGAGGAGGGGCTAAGGATGGGACTAGGGGAGGGGCTAAGGATGGGACTAGGGGTGGGGATAGAGGAGTGGTTAAGGGAGAGGCTAGTGGAGGAATTAAGGGAGGAGTAGGGGATGAGGAGGGGGGTTAAGGGACGGGCTAGGGGAGTAGCTAAGGGTGCGGGCGGGGGGAGGGGCTAGGGAAAGGGGCTAAGGGAGGGGCTAGGGGAGGGGATAAGGAAGGGGCTAGGGGAGAGGATAAGGAAGGGACTAGGGAAGGGCTAGGGAAAGGGCTAATGGAGGGGCTAAGGGAGGGGCTAAGGGAAGGGATAAGATAGGAGTAGAGGTGGTGAGGAGGGGTAGGGGGGTGGATGTTATAGTGGCCAGCTGGTGCCTTCTCGTCCACCTGTCAGAGCCCTGCCCACCCGCCCACCGCCCACCCAACACCCTCCTCCCGCCCCTCGCCTCGCACACTCACGCCCACCTGTCCCTCGCCTCATGTCACCAGAGGTCCTCCATCATGATTCTAAACTAATCAAATTATATTAGATTTAGTAACGCAATATAGGACACGTGCGAACACCTGTCGTCCTGGATTGCTTGCGGCTTTATATAGGTCGCGGAGGAGACGGAGGGAAGGGAGGGAAGGAGGGAAGGGAAAATAGGGAGGGAGGGAATGGGGAAAGGAAGATGGAAGGCGAGGAAGAAATGGGGAGGGAGGGAGGAAGGGAGGGGGGAGTGAAAGAAGGAAGTGAAGGGAAAGGAAGATGGGAGGGAGGAGGGAGGGAGGGGGATGTGGGAGTGAAAGAAGGGAAGGAAAGGGAAAGGAAGATGGGAGGGGAGGAAGGAATGGGAAGGGTGGGTGGGAAGGTAGGAGAGGAAAGAGACAGGGAAAAATGGGAAAAGGATAGGGAGAAAAGGAATGAGATGGAGGTGTAGGGAAATAAAGGAGGAGGAAGGGGAGGGAACAAGGAAGGAAGGGAGAGAGGCGCGGTAAGAGGAGTGATACGGGAAAGGGCAAGGGGAGGGGATATACGACACATGACTCCCTTCCTAGCCCCCTCCCTTCCCTCTTCCCCTCCCTTCCCTCTTCCCCTCCCTTCCCTCCTCCCCTCCCTTCCCTTGACAGGCGGGCCGACGGACGAGGAGCCCTGGAGGTAGAGGCTGCGTGCAGGGAGCCACCCTTCTGTGCTCTTCAGGCTCTCCTCTCCTCTCTCTCTCCTCTTCACTCTCTCCTCTCCTCTCTCTCCTCTTCACACCTCTCCTCTTCACACCTCTCCTCACTCTCTCCTCACTACTCCTCTCTCTCCCCTCTCTCCCCTCTCTCTCTCCTCTTCACTCCTCTCCTCACTGTCTCCTCTCTACTCCTCTCTCCTCCTCTCCTCTCTCCTCTCCTCTCCTCTCCTCTCCTCTCCTCTCCTCTCCTCTCTCCTCTCCTCTGCTCTCCTCTCCTCTTCTTTCCTCTCCTCTCTTTCTTTTCGGTCGGCTTTCGTCTCTCATTTTTGGTCTTTTATTCGTTTATTCATTTACAGGGTTGTCTGCGTATTTATTTATTTACTTAGTTCTATTTATTTATTTATTTATTAACTTGTATTTCTTTGATTATTTATTTATATATTTATTTATTTGTTTATTTGTTTATTTATTTATTTATTTGTTTATTTTATTTACGTGTTCATTGAGGTCTTTCCTCAGGTCATTCCTCATTTTCCCTCTTCCCCCCCCCCCCCCCCTCTCCTCTCCTCTCCCCCTCTCTCTCTCGTCTCTCTCTCTCCTCTCTCTCTCTCTCTCTCTCTCTCTCTCCCTCCCACCCTCCCTTCCTCCCACCCTCCCTTCCTCCCTCCCTCCCTTCCTCCCTCCCTCCCTCCCTCCCTCCCTCGCTCCCTCTCTCCTCTCCTTTATATGCCTTCCTCCCTCCCTCCTTCCCACCCTCCCGCCACTACCTTTGTCCCCCTCCCTTTCACCCTGCCTGCCTGCCCCCTATCCCTCTTCTCAGAATTTCCAGCATAAAAATCTTCGGCTCAAACATGGCTAACAAACCGGCTCTGATTGAAATTGAAATCTGCTGAATGTAAGCAACAGTCCAAACATCGGCTTTTTAGGGTTGGAAGGTCGCCCTGTGCAAACGAATTTGTGTGTGTTTGTATAGGGGTGTATGTGTGTAGGGGGGGATGGTGTGTGTGTGTGTGTGTGTGTGTGTGTGTGTGTGTGTGTGTGTGTGTGTGTGTGTGTGTGTGTGTGTGTGTGTGTGTGTGTGTGTGTGTGTGTGTGTGTTTTGTGTGTGTGAGAGAGAGAGGAGAGAGAGAGAGAGAGAGAGAGAGAGAGAGAGAGAGAGAGAAGAGAGAGAAGAGAGAAGGAAAGAGAAGAGAGAGAAAGAAGAAAGAGAGAGAGAGAGAGGAGAGGAGAGAGAGAGAGAGAGAGAGAGAGAGAGAGAGAGAGAGAGAGAGAGAGAGAGAGAGAGAGAGAGAGTTTGTGTGTGTGTGTGTGTGTACACATGGAAGGAGGAGTGTCTGTATGTTTTGTTTCTAGTTTTGTGATTGTCGATTTGTCGGTGTCTATTTGCATGTATATTTATTTTGTTTATTTGTTTGATTCTTGTGTTTGTTTGATTTGCGTTTGTTTGTTTGTTCATGATAGTTTTGTGTGTGTTTACTCGTGATTGCATGCACGAGTTGCGTGACTGAGAATTACTCACGGAACATCCGGGAATCGGCATCAGCTCACCTGGAATACGAAAGAGAGTCTTTGGTTAAGGAAATTATGGAATTTGAATATCTGCATTATAGAAATTCGAGTGCAGCAGTTTTATGATTATGAGTGTCGCGGAAAAGCAAACAAACAAACAAAATCTAGGTCAGAGAAAGGTCTTGTATCTAAAGTCACTTTGGTTCTGAGGTTTTTAAGCCAAGGGGTACGAGCGTAGAGGGAAAAAGGAGAAGGGGGAAGGGATTTCTCTTAATTATATTTGTAATAATCTTAAAAACTGTTTGCACGATATCGCAGTTATCACAGAGTAGTGCCTCCTTCAGTGATTTTTTGGTTTAAGTTTCGTTTCAGTTTAGGAGGAATTTAGGATGATTTTGGTTGTAGCTGTGGATGGCGTGGACGTGGAACTGAAGACCACCTTCTAGGGTTCAAAGGCCACTGGGAAGAACAGCTCAGTAAAATCAGCCACAGAGATAAATAGAATAAATCGTAATATAAAGAAAAACACAAAAGTAAAGTAAATCACCAAAGGAAAGTAAATCACCAAAAGAAAGTAGACCACAAAGAAAACAAAATAAACGAAAGTAAAGTAAAGTCAACCACAATAATAAAAAAAATACAGTAAGCGACAAACTGTGAAATACCCCTCCCCCCAAAAAAAGAAAGAAAGAAAGAAAGAAAGAGCGAAAGCAAAAGCAAAACGAAATGGCACTTCACGCGCTGGCCGCCGGAGCCTCGCCAGCCTGAGCTCCAGCAGCAGAGAGCGCGTGTGTTTTCCGGGATAAACAGCGCCGGGCCTTCGGGATCCGGCGGGCCAGGAATTCCGCGCCGCCCTTTCTGTCTTTTCCCAAACTCCGCGTCGGAAATACTCCGTGTGGACTTGGAGGCACATTTTCTTCTAGGAAAGTTGAAGGTTCGGGGAGGGGTGGGGGTACAAAAATATTTTTTTTGTTATTTGAGATTTTGAAGGATTTCTATCTATTTATTGGTGTCTGTCTGTCATAAATATATTATATATATTATATATATATAATATTATAAGGATATATATTATATATATCTATCACCACACACACACACACACATATATATATATATATATATTATATATATATATATATATATATATATATATATATATATATATATATATATATATCTTTGTTCCTTTATCGATGACTGATTGAATATTTTTATTTCTTCTTTCAGGTAAGTGTGGATCGGAGGGTATTCAGTTCAGTTGTGAAGAAAACAAACAGACTTGCACGATACAAAACCGCACATAAACACTCACGCATAGCAGTGGACTCACAGATGGCAGCTCATACTCATAAATACACACACTGTTTTCCCAGCGCAGAATACGCGCAATGCTACTCACACAGAAACACACACACTGATAAATTCCCAAATACATACACCGTCATACAACACAACAACATACACACAGTGTTAGAGCCACAGAAACTCACACTACTACAAACGCAAAAAAAAAGAAAAAAAACACTGTGGATACACGTTCTCTTACCCCGAAGACGTCTAACCAGCATAGCAACGCAAGCCGCCCTAAGTGAGTAAGCTGTAAGGATGATAATTGTTTGTGATATAAATTCGTCAGGTGGATTAAGCTCATTGTGTGAGGAGGAGGAAGAGGATCTAATGGACACGCTAGCGATGCAGATGTTGCGTGGCATGTTGCACGGCCGGTTGCAAATCAGGCCTGGTCTTAATTTGCTTCTGGTTGTCTTTGTATCTGGTGGGTTGGTTTGGGCGGGGGGGGGGGGGGGGGGGTCGGGGGGGCAATCCACGGGTCGCAGGGCAGGTCGTGGCCGTGGCGTGGATGGCCAGAGCGAAATGCGACTCCGTAATTAAGGGTTAGTGTGATCGTTTGTAATCTTAGTATCGGCAATAAATATGTCAAGCGCAGTAAGAACAGGTGCTCCGATTATTTTTTTTTTTTTATTTTTTTTTATTTTTTTTTTTTTTAAGGGGGAGTCGTTTTTTTATATTGTCAGGGATATCGATGCCAGCTCAGCAGTCACAATGAAACAAGAAGCGTCATGGGCTTTTAAGTTCACAAGAGTAACGTTACCAGCAACAACGAGAGGGTGAGTCATGCGGCCGCACGTCTCGGGGAAACCCTACCCGCCACTCCTCTCGCAGTGGGCATATGGGCATTTGGGCAGGGGCAGAAAAAGGCTAATCCCGTGTAATGTGCGCGCCCTGCATTTATTGGTCGTCATCTTCCTCCCTTGCCCCTCGCCTCGCCTCATCTCGTCTTCCTTCTGTTCTGCTTCCCCTTTCGCTTTTCGTCTCCTCCCTCCTCTCTTCCTCCTGTTTAGTGTCCTCTTTCCCCCTACCCGAAGCTGTCCTAGCATAGGCTACCCTACCCTACCCTGTCCTACCCTACCCTACCCTGTCCTACTCTACCCTACCCTACCCTACCCTACTCTACCCTACCCTTCCCTTCCCTTCCCTTCCCTTCCCTTCCCTTCCCTTCCCTTCCCTTCCCTACCCTACCCTACCCTACCCTACTCTACCCTACTCTTCCCTACTCTACCCTGCCCTATCCTACCCTACCCTGTCCTACTCTACTCTACCCTGTCATACCCTACCCTACCCTGTCCTACCCTACCCTACCCTGTCCTACCCTGTCCTACCCTACCCTACTCTACCTTACCCTACCCTACCCTACCCTACCCTACCCTGTCCTACTCTACTCTAACCTGTCCTACCCTACACTAACTTACCCCACCCTACCCTACCTTACCCTACCCTACCCTACCCTGTCCTACCCTCTCCCCTACCCTGCCCTACCCTACTCTACCCTAACCTACCCTACCCTACCCTACCCTACCCCTACCCTACCCTACCCTACCCTGCGACCACCCCACCCTGTCCTACCCTGTCAACCCCTCCCACCCTTCCAAATCCTCTTTTTCTTCTATTCATCCCCAGTCCATCCCCTCCTTTCTCCTCCCCTCCCCTCCCCTCGCCTCCCTTCATTAACCCTTAACTCCCCTTGCACTTTCCCTTCCCCTAATCTACCACCCCTTCCCTCCTCTACCCTCCCCTCCCTTCCTCTCTCCTCCTCCTCTCCCTTCCTCTCCTTTCCCCTCCCTTCCTCTCCTCCCTCCCTCTCCCACTCCCTCCCCCTCCCCTCCCTCCCCTCCCCTCCCCTCCCCTCCCCTCCCCTCCCCTCCCTTCCTCTCCCCTCCCTTCTCTTCCTCTCCCCTCCACTAATCTCCCCCCCCCCCTAACACATGATCTTCGCGTGGATGTCGTCGATCAAGCGCGAGGCAACAGGTGGCCAAAGGGTTAATGGAGAAGGATCGCCGAGGAGTGTCTTCGAGGGCGTGGAAGTACAGTAGTGCCGGTCGAGTGCCTGCGAGTGCCTGTGGGTGCCTGCGAGTGCCTGTGGGTGTCTGCGAGTGCCTGCGGGTGCTTGCGAGTGCCTAAATATGCCTGCGAAGTGCCTAAGTATGGCTGCGAGTGTCTAAGGGTGTCTGTGGGTGCCTGAGGGTGCCTGTGGGTGCCTTAGGGTGCCTGCGAGTGCCTAAGGATGCCGCGAGTGCCTAAGGATGCGTGCGAGTGTCTAAGGGTATCTGTGGGTGCCTATGGTTTCCTGAGGATATCTGTGGGTGCCTTTGAATGCCTGTGGGTGCCTGCGAGTGCCTAAGGATGCCTGTGAATGCTTAAAGGTGCCTGCGAGTGCCTAAGGGTGCCTCTGCCTGCTCGACGTCGGGGCATTTCGATAAAGGATGGTTATAGCTTCCTCGGTGGTGGGATGGAGGTGATGCAGGGTTTGGGGCTGGTTGGGTTAATCGTTTTGGTGGTGAGCGGTTGGTGTTGTTGAGGGGCTGGTCGTAAGGAGGTGATTCTGAGGTGTTGATGTTGAGGGGTTGGTGATAAGTGTTGGTGTTGAGGTGTTGATGAGGAGGGGTTGGACGTGAGGGGCTGGTGTTTAGGTGTTGATGTTGAGGTGTTTGCGTGCGAGGTGTCGTCGTTGAGGGGTTGCTGTGAGGTGATGGTCTTGATGAGTGGTGTTGGTGAAGTGTTGATGATGAGTTGAGATGCTGCCGTTGGAGTGTCTATGTTGAGAGGTTTTGGAGTTGTTCCAGTTTTTTTTCCGTTTCTTAATATTTTGTTTATAGTGGTCGATAAATTATTATTTCTAGTTATGATGTATTATAGTATCATTGTTCATGTTTTGTTCGATGTGTTTTGGCTATATGCTTGCATGTTAAAGAAAATGGTTTCTAGTTGAATAGAGATCACAAATTGAAGCCAACACGAATACACGTCCGTAATAATAATAAAAAAAAAATGCAGTAAAAATTAAAGAAAGTAAAAATCGAAGAACAGGAGAAAAAAAACTAAGCGAAGAAGACCAGCAAGAGAGAAAAAAGAACATCCAGTAGATAGAATGAAAAGGAGAATGGAAACCTAATCTCACCAGGCAGCACTAAGCCGACTTCTTAACATGATCCATAATATCAGTGTTCCATGGTGGTTTAAGAGAGACAGACGGACACAGACAGGCGGACGGACGGACGGACGAATGGATGGATGGATGGATGGATAGATGGATAGACAAACACAGATAGACAGGCAGGCAAGCAGTCAGGCAGGCAGACAGGCAGGCAGGCAGGCAGGCAGGCAGGCAGGCAGGCAGGCAGGCAGACAGGCAGGCAGGCAGACAGACAGACAGACAGACAGGCAGACAGACAGACAGACAGACAGACGACGACGACAGACAGACAGACTGGCAAATAGATATCCACAAATCCAATCAACCACCGCACTAATCCCTTTTGTTAAGAGAGATCCTATGGAAGTGAAGGGAATGTGTGTGTGTGTGTGTGTGTGTGTGTGTGTGTGTGTGTGTGTGTGTGTGTGTGTGTGTGTGTGTGTGTGTGTTTATCTTCAGTTATGTACACAGATGTATGTATATTTTCCAGGACTCGCTATTCCCGTTTTCGTTAGCCCCCTTAAATAAAGCGGTACATTTTCCCCATTCCCCCCCCTCTCTCTCTCTTTCTCTCTCCCTCGCCAGCCGCTCCGCCGCATCTTCGCCCGCTACCTTCGCAGGGTACTCGAGCATCAATTGCGGCAGCCTGCGAGTGGTCCCCGAGAGCTACTGCATGCAAAGGTCACGAGTATGACGTCCCTGCGCTGCGATTGGCTGCTTTGGGGGAGAGTTGCCGTCTCGTGCCAGACAACCCGTGGGGTTTATTTTTAGCAAGCCATGACGAAAAGTAAAGATATGTACGTGAGTTTGACACCGGTTGTTACGCAATACATGCAGGATGAAAAAGATGCTAGTCAGGTTTAGCGCTCTTATCCATGAATCTCGTGAGGGGCGTCTCTCTCTCTCTCTCTCTCTCTCTCTCTCTCTCTCTCTCTCTCTCTCTCTCTCTCTCTCTCTCTCTATATATATATATATATATATATATATATATATATATTATATATATATATATAGTTACTGTATATCAATATATATGTATATCTATCTGTGGCTATTAAGCAACACACACACACACACACACACACACACACACACACACACACACACACACACACACACACACACACACACACCACACACACACACACACACACACACACTCAATACACACACACACACACTCAATACATTCCATGCTACCGGCCTCACTCACTCACCCTGTCCCCTTATACTTCTCACAACACACAAAACGCTTCCAATAAGCGCCAAACATCGACACAGCATCTACCCACACACCACTATACGACAACTATAATTGGTGTTAGTCGCCTAGTCCTACCCTGCGATTTTATCACCCAATTAGCTTATCATTCTATCCTACTCTTTCCCTTCATTTTGCGGCATATTTGGTGATTTCTCCCTCCCTGCTTTTCCTACCCCTCTTTTTCTCTTCCATTTTCGCCTTTCTTTCCTCCCTCGCCCCCTTTTTTCCTTTCTCTACCCCTTTTCTTTTCTGCTCCCCCCTCCTCCTCTCCCTCCCTTTCCACACACATCTCACCCTTCCCTCCCCTACCCTTTCTACCCGACGCCCTAAACCAAAGGTGGAATCATACACCCATCTTAGCTGTGGGCGGTACATGTGGAGATTTTGTGTGGGCGGTTGTGGGTGTGTTTGGGTGGGTGGGCGTGGCTTTGGTGAAGAAGGATTGTATTTTTCTGTGGAAAATTATTGGTTTTCAGCGGTTGTGGATCAGTGCAATAGGTGATTGATTGTTCGTACTTAATGGTCGGATTATGAAATGGTTTGTGACACGGGAAGTCGGTGTTTGTTAATGGTTGGTGATTGAATGGTATTTCGCATTTTGCTAATTGTTCTCTTGATTGATGGTTTCTGAAGTGGCAGTGATTGTGGTTGCTTGGTTGCGCTTGATTAACGTGGTAGATTGTTGGTCGCAGAAAAAAAACCTATAAAGATATGTTATGAGTTTGATGAGATTGATAAATGGATCACATGGAAGAAGGGGTAAACAGAGAAAAATAGCCAAATTAATGGGAAAGACCACACATGATTGAGGTCAAGAGATCCTCTCTTAATAGACCGATACGTTACTTTTGACAAGGAATTCAATGAAACAGGCTAACGAGCGAGAAACAAGGAGGAGAAAGGGAAAATAATAATCCGCATTAATTGCCGTGTTTCCAGGAAGCGCGTAACTTCCTCGAGTTCTCGGCCAAGCGGCTTTGTTAACCCTCCACCCCCACCCCCGTCTCTACCCCCTCATCCCCCTACTCCCCCCCCACAACCCCCACTCTTCCTTTCTCTTCCCCTTTACTCCTCCCCCACCCCACTCTACCCCCTCTTCTCCCCTTATTCCACCCCCAACCCCACTCTCCCCCTTTCCCTTACCTCCCCCTACCCCTCCCTCTACTATACCCCCTCTTCCCCTTACCCCCCTCCCCCCACTCTTCCGCCTTTCCCCTTACCTTACCCCCCCCCCCCCCACCTTGTCATTGTGCGACCTCGCTTGTAATCTCCCCCTTCCGTCCTCATCCTATCTTTCTCCTCTCCCCTCTCCTCCTTCATTTCGTCCTTTCCTTTTCCTTATCTGTCTTTTTGAATTCTTGTTTTTTCTTCTTTTCTCTCCTGTATTCTTTCTCCTCTCCTTCGCTCGTCTCTTCCTCGTTTCTTCTCATTCCTCTCTTCCCTCTATCCTCCTACGTTCCTCTCTCTTCTAATTCACTCTCTTTTGTCTGTCCTATTTCTTCCTACTCTCCTATTCCGTTCACTCTCTTCTCACCCTCTCCTCTCCTCCTGTCGTCTCCTCCTCCTCCTCCTGCCTTACTCTTCAACCCTCCTCCTCCTCCTATTCCTCACTCCTCTTCTTCTTCTTCTCTCATTCCTCCTCCTTCTCCGTTTCCTCCTCCGTTTTCCCCTCTCCTCCTTGTTTCCTCCTCCGTTTCCTCCTCCGCTCCCCCCCCCCCCACGCCACCACCGTCAGTTCTTCCTCCTCTCCATGCTCTCTGTCCCTCTCCTTTATCCTTCCCTCCTGCCTGTCTCTGTTCCGTTGGTTCCTCCCAGAGGCTTTTAACCCGTGGGGACAAGCGGCACGAGGAAGGGAGATGAATGGTGTGGGTGAGGAGGCTCTTGCCCTCTTTGTACGCGTGTTTCGGGGAGAAGGGGAGGGAGGGAGAGAAGGAGGGAGGGAAGGAGAGAGGGAAGGGAGGGAAGGAAGGTAGGAGGAAGGAAACGTCTAGGGAAGTAGTCTAGTCGGTTGACGGGAGTAGGACGATGGATAGGGTGGGCGCGAGGCTAGGACGAGAGGGAGTTTGATAAGGGTGTGGAAAAATCAAGGTCGGATCCGTCGTAAGCGGTTAAAACCAACCCAGAAATTAGGTAGAAGCAACTTCCCGAGTCCTTCTATCAAAGTATTCAGATGAAGGTCTCTCTCTCTCTCTCTCTCTCTCTCTCTCTCTCTCTCTCTCTCTCTCTCCTCTCTCTCTCTCCTTCTCTCTTCTCTTCTCTCTCTCTCTCTCTCTCTCTCCCTCTCTCCCTCTCTCCCTCTCCTCTCCTCTCTCCTCTCGCCTCTCTCTCTCTCTCCCTCCCTCTTTCTCTTCTCATCACTGCTCTCCACCTCCCCCTCCCACCACCACTCATCACCCCCCACCGACCCTCTAACTCCCTTACCCTCCACTCTCACTCACTCTCTCGGTCACCCTTTTACTTTCTCACTCTCTCTCTCGCCCTCTCCTTCATTCTCTCTTGATCCCCTCCCCCTTTCCTCTCTTTCCGTTTCCGCTTCTGGCGCGTGCAGTCCTGTCGATAGATCGGCGACGCCAACTTCCCGGGAACGAGATCGACAGCAAGACTAGACGCGTGAATGTGTAAGAGACGGGAAACTTTTAGAAATCTTTATCGAAGATGTAGAGGGCGGCGCGAAGGGAGGTGGGTAGCGTGGGCGGTCGGGAGGGCGATGTGGGTAGCGTGGGCGGTCGGGAGGGCGATGTGGGTAGCGTGGGCGGTCGGGAGAGCGATGTGGGTAGCGTGGGCGGTCGGGAGGGCGATGTGGGTAGCGTGGGCGGTCGGAAGGGCGATGGGAATTAGGTCAGTACTGCGAGGATCATTTCTATCATTGATTGTGAAATGTATTTATTAGCTTATCATCATTAAGATATTTTTGCTAAAGTCGTATAAGCGAGGCATATTGACAAGTTTCGTTTTACAAGTACATTTTTGTTGTTTGCATTTATTTTTTTGTAGTTATAAACATTTTCGTGAATATTCTTGTCATCAGTATTATTGTTTATCATCATCATCATCACCATTATCATTGATAGTATATATATTTGAGTATTTTGTTCTGTGGTATCTTGTAGTCTGTTGATACAATTATATTTTCTAGCTCCTACTCCAATGACAATGTATGATGATACTCGGCCTTCCATTCTGTGGTGCCTTGTGATCCGGACAGAGTTTCACCCATGTGCTAGTTACATGAAAAGGTGACACCGCGGCCCAAGGGTTCCTGCAGCCGGAGGCGATGTAGGGAGGGCGCCGGCGGTGTCGTGTGGTGATATGGGAGCAGCTGTAACAGGAGCGGCCGGCGGAACTGGCTCGACCTGTCCTCGCGCTTTCCCACGCCGCCGCCGCCGCCGCCGCCGCCACCGCCGCGCTCTCTCGCTCCTTCGGCGCCTCCTTCCTCTCGAGAGCCCGTCTTGACGTCGCCGCCGGTCAGCGCCGCCCGAAACGCACGTGGACTTCTTGTTCCTCTTCCACCCTCCCCTCCTCCTCCTCCTCCCCCCTTCCTCGGGCCTTACCTCTTCCCCATTATCTTTCCTCCTCCTCTCCCTCTCCTCTCTCCGACCTCCCACACCTCCTTCCACCCCTTTTCTCTTCTCTCTCTTCCCAACCACATCCTCTTTTTTCTCTCCTTCCCTCCTCTTCTATCCTCTTCTCTTCAAGATAGCCAAATGAATTTCAGCACAAGACGTAAGCGCCGTGACATGCCCCTCCCCCCTTTCCTTCCCCTTCCCTTCCCTCTCCCATCCCCACTCCCTCTCCTTTCTCTCTCCATTCACCCCCCCCTCGCTGCCTCCTCCTCCCTCTACCCCCCCCCTTTTCTTCTACCTTCCCTTACCCTTCCCTCTCCTCCCATCCCGCCTCCCCCTCCCTCTCCCATTCCGTCGTTATCAGGTCGATGCAGTTTTCAACGCATTTGCGTGTCCGTATCCTGTCCGTTGAATACCTACAAGGTCAAAGGTCAAGGAGTTGATTTTCTAGGAAGGTCGCGGAGATTTTATTTTTTCACATCGTTGCTTTTTTATGAGTAAAATATAGAGACTGAGATTAGAAAATGAGAAAGATAACATTCATCAGCGGATGAAGGTAGTGAGAAGAAAGAGATGGATAAAGAAGATGTAGATGAAGTTGTGAGTGATAACAGTAATTTGATGGCAGTAATTTGTTATTATTTTTATTATTATCATTGTCATTGTTGTTGTTGATATCATTGATATTGTTAGTATTGTTATTTTCATTATCATAATAATGATAATAATAATATTATTATTATTATAATCATCATAATCATCATCATCATCATCATCATCATCATCATCATCATCATCATCATCATCATCATCATCATCATCATCATCATCATCATCACCATCACTATTATCATCATCATCATCATCATCATCATCATCATCATCATCATCATCATCATCATCAAAATAGTAGTATATAGACATCTACTTAGTGGGATTAGACGCGAATAATAAAAGAGAAATGGAAGTGAAAGGCGTCGTCGGAAAGGAACAGTCCTGGAGGAGGAGGAGGAGGAAGAAGAAGAAGAAGAAGAAGAAGAAGAAGAAGAAGAAGAAGAAGAAGAAGAAGAAGAAGAAGAAGAGGAGGAGGAGGATCCGCACGACAAAGGGAGAGTGATAGTGCGCCTTCGGTAAGCGCTCCTGGAGAATTTCCCCCGAGGGCATTTTTTTTTGGGGGGGGGAGGGAGGCAGTGGGGGAGAGAAGGATGGAGGAGGGAGGACGGGGGAGAAAGAAGGAGCGTGTGGGTGGAGGGGGAGGAGAAATGGGAGGGGGTAGGGGAGGGGGGAAAGGGTCGCCGCGTTGAATGATCATCGAGTTATTTGGGTTTTTGGTTTCCCCGGATTTTGTTCCGGGGGGGGGGGTATATGTGTTTTGTGTCTTTGTAGGTGTGTTTGTGTGTTTTTTTTTTTAGATTGTTTGTTTCGGATTTTGTTTAATGATGTTTGTAGATGTATGTTTTATGCCGAATGTGTGTGTGTGTGTGTGTGTGTGTGTGTGTGTGTGTGTGTGTGTGTGTGTGTGTGTGTGTGTGTGTGTGTGTGTGTGTGTGTGTGTGTGTGGAGTGTGTGTGCGCGCGCATGTGTTTCTGTTTGTGTATGTGTATGAATATGTATGTATGCATGTGTGTCTGTATATTTGTGTATGTATGTATGTATGTGTGTCTGTATATTTATTTATGTATGTACATGTGTTTATGTATGTCTGTGTATGTCTGTTTCGATTGGAAAGAGAGAGAAAGAGAAAGAGTGGGGGGGGAAAGTAGAAAGGAAGAGCAAGCGAACAGAGATGAGATTCTGAATTTGCGTGCGTGTGTTTCGCCCCTTGGGTATCGGCGTGCGCTCTAGCTGAGCCTAATCCCCTGGGGCGCGCATGCACTGAAGAAAGGTCACGCCACCGCAAACCTTTTTACTGCTTTCCAGGTGATTCTTTGGTGTCTTTCCTTAACGGAGTTTTTTTAAGTAACCCGTGTCATGGATAGCTTCGCACCCCTTCCTTCCCGTTCCCTTTTACTCTGGTGATGTTTTGATTTAGGGCATTTGTTTCTTGCTGCTTGTTTCGTCACTGTTCTTTCTGTTTGTATTTATTTTCGCTCCCCCCCCTTTTCTACCCTCTTCCCCCCCCCCCCCAAGCCCCGGCGTTTTCTTTTTTCTCTTCCGACGAACGATAGAAAAAACTTAATTGAAAGGAGAAAGTGTATCCGCCATTACCTGCCTTAGCCGGGTAGCGAGATATCTTTTTTCCACTAACACGTATGATATCATGATCTGCCCCCCCCCCCCACCTCCTAACCTCCCTTCCTTTCCCATTCGCATTGTTTCTGTCTCTTCACTTCCTCTCCTCCCTTCCCGCTGCAATTGCTCCTATTCCTTATCTCCCCCTTTTCCATCACTTCACTTTTCCCTTTCTCCTTCCCATTGTCCTATACTTTTTCTTTCACCTTTCCTCTACCTCTGTCCCTGACTTTTCCTATCCTTCTTGTTTCTTTCTTTTACTCTCTCTTCCCTCTTCTCCTTCCTCTCTTTGCTCTTTCATCTTTTTTCTTTTCTATACCTCATCCTGTTCTTCTCTCCCTCCCCTGCATTTAAAGCCCTCCCTTGCCTTCCATTAATTTCTCTTCTTTTCTTTTCTTTTCTTTTTTCTTCTCATCTTTTTTAAATTCTTCTCTTCTCATCCATTCCTTTCCCTTCCTTCTTCCCTCTTCCTTCTCCCCCAAAAGTCTTTCTCCCTTCATTTTACTTTCCTCCCCCTTCCCTCTCTCCCTTATTTCTCCTTCACCCCCCCCCCGTCTCATCTCTAGAAGCACCCCGCTCCTTTTCGTAAAAGCTCTTGAACCGTAAGTACTTCGACAACTATGGAGCAACTACAGAATCATCGCATCCAGCCCCCCCCCCCCTACCCACGTCTTCTTTGTAGTCGTGTTGCTTCAAAAGCAATAATACTTATATGCCTCATTCCTCCCTGCCCTTGCACCACTCTCACTTCGTCCACCATCTCCTCCTCCTCCTCCTCGTTCTCTTCCTCCTCCTCCTTCTTCTCGTTTTCCTCCTCCTCCTCCTCCTCCTCCTCCTCCTCCTCCTCGTTCTCGTTCTCCTCCTCTTCGTCTTCTTACTCCTCTTCCTCTTCCTCCTCTTCCTCGTTCTGATATTCCTCCTCCTCCTCCTCCTCCTTCTCGTTCTCCTCCTCTTCGTCTTCTTACCCCTCTTCCTCTTCCTCTTCTTCCTCGTTCTGATATTCCTCCTCCTCCTCGTCGTCGTCGTCGTCGTCGTCGTCATGGTCGTTCCATTATCTCACACCTCATCTCGATCCTCATGATGGAAAAGAAGAGTCGGGAGCAACAATGGACTCTTCTGAATTTCAAGAAAAAAGTACTTACGCGGTTTTCTAGAATTCACTATACAAAACGGTGTGTGTGTGTGTGTGTGTGTGTGTGTGTGTGTGTGTGTGTGTGTGTGTGTGTGTGTGTGTGTGTGTGTGTGTGTGTGTGTGTGTGTGTGTGTGCGCGCGCACGCAAGCGTGTGCATGTGTGGAGGGCTGGGAGGAGAGTTGAGACTAAGTTTCGACATTTTGGGATTTTGAAAAAAATTAAAAAGAAATGCTCCCGCGGTTTTGGAAAATTCACGATATGGCAAAAGTGTTCAAAACAGCACGCGCGCGCGCGCGTGTGTGAGGGGGGAGGTGGAGGGAGGAAGGGAGGCGGAGAAAGGGAGGGAGGGAGGGAGATGGTTGGGAGGGAGGCAGAGGGAGGGAGGGAGAAAGGGAGGGAAGGAGTTGGGAGGGGGGGGGGTTGGGAGGGAGGCAGAGGGAGGGAGGGAGGCGGAGGGAGGAAGAGAAGCGGAGAAAGGGAGGGAGGGAGGGAGGGAGGGGGTTGGGAGGAAGGCAGAGGGAGGGAGGGAGGCGGAGGGAGGAAGGGGGTTGGGGCCGAGTTCGACATTTCGGGAATTGTTGTTTGGCGGCAAGGTGATTGGCGAAGGTGTTTTCGCCGAAGTTCGTTCAGACTTGGGCAGTTGCGAAAATTTTGCCGGTTGCTGTTTTGAGGGAGTTAGGGGGAGGGGAGGGGAGGGGGGAATAAGGGAGGAGGAGAGGATGGAGTTGGAGAAGAAGGAAGAAGTGATGGAGAGGAGGAGAGGAAGTAGTTGAAGAAATGGATGAAGGGAGAGGGGAGAGGTGAGGCAGAGGGAATGGGGAGAGAGTGGTGGAGGAGAAAGACGGAAGGAGAGGAAAGGAAACACAAAGTGCGAGGAGACGTGATAAGGAGTAAAGAAACGAATAGGAGAGAGAGAGATGAGAGACGACAGAGAGAAAGGGAATAGAGAGAGAAGAACGTAGAAAGGACTAGAAAGAGGATAATTGGAGAGAGGAAAAGGAAGAGAGAAAGCGAGAAAGGCCGAGAAAAGATTGTTCCTGTTTATTCCGAGCGCTTGTCCCTTTTCCCGGAAATTTCTTGCTGTTGCAGGTGTTTGTGTACTTGCCGCGGGTCCATTGCACTGGGCTTTGGCGGGTCTGGTTCCTCCCCTGTTATTTTCTTCTTTATTCGCGCGTGAATTCATTTGCTTTTTTTTTGGGGGGGGGCACTTTGCCGATTTCCTCCTCCCGGTTTCAACTCGGCTGCAACTTCGGAAGGTCCTCCTGCTTCCCGGGCTCCCTTTGTGCCGCTTGCTTTGTATGGGTGGAGACTTCAGCACGTGTGCACACGGGCGCCTGGGTTCTCTCTCTCTCTCTCTCTCTCTCTCTCTCTCTCTCTCTCTCTCTCTCTCTCTCTCTCTCTCTCTCTCTCTCTCTCTCCCCCTCCCTCCCTCCCTCCCTTCCTCCTCCCTCCCTCTCTCTCTCTCTCTCTCTCTCTCTCTCTCTCTCTCTCTCTTCTCTCTCTCTCTCTCTCTCTCTCTCTCTCTCTCTGTCACTTCCTTCTTCCCTCCCTACATCTTTCTTCCCTCCCTTTCTTCCTACCTCCCTCCCTCTCTCCCTCTTTCCCTCTTTCCCTCTTTCCCTCTTTCCCTCCCTCCCTCCCTCCCTCCCTCCCTCCCTCCCTCCCTCCCTCCCTCCCTCCCTCCTCCTCCTCCTCCTCCTCCTCCTCCTCCTCCTCCTCCTCCTCCTCCTCACTCCTCCTCCTACTCCTCCTCCTCCTCCTCCTCCTCCTCCTCCTCCTCCTCTTTCATCCTCTCTCCCGTTTCTCATATCATTTTTACATCACAACGCATCAGGATTTTCATCCAAATATTCTTTTACGACTACTCAAAACGCCATACCACGTTAGCCCGTCGCTTTGGCTCGTAAGTGGATTCGCGAACATCAAATTGTTATACCGCGCGCCGTAACAAGGGAGCGGGGTGGGGGGGGGGGGGCGATGAGCTTTGGGCGAGGCGAACGAGCGAATTAGGGCGAAACAAGCGGCGCTAAATGAGGCCGATGAAGAATAGGCTCATCATTAAAATCCGCGAATGAGAGCTTCAGTAGAGAGGGAGGGAGGGAGGGAGGGGAAGGGGAGGGAGAGGAAGGAGGAAGGGAAGGTGGGAAGGAGGAAGGGGAAGTGGAAGAGAGAAAGGGGAAGAGGAGGGAGAGGAAGGTAAGGTAATAGGGAGGAGAGGCGGGAGAGGGAGAGGGAGAAGTGGAGAAGGAGAGGGAGGAAGTGGGAGAAGTGGAGGAGAAGGAAGAAGAGGGAGGTAGGAGGGAAGAAAAAGGGATGTTGGGAGGGAGGTTGAAAAGGAGACAGATGGAGATAAAAAAAAAGAAAAAAAGGAAAGAGAAAAGCTTTAAAAAATGAGTAAGGCGAAGACAAGTCGAAGAGGCAAGGAAGAGTAAAGAAAGACCTTTTCCTCTCAAGCCTCCCTCCCCTTTCTCTTCCGCGGGGCCGCTGCATATCCGGCGCCGTTGTGAAAGGAGGCAATTTCTGACTTCGAGTCGATTAAATCGCTTATTTCCCTTTGACGTTTCGCTCGCTCCAGTGACTTTCGGGGGGAGGGGGGGAGGGAGATGGGGGGCCAGGGGGGGATCGGGAGATGGGGGCCGGGGGGGGGATCGGAGATGGGGGGCCAGGGGGGATCGGGAGATGGGGGGCCAGGGGGGGATCGGGAGATGGGGGGCCAGGGGTTTAGGGGTATGGGGTGGGGGCGAGGGGGCTTGTGGGTAGAGGGGGTGTAGGACTAGATAGGTTGGTGTAGGGGCGGAGGCTGGGTAGGGGCGAGGGGTGGGGTTGGGGGATCAGGGCGTGAGGAGTGGTGGGGGTGAGGGCTGGTGGGGCATGGGGAAGGGGTGGGCTGGGGGGGGGAGTGGGTCCTCTTCAGACTCCAAAACGTCTTGGCTTTTTGAAGTATATATCTTCTTCCTCTGATATCTCTTTTCTGTCTTTTTTTTCTCTGGGTCTCTCCTTTTATTTTGGTTTTCTCGTCGGCCTCTCTTGATTTTTTCCCCTTTATCTAAGTGTTTTTCTTCGTTGCTTTTGTTTTTATTTATCTGTTTATCTATTTTGGCATTCTCTTGTCGCTTATCTTCGTTCACTGGATTTGTTCCCCTTAAGGCCTTGTATTTTTTCTTTTCTCATCCATCAGTTTTATCACTTGACTTCCTCTATTCGTTCATCCTTCCTGAACTTTATCTTTTACTTTTTTATCTTTTACTTTTTTATTTACGTTTTTAACTTTTCTTTTCTCTTCTACTTATTGCCTTCTCCTTTCTTTCGTTACCTTCTTCGGTGCCCTCCCCCCCCCTCCTCCGTTCTTCATTTCTCCTCCTTCCCCATTTTATTCTCCTTTTCCCTTATCAGCTCTCCTCTTCTCCCTCACCTTCCCTCTTCCTTTTATTCCAATTCTGCCTAGAGAGAGAGAGAGAGAGAGAAGAGAGGAGAGAGGAGAGGAAGAGAGAGAGGAGAGATAGGAGAGAGAAAGAGAGAGAGAAAGAGAGAGAAAAGAGAGAGAGAGAGGAGAAAAAAGAAAAGAGAGAGAGGATAAAGGGGAGGTGGAGAAAAAAGAGAAGGGGAAAAACGGGGGGAGGAGAAAAGAGAGATGAGAGAAAGAGAGGAGATCTGGAGAGAAGAAAAAAAGAGAGAGAGGAGAGGAGAAAGAGAAAGAGAAGGAGGAAAAGAGAGAGAGAGAGAGAAGAAGAGAGCAGGGAGAGAGAGAGAGAGAGAAAGAGAGAGGAGGGATGGGGACGGAGGAGAGGGAGGGAGGGAGGAGAGAGAGAGAGAGAGAGCCGAGTGGAGGAGACGAAGAGGAGAGGGGGGGGGGGGGGGGGGGGGGAGAGGAGTGAGAGAGAGGACGACGAGATGAGAGTGAGAGAAGGAGAGAGAGAGGAAAGAGAGAGAAGGAGCGAAAGAGAGAGAGAGAGAGAGAGAGAAGAAGAGACCGAGAGAGAGAGAGAAGAGAGAAGAGATGGAGAGAGAGAAGAAAGAACAGAGAGAGAGAGAGAGAGAGATCCGAGAAGAGAGAGAGAGAGAGAGAGAAGAGGAGCAGAGAGAGAGAGAAGGGGGGGGGGGGGAATGGGAGGAAAGGGAGGAAGAGACAGACTGACAAATAGACAGAGATGAGTTAAGAAAAAGGAGATATAGAAGATAGATACACACAAATAGAAAGAATTGGCGAAGTGGTTAGAGGACTGGGATGACGGAAGAGAGTAAGAGAGGGAAAGAGAAGAAGGAAGAGGGGAGATCCGCTGACATGAGAGGGGAGAGCACGTCTTAGTGAGGGCGAACCAGGATAGTGAGAGGAAGAAAGGAAGGGGAGAAGAGGAGTAGATGAGAAGGAGGGAATGGAAGGAAGTAAGGGATAGGGCAGAAGGAAATGGAAAGGAGAGGAAAGAGGGAAGAAAGGGCTGAGAGGAGATGAGAGAGAACACGAGAAAGAGAGAAACACAAAGACCAAGCAAGGAAATGGGGAAAAAAGCAAGAGAGAACTAGAGCGATCCCCCCTCCCATCCCAGGTGAAAATAAATAGATAAGTAAATAAATAAATAAATACAAATCTGTATGGGTGTTACACGAGGCCATGGGAGACGGAGATGAGCTCGGATGATTGGAGTGATGCTGTGGATGATGCTGCCCCTCGTGATGGGCTTGTTGGGTCGTTAATGGTCTTGTGAAGGAGGTTCAGGAGGGCGGGGGAGGGGTGGGGTTGCGGTCTATGGCCGTGGTTCTTCGGTTCTGCCGGCGGGGCCGGTTCTTGGTTCGTGGGGGGTTTGCGTTAAGCTTGGTTGAGGGTTAATGGCGCGTGGTGGGGGTAGAAAACGGTGATTAGGATGAAGGTTGAAGGTGGTGGGGGTGATGGTGATATTACGGTGGAGGTGGTGATAAAGATGGCGGTGGTGGTGGTGGTGATGATGATGATGATGATGATGATGATGATGATGATGATGATCATCATCATCATCATCATCATCATCATCATCATCATCATCATCATTATTTTCTGTTGCCATTCATGTGATTTTTAGAATAGTCATCATTATCATATTGTTATTCATGTCATAGCCAGTGATCCTGCCATTGCTATTATGATCATCATCTGCTAAGATAATGAGGCTGATATTAATAAGAAAGGTTACAGCACGTTTCTGACGGTGGTTGGGGATGGGGACGGGGGAGGGGTGGAAGAGGACGGGGGTGGGGGTGAGGAGGGGGATGGTTTGGTGATGGGAGGATAAGGGGGGAGAAAGGGGGGGGGGTCCGATGGTGGGTGAATAGAGGGGGTGGGAGGAGGGTGGAAAGGGGAGGGAGGACGGATGATGGGGATAAGGAGGGAGGGGGGGGGGCTGATGATGAGCGAATGGGAGAAGGGAGGGACGGGATGACGATTAAAAAAAAAGAAAGAAAGAAAAAAAAGAGACAAAAGCTAAACCTCTTACGTTGATTATTCACGGCGAATCTGAGGTCGATGATGCAACAGCCTGCGGTCATGCATGCAGCCGAAGCCACGGGAGACGTCGCGCCGCGGCCCCCCCATCCCCCCCCCGCCCCTCCCCGACTGCCTGCTGTTCTTGGCCTTATGTTTTTTTTTCTTTTTTTATTGGGATTCTCTCTCTCTGCTCTCTGATCCTCTCTCCTCTCTCTCTCTCTCTCTCTCTCTCTCTCTCTCTCTCTCTCTCTCTCTCTCTCTCTTCCTCTCGCTCTCTTCCTCTCTCTCTCCCTCTCTCTCTCAGACCACCTCCCCTCCCCCTCCCCCTCTCCCTCTCTTTCTCAGCATTTCTGGCTGCTTGTCGATTTATCTGTCTGGTGTTGTTTTGTTCAGTCTTTGTTTATACTTTTGACTATTTTTCTGTCTTTGTGTTCTTTTAATATCTATCAGACCCTGTAAGTCATCAATTGATCTACTTATCAGTGTGTCTTTTTATCCGTACACCTTTTAGTATATCTCTACAAAGAGAGTTGTTAGCTTATCTGTCAACCATATGTGTTTCTCTAATGGTGCTCTGTTTTAATTGCCTTACGGATAGTCTTCTATCTGTTCCGTATACGTGTCATCCTTTTTCCGTCTCCCCCTCTCTCCTTCCCATTTGCTTTCTTTCGCTTTTTCCTTTTGCCATTCTCTCCTTCCATATGCTCATCGTCATTTCCCACTCTCACCCTTCCTCTCAGTTTGCTATTGTCACACTTCTCCGGCTCGCCTTCTCCGGCTCGCCCTCGCCCTTTTAAATCTCCCTTTGTGACTCTGGTGCCCGTGACTCTCAAATCTATCTCCTCCCCTCACTTCCCTCCCTTCTCCTTTCCTTTCCCTTACCATCCACTTCACTCTGCCCCGCCAGCTCCTCCCCTCCTCCTAAGCCTACCCTGTTTTCCCCTACTCTGCCCTGCCCTGCTTTATCCTGCCCTGCTCCGCCCTGCTTTTTCTTGCCCTGCCATGCCATGCCTGCTTTGTCCTGCCCTTCCCTTCCCTGCCCTGCTCTGCCCTGTCCTACCCTGTCCTTCCATCCTGTTCCTTCCCCCTCCCTTATCTTGCTTTACTCAGCCTCCCTTCCCCCTCTCTTGGCCCTCATCACCCTTCCTGTCCTATCGCTTTACTCCTTCCTCTCTCCACTTCCCCTCCACCTTTCCAATTCCGTCTCTCTAGGTTCGTCTCCCCTTCCTTCCTTCCATTCTGACTTCCCTTTTTCCTTTTTTTCCCTCCTTCCTTCCATCCTCTTTTCCTTTCTTCGTTCGCTCCCTCGTTCCTTCCTCCCTTCTTCCTTCCTTCCTTCCTTCCTATCTTTCCTTTTCCTATCCTTTCTTTTCCTTCCTTCCTTCCTATCTTCCTTGCTTGCTTGCTTCCTTCCCTCCCTCCCTCCTTCCCTCCTTCACCCCCCTCTTCATTCACCTGGTCCTCACGAGTCCTCATTACCGTAATTGGTAGCGGTGAAAGGACTGAATGTCAGGTGTGTCACGTGTCTCGCTCTGCATACTTGTGCTCGGTTGGCTTGCTTGGCTTGGTTTGCTTTGCTTGGCTTGCTTGATTTGGCCTGTTTGATGTTTTTCTTTTCCTTTTTTTGGGGGGAGGGGGTTGTCTCGCTGGGTTTATCTTCCTTGATTGAGTTTGCTTCACTGCCTTTGTTCGGTTTATCTTGTTTGTTTGGCTTGCTTTGGTTGTCTTGTCTGCGTGGCGTGCCTTGCTTAGCTTGTAGGCATATGTTTGTATTCACAGACGTAAGTGTGTGGATACTGATGATGTAGGTGGCTGCGGGAGGGGGGGGGGAGAGATAAAAAAGATAAAAGGGGGAGAGGAGGCGTGAGAGGAAGTATAAGGAAGGGCTCTCTCTCTCTCTCTCCGATCACGCATATCGATAGCTTTGTCTCGAGCGCAGATAGCGATCGAGATCGAGAGAGTCTGCTCGATATCGCTCTCTCGATCAGTAGCGCAGTCGCTGCTCTAGCTCTCTTTCTCTCTCTCCTCTCATCTCTCTGCTCGCTGGCTGCTCGAGGGAAGAGAAGAGGAGAGAGCAGAAAGAGAGAAAGGGAGTAGAGAGAGAGAGGGGAGAGAGAGCGGCGCGCGAGCGAGAGAGAGCGCGCGATATCGAGAAGACGAGCGAGAATACGAGCTCGAGCCGAGCGCGCGAGAGAGAGAAGAGAGAGATAGAGGAAGAGAGTAGAACGAGAGAGAAGAGAGAGGAGAAGAGAGAGAGATAGACGCAGAGAGAGAGCAGAATAAGAGAGAGAGAGAGTCACTATCACGAAGCGCGCACTGGCTCTCGCGCGCTCCGGCGCGCGCCGGATCGCTCGACGAGCGCAGAGAGTCTCTCCTCTAGCTCTCTATAGATAGCTATCTCTCTCTATCTGATCATCTCTACTCTCTCGCTCTCTCACTCTCGATACACTCTCTCTCTCTCTCTCCTCTCTCTCTCTCTCTGTCTCTCTCTCTGTCTCTCTCTTCTCTTTCTATATCTCGTATCTCTCTCTCTCTCTCTCTCGTGTCCCCTTTTTGATTAGGATGGAAGTGCAGAGCGTCCTCCCCGTCCGCGTGCAGAATTTAAAATCGTCTTATTAAATCCTTTGGGAAACGGGGGGGGGGGGGTATTATGTAATCTCTCTCTTTCGCCTCCCTCCCCTCCCCTCCTCCTATACGAAACCACCCCTCCAATAACCGTACCTAATGCGTCATCCCAGCCACTCCTCTTTCGACTCCCCTCCTCTCTTCTCCCCTGCCCTCCACTCCCACACCTCTTTGCCCCCCTCTCCTTCCCTCTCCTTCCCTCTCCTTCCCTTCCATTCCCTTCCCCTTCCTTCGCCTCCTCTCTCCTCCCCCCTTTTCTTCCCCTCCGCATGCCCGGACTCTCCTAGAAGTGGAGGAATAGATAAAGGGGAACAGGGAGATGGAGAGGGAGAGGAGGGGGAATGGAGGAGAAAGACAAGGTGCAAGAGAGGGAGGAAGAGGGAGAGGAGAGGAGAGGAGAGGAGAAGATGAAAAGGAAGAGGAAGAGGAAGAAAAGAAGAGGCAGAAGAAGAGGACAGAGGAGAAAGAGGAGAGGATATTTGGAATAGAGTGAAACGAGAAAAGAAGATATGAGACACAGGTAAGAAGGGGGGAAAGAAGAAGAGGAGGATAGTTGGAGGGGAATAGTGTGTGTGTGTGTGTGTGACAGAGAGAGAGAGAGAGAGAGAGAGAGAGAGAAGGAGAAAAGAGCAGAGGAGAGAGAGGAGAGAAGAGGGAAGGAGAGAGAGAGGGGAAGGAGAGGAGAGGGAGGGAGAGATGAGCAGGAGGGGAGGCGGAGAGGAGAGGGGGAGTTCTAGGAGAGGGGAGATCTGAGAGAGAGAGAGGAGACGAGAGGAGCGACTGCTAGGGAGGAAGAGCAATGGGTGGGAGCGCGTATCGGGACAGAGAGAGGACGGGATAAGAGGACAAAGGAAGTAGGCGAGAAGGGGCGCATATCCTAACCCGAAGCAGATGTGGTGGCTGGCTTTCCCCCGCACTTCGAGATTGCCGAAGGTATTTCCGGCGTGACTCAGGCAGGCCCCAGACCAACCAATGGGCGTGGAGTGGGGGGTGGGGATGGCAGGCGCGGGGGGGGCCTAGACGCGATGAGGACATCTTATTCTGACTCTCACAAAGACCCGCGCGTTTGGCCTAATGAGAGTTTTGCATCCGGGACTCTCGTACGGAAAAAAGGTGGTTGTGGATTTCCAGCTTTTCTTTTCTTTTTCCTTTTTTTTCCTTTTTTTTCTGCACAAATGAAATCCGTCTTTTGTGAAATCCGGCTGTAGATTTTTCGGGTTATTTTTAGGATGTGTAATTTAAAATCCCTCTTTTGTATGGTCGGCTGCACTAAAGTTGGATTTTCAGCTCTTTGCCTATATAGCTTGCACCCCCCCCTCCCCCCATCCCCCCCCTCCTCCAGCTTCTCCCATACCACCCAAACAAAAACAATATCGATAATAATAAAAAGATAATGAAATTAATTGCATTCCCGGATGTTCTATCCATGGTTATAAGGTCCGCGTCTTTTTTTTTTTATTTTTCGATGATGAAAGTTTCCCGCCAAAAAAGTGTAGGGAATTTGGCACGGTTAGGTAGAGGCAGAGGTAATTCACGATAAAGCTTTGGATAAGAACTTTCCTAATGACGAAAGATTTTGGAGAAACGGTTCTTGTGATTTGGGGGAGATCGTGTTTCTCTCTCTCTCTCTCTCTCTCTCTCTCTCTCTCTCTCTCTCTCTCTCTCTCTCGTTTTCCTCTCGTCCTCTCCCCTCTCTCTCTCTCCTCTCTCTCTCTCTCTCTCTCTCTCGCTCTCGCTCTCGCTCTCTCTCTATCTCTCTCTCTCTGATTTTTTTTTTGTCATTCGCATGAAGTTGAATTTTCTTTATCCCACTTCGCTTCTCTTTCCTGATGTTTTTTTTTTATTCTCATTATTATATTTGTTTCTGTTATAATGATTATTATCATTATTATTATTATTATTATGATCATCATTGTTATTATTGTTATTATTAAGATCATTATTATTATTATTGGTATTATTATTATTATTATTATTATTATTATTATTAGTAGTAGTAGTAGTAGTAGTAGTAATAGTCTTTCGCTATTATCGTCACCACTACCATCATAATTTTCTCTCGCGTAATGAAAAGGCACCAATTTCGATCAGTTGGCCGAATCTCCTGGAATCTGACAGAGCTATTAGCCTGAGCACTTGAGATCTTCATCGCCAATCGGAGTTTCGATAAGATCATAATCCTTTTCTGTTCAACTCTGCGTTCAGTTTCCCTTTCAGTTTTACGTTCACTTTTCCGTTCATCATCTCGTTCAGTTTCTTGTTCGGTTCTCGGTTCAATTTTCCGTTCAATTTCTCGTTCGGTTTCCGGTCAATCTTCCCGTTCCGTCTTTCCGTTTTTCATTTCGTTTATCATTTCTTTCAAGTTCTCGTTCAGATTTCTGTTCAATTTTCCGTTTACCTTTCCATTCAGTTTCTCGTTCAGTTTCCCGTTTATCGTTTCGTTGTATCTCGTTCGGTTTTCTGTTCAATTTTCAATTTATCTTTCCGTTCAGTTTTCCGTACAAATTTCCGACGTTTAGTGCAACAGCTTTTCATATTCATCCCTGATTTGAGGAGGGAGAAGATGGGGAAGGGGGGAGGGGGGAGGGGAGAGGAGAAGAGATGGAGGGATAGGAAGGTGGTTGAAAAAATGGGGAGGAGGGTAGAGGGAAGGAGGAGGGAGTGGGGAAGGAAGTGGTATGAAAAGAGGATTGGAGGGGAAGAGGAATGGCGGGAAGAGGGAGAGCAGAGGGTGGGGAATGAGGGGAGGAAGGGAATGGGGGGGAGGAAGAGAATGAGGGGAGGAAGGGAATGGGGGGGAGGAAGAACGAGGGGAGGAAGGGAATGGGGAGGGAATTTGAAAGCTTTCCCGATGACCCCATAAACCTCGGGGAGAGAGGGTGCGGGGGGGGGGGGCGACTCGCGGGGTATATCCCTACTTGAGGAAGGATTTGGGTGCGAAGGTTAAACGGATTGAGAAGGGAAGGGTAGGAGGAGGAGGAGGAAAAGAAGAAGAAGAAGAGGAGGAGGAGGAAGGAGAAGGAGAAGGAGAAGGAGAAGGAGAAGGGGGAGAAGGAGGAGAAGGAGGAGAAGGAGGAGAAGGAGAAGGGGAAGGGGAAGGAGAAGAAGGAGAAGGAGAAGGAGAAGGAGAAGGAGAAGGAGGAGAAGGAGAAGGAGAAGGAGAAGGAGAAGGAGAAGAAGAAGAAGATGATGAAGATGGAGGTGTAATAAGTTATACTGATGGTGGTGATGCTAATGGAGGTGGAGCAGAAGGTGGAGGAGGAGGGGGAAGGAGAAGGAGAAGGGGGGAAGGAGGAGGAGGAAAAAGAAAAGGGAAGGAAGGAAGGAAGGAAGAGGGGAAGGAAGGAAGATAGGAAGGAGAAGAGGATGGGAAGCCAAGAAGGGAAGGCGGCGGCGGGGCGTTCGTTCCTCGGCGTCGCGACGTCCGGCGGCCAGCACGTTCCTCCCCATCATTGCCAGATACCAATTAATCGCCGTGTTGCCCTTTGGCGGCGGCTCACGAAGCCTCCCTCGCCCGCACTGCAGTTTCCTCTTTGCTAATTGGTCATTATCCGAGGGCTGTTGCCACGGTTACCATCTCCCCCGTCGCGAACAACAAGGGAAGTGAGAGGGAGGGAAGGGATGAGGGAAGGAACAGTGCGAGAGAGGGAGGGAGGAGAGAGAGAGAGGGAGAGGGAGAGGGAGAGGGAGAGGGAGAGGGAGAGGGAGAGGGAGAGGAGAGAGGGGAAGGGGAGCCAGAATGATTTAGTTGAAGGAATAACGTAAGGGAGGGAGAGAAGGAGGGGAGAGGAAATGAAGGAGTGCAAGAATGAATTAGGGAAGGAATAGAGAAAGGGAAAAAGAGAGAGGAGGAGAGATGGAAGGAAGGAGAGGAAGATGGAATAAGTGAAAGAGGGGAAGAGAGAGAGGGAGAGGGGAAGAGAATGAATGAAGGAATGAAAGGGAGAGAGAAAAATAACACCATCCCATCTCCCCCCTACGTTGAAAAAAACAGAGATAGGAGGAGAGAGAAACAGGACAGAGAAGAAACGGGGGAAAAGAAAAAGAGAAACAGGACAGTGGTGTATGGAATGGGAGAGGGGGAATGGGGGAAAAGAAAAGAAAAAGGAAAAACAGGGCAGTGGGGTATAGAATGGGAGGGAGAACGGGGGAAAAGGGACGAGAAAGAGGACAGGGAAAGGGAGAGGAGGAGGGCACGGGCATTTCGCGGAAGAGAGTCGTGAGCGAGGGGGTGTAGACCTGCAACAAGGGCACTCGGGCTAAGAGGAATGCCCGAGGATCTCTCTGTGCCAAGAAGGAGCGCGGTCTAATATACGTATTTAGACCATGGGCCAATTATCCTCGGCCGTCAACGCCTCACGCTAACGTTAGCACCTTTTCGCTCTGCTTTCGCCCTGTCTTTTGTCTCCCGCGCATCATCATCGTCTTTTGTTTTACTTTGGTGGTTTATTTTTGTCTCTCTCTTTTGTCATCTTCGCGCCTTTTATTTTGCTTTGTTTATGATTTTTGTCTCTCTTTCTTATGTCATCATTATCACCTTTTGTTCTGCTTTATTGATTTATTTTTTGTCTCTCTTACTCCATCATTATTGTCTTTTGTTTTGCTTTTGTTTATTAGTTTTGTCTCTCCTACGTCATCATCATCGCGTTTTGTTTTGTGTTGGTGATTCCTTTTGCCTCTCTCTTACATCATCATCGCTCTTCTGTCTGATTCATACGCCATCACCGCCGCCTTCGTTGTGATTTATCCTTTCTTTCGTTTCGCCTCTCTGACGTCATCGCCTTTTGCTCTGTTTCGTCATCTGTCTTCCTCGCCTCTCTCTCCTCTCGTCCCTTCTGACGTCATCATGTCGCCTTTTGTTTTCCTCCGTATTTCCTCCGACGGCGTCTTCGGTTCTTCGCCTTTGTCACTTCTTCATCATCACTTTTAATTTTCCTGTATTCCGTCTTTTATATATATATATATATATATATATATATATATATATATATATATATATATTTTTTATTATTGTTATCATTATTTATCTCTTCGTCTCCATTCATCCAGCATCATCGTCTCCCACACACCTTCATCCTCTCTGTCTACTTCTCTTCCTTCGATTTCCCTTCATCTCTCTCTATTCGCTACCCCCCCCTCCCCCCGAGAGACCCGTCCCTCCGGAGCTCATTGCAGCCTCATTGTTCTGTGGCTTTTTTTTCTTTTTTATCAGCTATTTGTATGCCGTCATTAATCTCCACCGCGTCATTGGAATAGTCAATGCCCGCCGGTCGAGATTGGCTGGAATCAAGGCTTATGAGTTTTGGTTGGGGTGTTTTATCATTATGATTGTTATTGTTGTTGTTGTTATTATCATTATTGTTATCATCATTATTATTATTATTATTATTGTTATTATTATTATTATTATTATTATTATTATTATTATTATTATTATTATTTTTATTATTATTATTAATATTATTATTATCATCATCATTATCATTATCATTTATCATTATCATTATCAATAGTATCAGCAGCAGCAGCAGCAGCACTACCCATCATCATCGATAGCAGCATCACCATTATTACATTTCAACACTTGCACTTGGCAGAGGAAATGCATATTCGAACACGCTCCTTGTTTCTCCTTTTCCCCTCTCCCTTTATCATGTTCCTCCTCTTCCCCTTTCGTGCCGCGTTTATTGGAAGAGAACATTGAATGGAAGGAATCCGCGGGCCTGTTCTCTGTTCAGCCTCCTGTTCACCCTCGTGTTCACTCGTTCAGGCATCCCCCGGAAGTTTGCTCCTGATATGTTCTTCCTCGGCTTGTCTGTGTGTTTGTCTGTCTCTCTGTGTCTGTCTCCCTCCCTCCTCTCTCTCTCTCTCTCTCTCTCTCTCTCTCTCTCTCTCTCTCTCTCTCTCCCCCTCCCCCTCCCTCTCCCCCTCCCTCCCTCTCCCTCTTCCTTTGCCCTCTCCCTCTCCCTCTTCCTTCGCCTCTCCCTCTCCCTCTTCCTTCGCCTCTCCCTCTCCCTCTGCCTCTGATTTTCCCTCTCTCTCCACCCCTGTCCCTCCCCCTCCCCATACACGCCAGCAGGAATGCCGTGATAGGGCGGGCTGACTCCAATAAAATTTCCAATCTTGCCGGGATAGTGGTTGGGTGAGGGGTAGGGGATGGGGGGGGGTAGAGGAGGGGGGGGGGGGCGACGGCTACCGAGCTGTGTTATGTGCCGCTGTGCCCTGCTCGCCTCGTCTCGGGCTATGCTGTACGATGCGTGAATAACGGTTCGTGCTATGTTGTCCCGTCATGGGTGGCGACTCGTGCTATGCTGCACCATGCGTGCCATGTCGTTCCTTGTTTGGCGTCTCGTGCCATTTTGTGTGTGGCACTGAACTTTCGTATCTCCTTTCGCCTCTGTGCCATTTTTTTTTGCCTTCTTGCTGGGTCACGCTGCGGACGAGCAAGGTCCTTGTCAGTGCCACCGCCGCGCCCCGTCGCTTGCTGCGCCGCTCTCTCTCGGGGCGTCGCGGCCTGCCTTTCCGCTCGAGTGGGCCTTTCTCCTTTATATTTTATTATGTTTTTTTTTTTTATCTGCTTGTGTGTTTTATTTATTTATTGTATGTATTTATGTGTTTAGGTCGTATTTATTGATTGATTGATGTTTGATTGATTTATTTATGTTTTATACATTAATATAAGTTATTTATTTACATTTTATTTATTCATTCGTGTATATATTTTTATTTATCTATGTATAAATTGCATCATTTATTATTTATTTGTTTATTTCGGAGCAGCAGTCCGCGTCGAATTTCATAGCCTGGTAGCATCCCGTAGATAAGGAAGATAATATCCGTGAGACATCCCCCCTCCCCATCCCTCCTCCCTCTTCCCCCTCATCAACCCCCCCCCTTCCCCTCCCCAGCCCTCGCAGACAATACAGTATCGCCGGGAAATTACCCCTTCCACGCAATCGGGGAGAGCCATCAAGGGAGTAGATAGTGTGAGTCGACCACTTTACGACCTCCTCTCCTTCTCCCTTTGCCTGTCTCCTCTCCTTCGTCTCTCCCATCTCCCCTTCTCCCATTCCCTTGCTTTTGCTTCTTTTTCTCTTTCTGTCTCGCCCTCCAACATTATCCGATATGGTTCCTTCTTCCGCTTCCCTTTGCGCTTCATATCTCCCGTCCATTCCCTCTTCCACCTTCTGCCTCTCCCCACCTCCTCCACCTCCCTCCAACACTTCCCTATTCAAGCCTTCTCCACTTCCTCCTCCTCCTCCTGCTGCTGCTGCTCTTCTTCCTCCTCTTCCTCTTCCTCTTCCTCCTCCTCTTCCTCTTCCTGCTGCTGCTGCTCTTCCTCCTCCTCTTCCTCTTCCTCTTCCTCCTCCTCTTCCTCTTCCTCTTCCTCCTCCTTCTCCTCCTCCTTCTCCCCCTCCTCCTCCTCCTCCTCCTCCTCCTCCTCCTCCCTCCTCCTCCTCCTCCTCCTCCTCCTCCTCCCTCCCCCCCCCTCCTCCTCCTCCTCCTCCTCCTCCTCCTCCTCCTCCTCCTCCTCCTCCTCCTCCTCCTCCTCCTCCTCCTCCT
>NC_051424.1:22691776-22696776 GCF_015228065.2 Penaeus monodon
GCCTCCTCTCCTTTTCTCATCCCTTCCCTCTCTGCTTTTCCCCCCTCTCTTCCTCCTGCCGTCCATCCACACTCCTTCCTTTCCTCCTACCCTCCTTCCATTCATTTCTCCCGTCTCTCCCTCCCTCTTTCGCTCCCTCTCTCCCTCACTCACTCACTCACTCACTCACTCACTCACTCACTCACTCACTCACTCTCCTCCCCCCCTCCCTCCCTCCCTTCCTCCCTCCCTCCCTCCCTCCCTCCCTTCCTTCCTCCCTCCCTCCCTCCCTCCCTCCCTCCCTCCCTCCCTCTCCTCCCTCCCTCCCTCCCTCCCTCCCTCCCTCCCTCCCTCACCTTTTTTCTTCGCCCCAGCCCCTCCCTTTCCTTCTCCATTACCTTTCGTCTTCCCTCCTCCCCCCCCCATTTCCCATTCTCCCTGACGCACAAGCACTAAAATACAAACGCGGAGAGCATTGCAATATCACAAACTCACTTACGGTCTCTCAGGTCGAATAGAATGGGGAGTTGCAAGTTGCAGGTTGCAAGTTGAAGGGGTCGATGTGGAGCAGACGCAACAGAGCAGCCTCACATAGCGACAGTTGTCATGGTAATTGGGTGGCGGTCATTGTTGTCTTCGCGGGCGTTGGGGGGGCGGGGGGGGGGAAGGGTGGTGAGGGATGTTGAAAGTGGGATGGTGTTGGAAGGGGGGGGGGAGGTAATGAAAGAGGGGTGTTGGGGGGGAGGGGGTACCATTGGCTCGTGGGGAATATTGGAGGCTGATTTTGTTTTTGGGAGTGATGGGTCTGATTATTAGTATTATTATTGCTGTTGTTGCTATTATTGCTATTGTTATTGTTATTACTATTATTATCATGGTCATCACCACCACCACCATCATCATCATCATCATCATCATCATCATCATCATCATCATCATCATCATCATCATCATCATCATCATCATCATCATCATCATCATCATCTTCACTTTCCTCTTCATAATCATTATTATAATAATAATAACAACGACAGCAACAATAATGATGATCGACAAGGATGATGGTTATGATACCATCACCACCATCGTCATCACTATTGATGTTTTTATAAACATTACCGGTATTATCATTATTGGCGTCATTGCTATTATTATTATTATTATTATTATTATTATTATTATTATTATTATTATTATTATTATTATTACTATTACTATTACTATTATTATTATTATTATTATTATTATTATTATTATTATTATTATTATTATTATATTAATATTATTATTATTATTATTATTATTATTATTATTATTATTATTATTATTATTATCATCATTATTATTATTATTAATCTTCTTATTTGTACTCTTGCTTTGGTATTATTGATTTTCATTGTTATTGGTATTTTCATCAGCAGTATTAATTTGCGATCTTTATTGTCGGTTTTACATCTTTTTTTATGCCTATTAAAAAAAAAATATATATATATATATTAAATCTTTTCTTTGTTTTTTAGTATTTGTCTTTGATTTATGGATTTGTTGACGTGGTTTATTAAGATTTGTGAATTATTTTGAAATTAAGAGGGTACGCACATATACGTACATGTACACGTTCACGTTCACGTTCACGCACGCACGCACGCACGCACGCACGCACGCACGCACGCACGCACGCACGCACGCACGCACGCACGCACGCACGCACGCACGCACGCACACACACACACACACACACACACACACACACACACACACACACACACACATACACACACACACGCAGTATATCCATGTATAATCAGCCGGTTTATTTAGCTAAAAAAATAAATACATGTTTCATTTACCATCGTTTTAGTACATGACTTTTTTTTCTCTCTCTTGAGGTTTGGGAGTTATAATTTGAATACGAAATGAGGGTATTTGTATGCAAAGTCGCCGTCAAGTGAGGGTTTTAAATGGTAATACCCTGTCTTTCCAACACTCTGCACCCCTCCCCTCCCCTCTTTCCCCTCCCCTCCCTCCCAGCCTCTTCCTGCTTCCCTTCACTAATCCCTGTTTCCTTTTTCCCTCCATCCCTTTTCCCGCTTTCTCTCTCTCTCTCTCGCTCTCCCTCCCTCTTTCTCCCTCTCCCGCTCCCTCTTCCTCTCCCCCTTCCTCTCTCTCTCTCTCTCTCCCCTTCCCTCTCCCTCTCCTTCCCTATCCAACCTCCCTCCCTCTCCCATTCTCCATCCCTCTCCCCCATCCCTCTCCCCTATCTCTCCTCCTTCTCTCTCCCATTCCCCCTCCCTCACCCCCTTCCCTCTCCCTCTTTCTCCCTTCTCCTCCCCCCCCCCCCCAACCCGGAAGTGGGATTTCTAGTTGCGTGTAAACAGTGATTTAAATTTATTTGCTCGCGTTCGTCGTAAGCTGATTAATTATGAGCAGGAGCCACGGTTTCAATTTGGGATTTTCCCCGTGGGTTTTGGATTTTTTTTTTTTTTTCTTTTTTTTTTGAGGGTGGTAGGAGGGGGTCATGTGAAGGATTTATGGAGGGGATACGCTTATTTCTATATTTTGTTGAGTGCTTCTTCCCTTTTACGTCTCTCTCTCTCTCTCTCTCTCTCTCTCTCTCTCTCTCTCTCTCTCTCTCTCTCTCTCTCTCTCTCTCTCTCTCTCTCTCTCTCTCTCTCTCTCTCTCTTTATTTTTCTTTCCCTTTCCCTTTCCCTCCCTCCCTCACCCACCTTTCCCCCTCCCTCCTTCCACACCCACAACTGTTTATCATTTGCACAAAGGCTTAATTTTGGCCGCTTGGGTGTTTAAGCTTCCCGTGCAACGAACAGGAATATTGCTTTAGGAATGTCTCTTTTAGGGCTTTGAATGTTGCAGTTTGGTTGCGAGGTTGCAGATATTTGTTTTTTGCGTTTCGATGTATTATGGTTTTGCCATTTATCATAGATTAGAGGACGGGGTTTGCGTAGACTTATTTTTTTTCATGTTACTACGTAATGTCGGGTTAAAATAAAGGGTTTCGATTTTTTTTTCTTTTTTGTCCATCTCTCTGTTTCTTTCTATTTTTAATTTTGTTTCCGTCTTTCTTCGTGTATTATCTTTCTCCTTTTCTCATCCGAAATCCCACAGTTATCAGCAAGTTATCTCTCTCTCTCTCTATCTTTCTCTCTCCCTCATCCTCATCCTCACGTTCACTCTCTCGCTCTCTCGCTCTATCTCTCTCTCTCATCCTCATCCTCACGTTCACTCTCTCGCTTTCTCGCTCTATCTCTCTCTCTCATCCTCATCCTCACGTTCCTCACTCTCTCCTCGCTCTATCTCTCTATCATTCTGTCTTTCTCCCTCTCCCTTCCTCTCTCTCTCTTCTCCTCAGCCGAAGTTCCAAAGTTATCACCACGGCTGCCAACTGTCCTGGGCCTCAACTTCAATGGCGCCGACCCAAATTTTGCCTCGAATTAATTAACGAAGTTGTTGTTCGCCGTGGCACTCGTGCAGATGACGGTGCCGCGGCGGAAGGGCGAGCGCGCTCGTGGGCCGCGTCCTTGTCAGGCGTCCCTCCCGTGAATAGGTCGGCCGGTCGCTGTTACGTGATTGGTAGGCCTACTGTTTGCGAAGGCTGGTGATTGGTAGGCATAATGATTGCGAAGGCTGGTGATTGGTAGGCATGCTGATTGCGAAGGCTGGTGATTGGTAGGCATGCTGATTGCAAAGGCTGGTGATTGGTAGGCATGCTGATTGCAAAGGCTGGTGATTGGTAGGCATGCTGATTGCGAAGGCTGGTGATTGGTAGGCATGCTGATTGCGTTTGGGTGCTTGCAAGGGGCTCAGGCAGGGGCAGGATTTTTTCTTTTTCAATAAAAATTGATTGCTACCTCGTGAGCGACGATGAGGTGATAGTGGTTTGGGATTGTGTGTGGTGTGTGAGTGAGTGAGTGTGTGTGTGGTGGTGTGTGTGTGTGTGTGTGTGTGTGTGTGTGTGTGTGTGTGTGTGTGTGTGTGTGTGTGTGTGTGTGTGTGTGTGTGTGTGTGTGTTTATATATGTGTCCGCGCATGTAAGCGTGTGTGTGCGGGAATCGGGAAGCGACCTGGGTATTGTGTACAGCATCATTGTCGAGCTTCCACATATCGCATGCAGTCTCAAGGGTTCTCGTCGAGGGCCCGAAGCAAATGGTCCAAGTTCTCTCGTTATTGTTACGACGTGTAGAGAGGAGTCTGTGTGTGTGTGTGTGTGTGTGTGTGTGTGTGTGTGTGTGTGTGTGTGTGTGTGTGTGTGTGTGTGTGTGTGTGTGTGTGTTGTGCTTCGTTTTACTCTTGCATCTTCCTCTCTCCTCTCCTCTTCACTTCCTCCTCCTTCCTCCTTCTCCTCCCTCCCTCCTCCCTCCTCCTCCTCCTCCTCCTCCTCCTCCCTCCTCCTCCCTCCTCCTCCTCCTCCTCCTCCTCCTCCTCCTCCTCCTCCTCCTCTCTCCCTCCACTTCTTCCTCGTCCCCTTATTCTCCCCTTCCCGCCGTCACCATTAAGCCCGTAGCATGTAGCCGTCCTCCTTGGCTTCCTCCCGAGATTGCTTCTTAAGATGACGCGGCGAGAGTGCTTTTGTACATCCTGCAAGTGCGTTTCAGAGAGGACATTGCTGGCAGTATTTTTCGGGTATTCAAGTTTTTTTAAATGCTAATTTTAATTTTTTTTCCTGTTGTTTTTTATATTTTTTCCCCTTTAGTTTGGTATCTTCCCCCCCCCTATTTTTCTCGTTCTTTTTTTTTCTCTATTCTTGATAAGGGAAACTCGGTGTTTGTACTATAAATATTGAATCTGAATAATGAGTTATACGTGAGTGTAGTTTGTTATTACTGCTCCTCATGGCAGTAAGGTAATGCAAGCACTCCCAGAGACACGTCGCTTTGTTGATAAAAAAATAAAAAGTAAAAGCAATATGAAAAGCAAAATTTCTTTCTCAATGAACTGCATTCGTCGTGATATTGAAGAAAAATTACCTTTTCCCCCGTTTTCTAGTCTGCAAAAGGACTCAACA
>NC_051424.1:22701776-22729276 GCF_015228065.2 Penaeus monodon
TAAAGAGGTGGAAGAGAACGAGAGACACGAGGAGACTAAAAAGGAATGAGAGAGAAGAGGAACTGATAAGGAATGAGAGAAATGGGGAGATGGAATATAATGAGAGTGGGCGAATGGGTTTGAAGAAAAGATGGAAGAGAATGAAGGGAATGAGAGAGAGGAGATTCAGGAAGAACATGAGGGAGGGGGGGGGGAGAACGAGAGAAGGGGAGGAAGGAGAGAGAGGAGGAGACGAAAGAGAAATAAGGAAATAAGAGAGAGATGAGGAGCTGGAAGGAAAGGAGATGGGGGACCTGGGGGAAAGTTTAGAGAGAAGAAGGGGAAATGGAAGAGAATGAAGGGAATGAGAGAGAGAGAGGAGATTCAGAAGAACTGAGGGACGGGGGAGAACGAGAGAGGGGAAGGAAGGAGACAGAGGAGGAGACGAAAGATACTAAAGAGAGGAAATAAGAGAGAGGCCGGAAGAAAAGGAGAGAGTTAGGGACCTGGAAGACAATTTAGAGAGAATAAAGGGGAATGAACGAAACAGAAAAGGAACTGGAACAGAATGAAAGATAAAGAAAGAGAAAAGAGATAATAAGAAAAAAAAGAAAGGTAAGAGAATAGGACGTGGGAGGGAAGGAAATGGAATAAGAGGAGATGAATATAAGGAGGAAAAAGAGGATTAGATAAAATGAGGAGGAGGAGGAGGACGGAGAGTAAAACGAAAGAGGGGAGTCGGAAAAGGTGGATAATAGAGAAGGGAGAAGTATTAAAGACTTAGGGAAGGGTAGATAAGCAGATAAAGACAGAGATTGGTGGAAAGAGCGATAGGAGAAAAAAAAAAGAACAGGTGAGCACAAAATAATGATGATGAAAGGAAATAAATAAATGAAAGGAAAGGAAATGTGTACTCAATAATAATCAAAAGAGAAAAAGAGAAAGAAGGACAAAGAAAAAGAAGAACGAGCGAAGAAAAATAGTGTTGAAGGCTGGAAGGGACAAAATGGCGGAAGAAAACAATAGCAATAAAGAATAACTGAATGCGAAGGAGGTAAAGAATAGCGAGATAAAACGATAACTATAGAAGAAGAAGAAAAGGGAAGGTGGAGGGTAATCGCCGAATGCGAAGGAGGGAAGGGAGAGAATAGCGAAAGAAAACGATAACGATAGAGGTGGAAGAAAAAAAAATAGGCGGAAGATAATAATGACCGAATGTGAAGAAAGGAAGAGATAGAATACCGAAAGAAAGCGATAATGATAGAAGTGGGGAAAAAAATAGGCGAAAGATAATGACCGAATGCGAAGGAAGGAAGAGAGAGAATGGCGACAAAAGAGAAGAAGATGCTGCGGATGCGAACAATATCGGAGATGGAGGTTGATCCGACAGAGGCAAGTCTTTACGGGAATATAAATACCAGACGACATGGAAGCTGATGGGGGAGGGGAAGTTGGGGAAAGGTGATAATGCAGTAAAGGAGGGAGGCGAAGAAGATGAGGATAAAGTGTAAAAATTGATAAGGGGGGGGGGGTTAGTGGGAGAAGTGGGGGAGGGGGTGAAGAGAATTTCGGGAAAGGTGATAATTCAGTAAAGGAGGGAGGCGAAGAAGATGAGGATAAAGGTGTAAATACCAGACGACATGGGAGCTGATGGCGCAGGTGGGAGGGGGGATGGGAGAGGGAGAGAAAAGAATTTTGGGAGAGGTAATAATCCAATAACGGGAGGAGGTGAAGAAGAAGAGAAGAAAATATGAATACCAGACAACATGGAAACTGATAGCGAGGGGGGGGGGGTTACCATCATGGGACCGGATGGGGGAGGGAGAAATTTTTATTTTAAGGAGAAGTGATAATTCAATAAAGAGAGGAAGCGAAGAAGAGAATAAAATGTAAATACCAGTAGCTGATAGCAGGGGGGGGGGAGTATTACCATCATGGGACGGAAATGGGAGAGGAAGGGACGAGAATTAGCGGGACGAGAGAGGGAGAAGAAAATGTAGTGAAAGAAGGGAAAAGAAAAATGAAAAACGGAAAAGAAAAGAAAACGGAAACTAGTGATAAAAAAACGTGGAATAAAGCGAAAGAAAAGGAAAATAAAACTATGGGAAAAAAGTGAAGGAAAAGGAAGATGAAACAGAATTAAAAGTTTAGGGCAAAGAGTGAGAAGAATAGAAAATCAGAGAAAAAAAACACACAAATGGAGAGAGAAACGAAAGCCGAAGAGTACAGAAAACGGAATCCCGGCTGTCAAGACAAGCCTCCGCGGGCGTCGAGCGGCCGCGGAGGGGAAATCGCGCGGCAGGGGAAGAAAAGCCGAGAATAAGGAGGCATTGAAATGGGACGATAAGAAAAGGCCATCGCGGTAATAGAGATGATTGGCGATAAAGGCAGGTGGAGCCAGGAAACGGAGAAGGGGTAGTTATGGGCAGTTCGATAGGAGGGTTTGTGAGGGGGTAGGTGTGGGGTGTGTGGGGAGATCCTAGGGAAGGGAAGGGAAGAGAGAGAGGGAAGGAGGGAGGGTTGGTTGACGTGTTGGTGCCTGCCTCACCATTAGTCATCGTTCTGCTGATGAATGCTTGGTTCTCCGGTGATGAATATATTACCGCGCTGCAAATGAAGGCGTTTCCCGGCGGGGGTGATGAATGCGCGTGACGTCATCCGGTCGTGGAGTGCGCGCGCGTTTCTTTTGAGTAAGTGTGATTGTGTTGCTGATTGGATGGGGGAGGGGAGGGGGAGGGGAGGGAGGGTTCGCCGTGGAGGTGTTGCTTGGGATGCCTTGTGTTGAGCTCTCTCGCCGTATTTGTCTCTTTATTTCCCTCTCCTTCTCTCTCTCTCTCTCTCTCTCTCTCTCTCTCTCTCTCTCTCTCTCTCTCTCTCTCTCTCTCTCTCTCTCTCTCTCTCTCTCTCTCTCTCTCTCTCTCTCTCATTCACTCATCCACTCACTTATTCACTCATTCCTTCTCACTCCTGTTCGTGCTTACTCTAATGCTATAATCTCCCACGGTGTCGGGTCACTTTTTCCATTATAAAATTATATTTATCGTTTATTGTTTCGTTTGTTTGTTCATTTATTTTTAAATGAAAGACCATGGCGTACCTTTTGACATCCTCTGTCCCCCTCTTCTCTCTCCGGCTTGTTCCACTCGCGAGGCAAAACGGCGTGGATTGGTGTATATAATCACGGCGCCGTTCCCCAGCGTCACGGCCATCTGCTTCCCCTCGCCACCCGTCAGGCAGAGCGCCCTTCGCCTCTCCCCTCGTCCACGCTGCTGGCTGGTCGGCCGTGCAGACGCTGTCCCCTCGGGTGCACCTGCTTGTTCGTCTCCCTCCCTCCCCTCCCCTCGCCTCCCCCTCGCCGCCCGCTCATTCTCTCTCTCTCCGTTTGCTGTCTCATCCGGCCTGGAAGGGGGTTGCATTTGGCTGTGCGGCCTTTCGCTTCTCTTCTCTTCGTCTTCTCTTCTTTCCTCGCTTCGCTGTCTGTCCTCTCTTTCCCTTTCCTCTCATCTTCTCTCCTCTCCTCGCCTTGCTTCGCCTCGCTTCGTTTCGCCTCTCTTTTCCTTCGACTTGTTTTTCATCTCCCTTCTCTCTCTCTCTCTCTCTCTCTCTCTCTCTCTCTCTCTCTCTCTCTCTCTCTCTCTCTCTCTCTCTCTCTCTCTCTCTCTCTCTCTCTCTCTCTCTCTCTCTCGTACTCTCTTCCTCGTCCTCTGTCTTTCTCTCTTCGTCGCTTTTTGTACTAATCCTATTTCCATATTTTTTTGTTTTCCTTCCTCTCCCTCCGAACCTCCCCTTCTTTTGTTCCCTCGTTGTCTTTCTCCCCTCTTTCTCTCCGAGCCTTCCTCTCATCTGTTTCAGACTCACCGCCGTCACCACACTCTCCTCCTCCTCCTCCTCCTCCTCCTCCTCCTCCTCCTCCTCCTCCTCCTCCTCCTCCTCCTCCTCCTCCTCCTCCTCCTCCTCCTCCTCCTCCTCCTCCTCCTCCCCTCCTCCTCCTCCTCCTCCTCCTCCTCTTCATCATCATCAATCATTATCATCATCAATCATTATCATCATCAGTCATTATCATCATCATCATCATCATCAGTCATTATCATCATCATCATCATCATCATCATCATCATCATCATCATCATCCTTCTCTTTCTCCTCCTCCATCTCACCATCACCACCATTTCCCCTCAGGAGGAAGATACCCTTCCTATCCCCCACCCCCTCCTTCGTCCCGCCCACCCCCTCCTTCGTCCCGCCCACCCCCTCCTTCGTCCCGCCCACCCCCTTCCCCTTCAGGAGATTCGTCTGAAATACGCGTTACCTCCCCCCCCCCCCTTCGTCTCTTGTCTTCGGTGTGTCTCTTCGGCTGCAGGTCCGGCGGCGCATCGGGCGTCGGGGTGGGCGTGGGCGTGGCGGCTTGTCCTCCGGGGCTGTTTGATTTTCGTCTCTTGTTTGTGTGTTTGGTTTGGGTCTTGCGTGGCGCTTCAGTCTTTTTTTTTCGTTTTGTCTCGTTCTCATTTTTTGGTTGTCACCTTTTTCTGTCTTTCTTTTTTCTTGTATCTTTTATTTTGCTGGTTTTCTGTATTTTCTTTTTTCTTAGTTTTTCGTTTTTTTTAATTTATTTTTTTCATGTTATTATCATTATTAAGAAAAAAATCTGGTTTTCACTGTTCTCCTTTTTTTCTTGTTTTGTTTCTTGTTTTATCTATTCCCACTAATTTTAGTCATTTTTTCTGTTTCTCTCTTTTCTTTTCGTGTTTTTACTTTATTGTTTTAGTTTTTCAGATTGTCACTTCTTTTCATTTTCCTTTTTTCTTATCTCTATTTTCTTTTTTCTCTTTTTCTGTTTCCTTTGATTTTGGGGGTATCTCCTCTTTCTCTCTCTCTCTTTATCGTTATCTCTTATTCATTTGTTTTATCTGAGTGATTGCTCTTATTGCCCTTTTTTCTTCTTACTCTTCTCTCTTTTACCTTTCATCTTCTCGTTGTTTCTGTTCCATTCTCTCTCTCTCTCTCTCTCTCTCTCTCTCTCTCTCTCTCTTCTATTTTTACCCAAGTATATGTACGTACAGTTTGAATGAACTGATAAAAAAAAAAGACGGATAAGGAATAAACAAGTGGATGAAGAACTGAGTAAACAAACGAAGAGAAAAGATGAGTAAGAAAAAGGAGTAAGGGAAGGAGAGGGGGGGGGAGGGGGGATCAGGTGCGCGGCTTTGACCACGATTTTCAAAAAAGGATTTTTTCTTCTTTTTCTTCTATGGGAAGGCAATGGGGGGGGGGGGGGGGGGGGGGGGCGGAGAAAAGAAGTGGTCCAGTGTAATGGCATATTACCACAACCCTGTTTTTTTCTCTCCGATGTGAAAACAACTAGAAAGTAGTGTGGGGAGAGAGGCTTTGTGTATGTTTGAGTGTTTGTATGTTTGTATGTGTTGTGTTATGTCGTGTCGAGTCGTGGTGTGGTGTGGTGTGGTGTGGTGTGGTGCGTAGTGTGGTGTGGTGGTGGTGTGGTATGTGGTTTGTGTGGTATGTGTGTGTGTGTGTGTGTGTGTGTGTGTGTGTGTGTGTGTGTGTGTGTGTGTGTGTGTGTGTGTGTGTGTGTGTGTGTGTGTGTGTGTGTGTGTGTGTGGAAATATTGACAGATGGATATTGAACTATAAAATTCTTATTTAAACCGTCAATTTTAGTGTTACTGACGATCATTAAATAAGTGGTTAAACAATTTAATATATATATTTCTACGATTTTTCCCAGACAGAAATACAATAGATAAATCTGTTATGGCTTTCCTTTTTTCTTTGGTTTTAACGGTCGTTATCCAGTCTATGCCAAGTCTTTTATTTTCTCGTGTACCTGCTCCTTTTTATTATGATTATCCCAGTACGCGGCCGGTCGTCTCCCGGTACCTGGATGATTTTCTCTTTCTTTATCTTTTTTCGTATTTTTTTTCTAATATCTCATAGGTTCCTTTTGTGATGGACACGCGGGAGCCGGTGTCCTCTGAGAGGTAATTACAACTCCCTCTTCTCTCGCTCTCGCTCTCGCTCTCTCTCTCTCTCTCTCTCTCTCTCTCTCTCTCTCTCTCTCTCTCTCTCTCTCTCTCTCTCTCTCTCTCTCTCTCTCTCTCTCTCTTTCTCTCTCCCTCTTTTTCTCTCTCCTTTTTTTTCTCTCTCCCTCTTTTTTCTCTCTCTCCCTCTTTTTTTTCTCTCTCCCTCTTTTTTCTCTCTCTCCCTCTTTTTCTCTCTCTCTCTCTCTCCCTCTCTCTCTCTCTCTCCCTCCCTCCCTCCCTCCCTCACACACATACATTTTTTTTGTATTCCCTCTTAAATCCCCCTTCTGTTTTCCATTTCCCATCCTTTACGTTTCCTTCCTTCCTTTGTCTCTTTCCTAACCCAAAGCCCGTCTTCCGACTGCGATCACCGGCGTCCTTCCCGTCGTAACGTACAGCAAAATGCAAATGTAAACGGCGGGTGTCAGTGGCTGCGAGTCCGGTGAGGTGGGAAGGAGGGGAGGAGGAGGGAGGTGGAGGGAAGTGGAGAGGGAAGAAAGTAGGAGGAAAGAGGAAGTAGGAGGAAAGAGGAGGGAAGGGAAGTGGGGAGGGAAAGGAGGGAGGAGGAGGGAAGTGGAGAGGGAAAGGAGGGGAGGAGGAGGGAGGTGGAGGGAAGTGGAGAGGGAAAGGAAGTAGGAGGAAAGAGGAGCGAATGGAGGGGTGCAAGGAAAGAGTTTGAAGTGGAGGGAAGAGTAAAGTAGAGAAGAGGCGGGAAAAGGGTGGAGGGAGGTGGAATTGAGAGAAGGGAGAGGGGGTGGAAAGAAGAGGAGGGAATGAAGAAAGAGAGGTGGTGGGAATGGGAAGGAAGTGGATGGAAGAGGGTGAGGGAAAGGGGATGGAAAGAAAAAGGATGGTGGAGCTGAGAAAAGGGAAGCGGAGGAGAGAGAGTTAAGCGAAGGGAATGAAAGACTGGCGAAGCGAAGTGAAGTGAAGAGGAGGAGGATGAAGGAAGGGAAGTGAAGAGGAGGAGGATGAAGGAAGGGAAGTGAAGAGGAGGAGGATGAAGGAAGGGAAGTGAAGAGGAGGAGGATGAAGGAAGAAAAGTGAATAGGAGGAGGATGGAGGAAGGAGGGGGAAGGGAAGGGAAGGGAAGAAAGGAGTAGGAGACACGCATTCAGAACACGTTCGACACGTGCACACAGGTGTCAATACAAGTTTCCGTGAGATGCAAGTCTTTTCTTGTCTTTCATTTTGTGAATTAGAGAGAGGGCGAGGGAGAGGGGGAGGAGGAGGAGAGGATGAGGAAGAGGAAGTAGGAGAAGGAGAGGAAATTGGAAAGAGAGTGAGGTAGATGGTGTGTGTGTGTGTGTGTGTGTGTGTGTGTGTGTGTGTGTGTGTGTGTGTGTGTGTGTGTGTGTGTGTGTGTGTGTGTGTGTGTGTGTGTGTGTGTAAGATAATTGGAAAGTCCATTTGCACTGCCATTATTTTTTTTTTCTTTTAATGGAACAAAATGACGAAGTTCTTTCTTTGTGTCGACATCATTTAACTGAGGTAATTAGAATTTATAGCCAGAATGTCCTCCTAGCAACTCCAGACACCTGCTACTCTTTCTTGTCCTCCACTCCCTCCCTCTCCCCTCCTCCTCCTCCCTCCTCCTCCTCCTCCTCCTCCTCCTCCTCTCCTCCTCCTGCTACCTCCTCCTCCTGCCATCTCTCCTCCTCCTCCTCTCCTCCTCCTCCTCTCCTCCTCCTCCTCCTCCTCTCCTCCTCCTCCTCCTCCTCCTCCTCCTCCTCCTCCTCTCAGTGGTGGGGGGAGGGGGGAGAAGCATGCATACATTATGTATGCACCTTTTCGGAGCATAATTCGCGGTTAAAAGTTTATTCTTGTCATTTATTGCTTCTAACTCAAACGGGGAAATATGTTAAGCTAGTGGTACGTGTGTTTAAAATTGGGTAATTGAAAGTGAGAGCCGAGGGGAAAAAGAAGGAAAACTGAGTGTGTGTGAGTGGGAGAGTGAGTGTGAGTGTGGGTGTGGGTGTGGGTGTGGGTATGTGTGTGTGTGTGTGTGGTGAGAGAGAGAGAGAGAGAGAGAGAGAGAGAGAGAGAGAGAGAGAGAGAGAGAGAGAGAGAGAGAGAGAGGAAGAGAATGAAAGACAAAGCGAAGGAAGAAGAAGGAGGAAGAGAACTAGAGAGAGAATGGAAAAAAAAGAGGGGAATGGAACGAAAAAAAAAATAAATAAATAGAAATAATAAAATAAAAAGATAGAATCCTTTCCGACATGCCCATAAAGCCGAAGTTACAGTTGTCCTGCAATGGGAGTATCGGCCTTCGGGGGCCTGTGGTTATTCCGGCAGGCTTGTGTATCAGAGGAAAATGTTAATCCAATCTAGATCGACCCTGTGCGGTGGCCGGGCTTGGGGGGGGGGGGGGTAAGGGGAAAGGAGGAGGGTGTTGGGTGGAATGGGGTGGAGGAGGGGGAGGGGAGGGCATCCTGCTGGCAGTTGGGGGGGGGGGTTGAGTGGGTGGGGCTTAGGGGATAGGCGGGTCCAGGGAAGGGGGCACTGAGTGGGCGGGGTTTGTTGGGGGGGAGGGGTTACCAGGGTGGGGGTTGAGTGGGCGGGGCTTATTGAGGAGGGGAGGGGTTACCAGGATGGGGGTTGAGTAAGGCGGGGCTTGGTAAGGGTGAAGGTACGAGTGGTGGGCGGGGCTGGGAGAGAGGGGTGTAGGGGGGGGCGCTGGAGAAGGTGGGGTTAGGTGGGGTGAGTTCGGGGGTTAGCGGTTGGGTCGAGGAGGTAGGGGCGCGTAGGGAGAGAGCAAGGGCGTCGCTCTTTGTCTGTTTCTACTTTCCCTTTGCATCGGCATTTGTGTGTCTGTTTTTCCTCTTTCTCTCCTTTTTTTCACCATGATATTGAATAAATTGTTTATGATGTTTTCTTGATGCAGATTGCCTGGATGTAATTTATGTATATAACATTTTTGATTCTGTTGAAAAAAATAGAATACTTCAGAGATCAGAGAAAAATGAGACTGTTAATGCCAGAAAAAAAAAAAAAAAAAAAATGCTGTAAAATTTGGATAAAACAAACCATACTTACATAACCTTGAGGAGATTTTCCTTTTCGACAGAGAGAGCGAGACTCACCTGCAAAGAGAACAAAAAAAGGAATTAATTAGTGAAGAAACAATTGAGATTTTGTGGAGGTGAAGCAAGGTTTCGGGAAATGTTGTGTGGTTTGTTTTAAAAAGGGATATTGGGAGTAGTCTCCTTTTTTCTTCTCATTTTCATCTGTCTCTCGTTATTTCTCTTTTATCTTTCTGTTTCCTTCGCTGTGTGAATGGCTTAAGTGTCTGTATACTTAACTATGCATGGCTTATGTTGTGTTCCATGCAGGTTCATTCTATAATTGTCTATGTCTGTCTGTCTGTCCTGTTTGCCTGTCAGTCAGTCAGTCTGTACCCGTATCTGTCTATAAATCTACCTCTCCTCTTCTTTCTACTTCTCTGTATACCTCGCCATCCTCTCTCACCCTCCCTTTCTCTGTTGTCGTCTCTCTTTCGTTTTACAGTGTCTTCCACTTCTTTTATCTCCCTTTTATTATATCCATTCCATCCACCGTCCTCCCATTTGCGCCTGCAGTATGCTAATGCTGGTCGCGGTTCACTAAGTCATTTCCTGCAAGATAGTGACCTAAGATGGCCGCTTGCAAAACATTCATGTGGGTCTATTTCTCACCTGTATTTATTTATTTACTTATTTATTTATTTGTGTGTCTATTTATTTTGCATTTTATTGTTATCATCATTTTCCTTTTGTTTTTCTTCCAGGTATGTGGCGAGCTTCAAGAAAAGTGGGGGAGCGGTGGAGAAGCTAAGTCTGTTTTTCTTTTTCTTTTTTTCCTTTTTTTTTTTTGTCTCTTTTGTATGACTGTTTGTTTAAGGTCTTTATTTTTTACGCTCTTTGTGTCTTGGTCGATCAGGCGCTCTTCTCTCGTTCTCCCCTGCTCTCTCTCTTTTTCTCTTTCTCTTTTTTCTTTCTCTTTCTCTTTCTTTCTTTCTTTCTTTCTCTTTCTCTTTCTTTCTTTCTCTCTCTCTCTCTCTCCTCTCTCTCTCTCTTCTCTCTCTCTCTCTCTCTCTCTCTCTCTCTCTCTCCCTTCTCTCTTCTCTCCTCTCTCTCTCTCTCTCCTCTCTTCTCTCTCTCTCTCTCTCTCTCTTCTCTCTCTCTCTCTCTCTCTCTCCCCTTCTCTCTCCTCTCTCTCTCTCTCTCCTCTCTCCTCTCTCTCTCTCTCTCTCTTCTTTTCCCTCTCTCTCTCCCTCTCTCTCCCACCCTCTCTCTGTCTCTCTCACCTCCTATTTCTCCCTCTTTAATTACCGATTTTTAACACAGTGCTGCGGTCTCATTTGTAGCCATTCAGACTTTTGTCCCAAGTCCCGCATGCGAACACAATGCAGACCTGCCCGCAGTACTTCATTATGCAGGAGACAACTTCGGTCCCTCTTATTATGTAAAAAGTTGTCCAGTGCCGAACGCCCAGCGACAGGGTGGCACTGTTGTGGGGGCACTCTCTGTTTTTAAAAGGTTTCTGTGTGTTTTGTTGACGCAAAGCTCTTTAGTCAGAGATAATGTGAATGTATTAAAAAAAAAAATGTGATGGCTTTTGAGTAGTGTGTGTGTGTGTGTGTGTGTGTGTGTGTGTGTGTGTGTGTGTGTGTGTGTGTGTGTGTGTGTGTGTGTGTACGTGTGCGTGCGCGCATGTGTGTGTGCCGTGTGTGTACCGTGTGCGTGTGCGTGCGCATGTGCATGTGTGTGTATTTGTCTATATAAGTGAGTATTGACATATGCGCGCGTGCCTATAAGGATGCATCCATATGAGAATGAATAATTGCTAAGAGTCGATGAATAAACACCTGACGAAGATGCATGAACACCACGGCAGCAAAGGGCGACCGGATAAGGCCGCCCTCGCCCGAGACAGGAGCGCCATCCGCATCCGAACAGTTGATAGACCAAGGGCGAGGTAACGGCGGTGTGTATGGGTGTCGGCGCGTCTGGGTTTGCGATATTGGGAAGCCGGGGGTTAAAACGTAAGGGCGCGAGCCACGGGATAAGAAGCTTGTGGGGCGCTTTATCGTCTAATATTACAAAATGTTGAAGATGAGAGTTGCAGGCGGGTGTGTCATAGGTCAGGCCGGTGAGTGAGAGGGAGAAGGGGAGAGAGGAAAGGGAGAGTGAAGGAGAAGAGGAGAGGGGGAGGGAGAGGGAGAGGGAAAAGAGGAGAGGATGAAGGGAGAGGGGAGAGGGAGAAGAGGAGAGGGGAGAGGGAGAGTGTTAGGGAGAATAGAAAAGTAGATAGAGGGAGTGTGACGGGAAGAGTAGAGTACAGAGGGAGACCGTGTGGGAGAAGAGTAGAGTAAAGAGTGAGAGTGTGATAGAGGAAAGGACGGGGAGAGTATGTGGGAGGAAAGGAGAGAGGAAAGGGGGAGACTGGAGAGGGAGAGGGTGAAGGAGAATGGGTTGATGGGAGAGGGAGAGGATGAGGGCGAATGCGAATAAGGTTGTAATGGAGAAGCAGAAGTGAAGGGAAGTTAGAGTGAGGGAGGATAGCGAAAGAGAGAGGCAAAGCAAGGAGGGAAAGAGAGAGTGAAAGGGTAGAAGAAAAGGAAAAAGAGAGGAGACAGAAAGGAAAAGAGAGAAGGGGGAGAAAGAGACAGAGAGGAGGAGAATAAAAGATTGAGATAACAAGGCCATCCAAGACGACGAACATGGAAAGCGAAAGAATAAAAAGAACCTCGCAAGAGGGGGGAGAGAGAGAGAGAGGGAGGGAGGGATTGAGGAAGAGAGGTAGAGAGGGAGAGGTGGAGAGGGAGAGGGAGAGGGAGATGGAGAGGGAGAGGTGGAGAGGGAAAGGCGAAGAGGGCGAGGGAGAGGGAGAGGATGGTGGAAGGAGAGGGGAGGGGAAAGAGAGGAAGAGAGAAGGTAAGGAGGGGAATAGAGAGGGAATAGAATAAAGGAAAGAGAAGAAATTAGGGTGAGAGAGGCGGGAAAGAACGTCGAGAGCGCCCCCCCCCTTCCCCCACCCACTCCCTGCAGGGCGGCGGCACGTGGCACGGTCAAAGGTCCAAAGGAAGCGCTTTTGTCTTCTCTCTTTCCCGTCTTCTTCTTCTCCTTCTTTCTCCAGGAGAGAGAGAGAGAGAGAGAGAGAGAGAGAGAGAGAGAGAGAGAGAGAGAGAGAGAGAGAGAGAGAGAGAGAGAGAGAGAGGAGGAGAGAGAGAGAGAGAGAGAGAGAGGAATTCTTTGTGTCGGTAGTTTATATACATCAGGTCCCGATTGTTGTTGACGTCGTTGTTTTTACGAGGGTGATATCATCGCGATTATGTTATTAATATTTGTTTATTTGTTAATTTCGTTTGCTAAATGTCAGCGCTTGTTAAGTGTCACCGGCTCTGAGGATGAGCTGTTTGGTCGCTTTGGAACCGGGCCTGTTGACGGCCTTTGGGTTATGATGGACTGCCTTTGCAGCTTTAATCTCTGCCTGCGTGTGTGCGTGGTGTGTGTACATAACACACACACACACACACACACACACACACACACACACACACACACACACACACACACACACACAACAAAAACACACACACACACCATACACACAAAACAACAACACAACACTAAACACACACACACACACACACACACACACACACACAACACACACACACACACACACAAAACACACAATCTATATATATATACATACAATATTATATATATATATTATATATATATATATATATATATATATATATATATATATATATATATATATATATATATATATATATATATATATATATATATATATATATATATATATCCTATTTTCTTCAAAACGTCGCCTCCTATTCTTCGCCAAGCACAAAGGGAATGATTTCACGGCCGCGTCCCCAACCAAAATCTCGCCTCCGGGACCCAGCGCCTCGCCAGAGCACGACGCGATCTCCCCGTCAGGAGGGCGGCGGCGCGGGTGGCGGACTGAGGGCGGGAAGTACTTGAACATCTGTCGGGCGGGTTTGGGGAGCGACGGGGAACCGTGGCGTGCGCTTGCCTTCCCGATTTGGGGAAAGGAGAAAGCGAGGGGACGGAGGAGGGATAGGTAGGGCGGTAGGTAGGTAGGGAGATAGATAGATAGACAGATAGATAGATAGATAGATAGATAGATAGATAGATAGATAGATAGATAGATAGATAGATGGGTTGGCAGGTAAGCAGATAGGCGGACAGGCAGGACAGGCAGGCAGGCAGGCAGGCAGGCAGGCAGGAATACAGGTAGGCAGACACACACACGCACACGCACACGCACACGCACACACACAGGCAGACAGACAGACAGATAGATAGATAGATAGATAGATAGATAGATAGATAGATAGATAGATATACAGGCAAACGGACAGACTGCCATAAGATTGGTCAGATGTAAAGACAACAGACTGGCAGGTAGACAGACAAACAAAGAGAAAGAGCGAAGGCGAAAGAGATTATTTTCTTTAATATTTGTACCTTCACGTCAATTAGCTGATTGTCAGGTGCCTGGCATCCGACCGAGAGCAAATCAAGCGAGCCTGTGTTAATTTTGCCTTGTTGTTGTTATTGGCAACGTGTTTATTTGCCCTTTGTAACGGGACATGCGCTTGCCTGGGCACACGCGGTCAGACTTATGCCCTGGGGCCTGGGGGGGGGGTGGGGGCGGGGTTGGGTGACATGGTGCCTGGCTTGTTTGGGTTTGTTTAGGCTATCGTGGCACTCCTTACCAGCGCTTGATCTCGGCATGGCTATGTTTAGAATATTGTGTCTAAGTGCCTCGTCGAGGGACAGGTTTCTACTGCTTTTGTTTGGGTGTAAATCATCTGCAGGTTTATTTGGGAATGCCTTTGTTTTGGGTCGCTCTGAAGGTTTGTTTGCTTGTCTGCGCTCTCTCTTTATGCCCCCCCCTCTCTCTCTCTCTCTCTCTCTCTCTCTCTCTCTCTCTCTCTCTCTCTCTCTCTCTCTCTCTCTCTCTCTCTCTCTCTCTCTCTTTCTGTCTTACACACACACACACACACACACACACACACACACACACACACACACACACACACACACACACACACACACACACACACACACACACACACACACAGGCAGGCGACGCGCGCGCCTCTCTGTGTTTATGTTGTGATAAAGAGTCCCTTTTGCAATTATGTTATTGCCGGCAGAGACCTAAGAGGCGACGAAGCGTTCGACGCCCGAGAGACCCAAATGAGCTTAGCACAAAATGTGGCGCCGCTTCTGAGATATCGGGGCTTAATCGGTCATTGGCACTCGGCTTCGACTCTGTGGACGTTCTCATGGTCTTCTTGAAGAGGCTGGAGGTCACGTAATACGAGAGAAAAAATAGAGAAGTCTAGCTAGGCATCAGGTCGTGCGCACATCAGGCTGACGTCACCGCGCGAGGGACGAGGCTGATAGCGTGAAGTGGGCCACAGATCCCGAGCGACGACGGGACGGGACTTGCAGCCGGCCCGAGGATCGTAAAAGACGGCGGGAAGGACACTCGAGACTCCCGCTTGGCGACGCGGGGGAAACGGGAGGAGGACGGATGCAGGGGCGTCGCCGCGCTCGCTATGCAGTCGGCCAGGCTGGCGCTGGCATGGGCAGTCGGTAGGGATGGATTGACGGACGGACGGACGGACGGACGGACGGAACGGTCACGTAGGCGCGTAGACAAACAATTCACCTGAGGACCGGGTCGTAGCACACAGAGCGTACACACTGGTTTTTTCGGTACCTTGTTCTCAGCTCCTGGTTGCAGTATCTCGCGACCCCTCTCCTATTCTTACGCGACCAAGCTGTGGGACGTTTTTTTGTCTTGATCTTTATCTCGGATTTTTTCTCATTCTTTTGGATCGCTGAATTTTAAAAATTCGTTTCATTGTCTAACCTCTTGCGATATGAATCCGTCGGTAAAATACATAAAGAATTTATGAGATAAAGTACAGGAAAAAATGAGAAATAAAGTACAGTAAGAATTTAATGCATAAAGTACAGAGAGAAATAAAACAAAGTACAGACAGAAATAAAACAGTACAGACAGAAATAAAACAAATAAAGCGCAGAAAGATTAAGGCCAAAGCACAGAAACAAAAAAAAGGTCTGCAACTCGACGTAGTGTTGACGCACGAAAGGCTCAAGTACACGGTCTCAGCTGTCCGGCCGGAAGCACAGGACTGACTACGCGCTGCTTGCTACTTCTTGCCGCTCGCTATTCTGGCGACGAGCGCGATGGCGGGGGACACCCTAGCCGGCTGCGGGGGAAAAAGTGGCCGGCGAGTAACCTGACGCAGGGGGGGAGGAAAGGGGGAAGGAGGAGGAGGAGGAGGAGGAGGGGGGAGGGGGAGGGGGAGGAGGATGGGGAAGAGGAGGGGGAGGAGAAGGAGAAGGAAAAGGAAAAGGAGGAAGAGGAGGAGGTAGACGAAGGGGAGGGGGGAAGTGTAAAAGGAAAGAGGAAAGAAGACGACGACGACGACGACGACGGCCAGGATGAGGATGAGGACCATCATTTGGTCGAAGAGAGACGGCCGTGACTTGGTGCTGAGGCTCCGTGGGTGGAGGGGGGGGTCTCACTCACTCTCTCTCTCTCTCTCTCTCTCTCTCTCTCTCTCTCTCTCTCTCTCTCTCTCTCTCTCTCTCTCTCTCTCTCTCTCTCTCTCTCTCTCTCTCTCTTCTCTCTCTCTCCTCTCTCTCTCTCTCTCTCTCTACACATACAAGCTCAACGAGGCTTTGCCGCTCAGGCTATTCCACTCGAACGCGGATGTTTGTTTGCTTATTTGTTAGTTGCATGCAATACACCCGAATGTTCAGGGAAAATGCGACCCGAAATTAGTGTCGGCGAGTGCTCTTGTGCGGCCGGGTGTGTTTGCAGTGCTGTTGGTGCTCTTGTTTGCTTGCTGCGAGAGGGCGGGCGGAGTCCACGGCGGGTGCGTCGTGCGTGGCGGTCTCAGGGGGACGGAGAGGGGATAAGGGGAAGGGGAGGGGGTGACGGGAAGGGGAGGGATAAGGGGAAGGGGAGGGGGTGACGGGAAGGGGAGGGGAGGGGAGAGGGGATAAGGGGAAGGGGAGGGGGTGACGGGAAGGGAAGGGAGGGGAGGGGTTTGGAGAGGGGATGAGGGGAAGGGAGAGGGGGGAAGGAGAGGGTAAGAGAGAAGGTAGGGGTGGGGAGGAGAGAGGAGATGAGAGGAGAGAAGAGAGGAGAAGGGAAGATCGAGTTTAGAATTCCTCTGACGGTTTAATAGAAGATCTTACAACTGTAGCATATATTGGAAGCCATTCCTGTATATTCCCAAGATGGCCAGCGAACGCCATGTTGGGAATATACTGGAATCGTGTCCTATATATCCTACAGAGAGAGTGAGAGAGAGAGAGAGCGAGATCGAGAGCGAGAGCGAGAGCGAGAGCGCAATCCCCGTCCGAATGGCGCGGCGACCGAGCAAACACAGATCCCCGGTGTTTAAGGCTGCCCTCCCCCCCTCCCCCCTGCCGCTCGGAAGTAATCTCCACTCGAGCTCCTGTAATTACTCTTAGTAAAAGCTAAAACGTCGAATCTGGAGACACACACACGCACACGCATACTTGCGCACACACACATGTTCAGACATACACATTTAAATAAAAACACGCACATACGCACACACACACACACACACACACACACACACACACACACACACACACACACACACACACACACACACACACACACACACACACACACACACACAACACACACACACACACACACACACACACACACACACACACACACACACACACACACACACACACACACACACACACACACACACACACACACACACACACACACACACACAGCCGCCGTCCGCACCAAAAAAAAATCGTTCTCGTCGCAAAAGTAGAGCAAACAGATTTAATTCTGACCCGAATTGGTGTCGCTTGCGCCGTCGCCGAGAATCGCACGAGCAGTAGGCCATGTTGCGAGCCGCCCGGAGCCCCAATAGGTTACGGCGAATAGGTTTGTCAATATACATATATGTATGTCGCGCGTATGTGCGTTTGACTAAAGCCGGGTCGTTATCGGGGTTCGGCGGTCATTAGAGCGAGAGGCGGATGGGATAGGCCGGGGTTGTGACCCTTACGGGCGAGGGGCGAATATGCAGTTACACTCCCCCCCCCCCTCGCTCTCCTTGCTGCGACTTCGGGATTTAGAGAGGGCTTCAGGACCAAGGGCGAGGGGCTCTCTCTCTCTTTGTTGTTCTTCCTGTTCTTCTTCTCTTCTCTTACTATTCCTTTGCTCGTTTTTCTTGTTTTTGGTTTTATTCTCTTTATTCTTCGTTTTCATTTTGTCTTTCTTTTATTGCTTATTTTTTTCTTATTCTCTTATTTTTTTCAGTTTCTCCGTCTCATTCTCCTTCTTCCTTTCTCGTTTTTTCTTCCTTTTACTTTTTCTTTTTTTTCTCTCCCCCCCCCCATCATTAATGCCTTGTTCTTCGTTTTCTCCCTTCCTAGTCTTCCTTTTCAGTTCTCACATGCTTCCGCGTGTTTTTATTTATGTTATTTTAATATTATTGTGTAAGTGTTTTCAACTCATACTTTCTGTCTCTGTGAAAGATGTTTTCCAGCAAAAAGACCAGAATATCCCAGGGCTCTCGAGGAGAAGCTCCTTCCTTAAGCCGGCGGGGCGCCCTTGTGAGGGGGCGGGGTTCCAGGGCCCCCCGGCGTGGGAGGGGGCGGGGGCGGAGGAACACGCGGGGTAATGACCGGAGGGATATCCCGTCACGACTGGGATGTCCTCATCCCGCCGTTTATGTCCGTAGTTCTCAACGGCCTCCTTATGGCGGATACAAACGCAAAAAACTACAACGCCCCCTCACAAAGCCGAATCCTGCCCGGTTCCCGAGTATCCTTCTTCTTTGTCTTTCGCTGACCACCAGCCATTTAGGACACTTCTGATCTTCTTCCTTCAAACAAACCGACGGGAAACACGGGGGCGCCCATCTTATCTTGCCCGACAGGACCCCACACTCACGAAACTCACCTCAACAGCCCGATAGCTATCTCTCCCTGGACAACAAAACGTCAAAACGGCCGTGACGGACGCCCTTTCCCTCCTTTTCCTTCCTCGTGTTCCGTAAGGCATCTCCTTCCAGTCGACCCATGCAGTCGACCAGGTCCTGTCAACACGCCCGACGACCCAAACAACGGACGAGGCCCCCAATTTCGCCGACCAGCCAGTAATAGACAAAAACCAAACGAAAAGGTAGACACAACAACATAAACGACAAAAAAAACGAAAAAAAAGCGGAAAACGACGACGCCCCCTAACAAAACGATGCCTCACGGCCTCCTAGTCTGTTCGGTCGCACGACTCCATTTCACACTGAATCTGAATGCGAAGCAAGTGTTGCCTTCCCACACTCTCCTCCTCAAAAAAACTGACTGTCAACTGGAAAACCTGGCGCCCCTCTTTGTCCGTCTGTCTTTGGCCACGCCTTCGGTTTTGGTTGGACATTAATGGCAAGGGGTGAATGGTATTAGGAAGTCATAAATCTTCCTATCTTTCCTATTGTAAATTCTCTTCCCTGCCCCATTTTTCATTTTTTTTCTTCTTTTCTTTTTTTTTTCTTTTTTCTTTTTTCTTTTTCTTTTTTTCTTTTGCTTCCTCTGGTCCTTTTTCTTTTCTTTTTTTTTTTTCTTATTCTTTCTTTTTCTTTTTTTTTCTTTCTTTTCTTTTTTTTCTTTTCTTTTTTTTCTTTCTTTTTTTTCTTTTTTTTTTTTCTTTATTCTTTCTCTCTTTTTTTTTCTTTCGACTTTTTCTGGTTCTTCCGTTTTTCCCTCTTTCCTGTTCCTTCTTTTCATTTCTCTTTTCTCCTTCTCTCTTTCCGTTCTTTTCTCTTCTCTCCGCCTCCTTCGTCTCCCCTTTCTTTCCTTTCTTTTTTCCTGTTCCTCTGTTCTCCTTCATCGTCGTATCGTGGTTCTTCTGTTATTTTTTTTTTTTTTATTTGTTTTTTTTCTCTTTTTTTTTTTTTTTTTTAATTTTTTTTTTTCTTTTTTTTCCCTTTTCCTTTTCCTTTTCCTTTTCGTTCCCTCATTATCATTCTCGGTTTATGTTCGTTTATCCAATTCATATTCTTTTTTTCCATTTCTTTTTCATTTCTTTTTCTTATTCGTTAAATCAATTTCTGTTCATTTCTTCTTTTGTTTAAAATTATCATTTTCTTCTCTTTTCTTAAAATTTCGTTAAAATAAAATCATTTTCCCTCATTCATTTCTTTTCTTTCTAATCGTGTTATTATCATGTTTCTTTTTTTCTCCTTTTCATTTTTATTTATATTTATTTTATTTTTCCGGGTCATGTTTTTCGTTTTCTCCTCCCCCCTTTTGGTTCCCTTTTTCCCCCCCTCCCCCCTCCCCTTTTCTCCTCCCTTTCCCCCTTCCCACCTTCCTTCCCCCCCCCCCCCCCCCCCCTCCCCCCCCCCTTTTCCCCTTGGTGTTTTCCTTTTCCCCTTTCCTGTTTGTGTACTTTTTTGTGGTTTTTTCTTTTTTTCCTGTTTTTCCTTTTCCCCCTTGTTTTCTTTATATGTGTCCCTCCATCTCATATAATATTAGATTTTATTCCATATCTTATTTCGCACCAATTAATCCTTATTTCCGTACACATAAAGATATTTTATTTCCCCTCCTTTTTTTTAATTTTTCCCATCCTTTTTTTTTGTTTTTTTGACCTTATTCCCTCCTTCTCGGGTTTCCCCTCTTTTTTCTCTCCCCCCGTCTTTCTCCGTCTCAAACAACTCAATTCTCTCTAATCCGTTTATATATATTTTTATTTCTTTAGTTAATGGGGTCTTTTTATCGAAAAGAAGAGCTCATAATTTTTCTTTCCCCCTCTTTCTTCCTCCCCCCCCCCCGTCCCTCCGTTCCGTTTCCCTATTTTCCCCCCCTTCTCCCTTTCCCTTCCTTTCCCTTCCCTTTTTCTTTTCCCTTTCTTTCTCTCCGTATTTGTCCCCTTTTTTTTTTTATTTTTTTTTTTTCCTTTATTTATTTTTTTATTTTCCTTTTTTTTTTCTTTTTTTTTTTTTCTTTTTTTTTTTTTTTATTTTTGCCCTTTTTTTTTTTTTCTCTTTTTTGCCCCTTTTCTATTTTCTTTTCTTTTCGGCTTTCTTTTCTCCTCTTATTTTCCCCTTTCTCCCCCTTTCTTTCCTTCCTTTCCCCCCTTCCCCCCCCTTTCCTCTTCTTCTCCTGCCTCGCCCTCCTCCTCTTCCTCCTCTTCCACCCTTTCCCATTCCTTCGTCCCCTCATAATTTTTTCCCTTTTCCCTTCCCCCCCCCCCCTTTCCTCTTTCCCCCTATATTTTCCCCCCTTTTCTCCGTATTTTTCCTCCCTCGGCCCCTCCTCCCCTCTCTTCTTTTCCTTTTTTTCATTTTCCTTTTTTTTTTTTTTATTTTTTTTCCCTTTTTTTTTTTTTTTTTTTTTTTTTTTTCCCCTGTTTTTTTTTCCATTTTTTTTTTTTTTTTTTTTTTGATTTCCCCCCTCCCTCTCCTCCGTTTCCCGCACCCCCTCCCCTTTCCTCTCCGTGTTTTCTCTCCCCTATTTTTTTTTTTTTCGTTTTTTTTTTTGTTTTTTTTTTTATTTTTTTTTTTTTCTTTTATTTCCCTTTTTCCTTTTTTTAATTTTTTTCTTTTCCCCCTTTTTTTCCTCTCCTATTTTGGTTTTTTTTCCTGCTTTTTTTTTTTTTTTATTTTTTCCTCCTTCTTCCATTTCAAAAAAAAAATTTTCTTCTTCTTTCCCCTTTTCCTAATAAAGTTTTCTTTCCCTTTCCGCTCTTCTCCTCTCTTTCCCCCTTTCCCCCTTTTTTGCGCCCTCCGTATTTTTTCCTCCCCTTCGCTCCTATGTTTTTTTTTCCTCCTTTTTTTTTTTTGTTCCCCTTTTTTCCTTATTTTTGTTTTTTTTTTTTTCCCTCCTTTTTTTTTTTTTTCCTCTTTTTTTTTTTTTATGTTTATTTTCCTTTTTTTTTTTCCTCCCTGCTTCCATCTCCCCGTTTTTTTTTTTTTTTTTTATTTTTTTTTTTTTTTTTTTTTTTTATTTTCCATTTTCCCCTTTTTTCTTTTTTTTTGTTTTTCCTCCTCCTTCTAATTTTCTTCCTTTCTTTTCTCCCCCCCCTTCGCCCCCCTTTCCTTTTTCCTTTTCCCCTCCCCCCGTTCCTTTCTCCTCCTTTTTATCTCCCCCTTCCCCCCTTCTCTTCCCCGCCCCTTTTCCCTCTTTCCTCCCCCTCCTTTCCTCCCTCCTTCCTTTTTCCCCCTTTTTCCTCGCCCTTTCCAAGTTTCCCCTTTTTCCTTCCCCTTTCCTCTTCCCTCCTCCCCCCCCTTTCCTTTTGCTAATTTTCTTTTCCCCCCCCCTTTTTTCCTCCCTTTCTCCTGTGTTCCCCCCTTCTTTTTCCCCCTTCTCACGTTTTTCCTCCTCCCTTCCCTTCCTCTCTCCCTTTCCCTTCCTCTCTCCCTTCCCCCTTTCCTTCCTTCTCTTTCCACCTTCCACCTCTCCTTCACCTAATTGTTCCCTAAAATTTCTTTTTTTCTCCATCCCTTTTTGCTTTCACTTTCCTCCTCTACTCCTGCCCTCCTCTTTTCCTCATCCCTCCCCCCATTTTCTTCCTTTTCTTTGCTTTTCTTCTCCACCCTTCCCACTCCCCCCCGCCTACCTTTCTCTTTCCCTCCATTCTTCTCCCCCCCCCCCCCTTTTTCCCTCTCTTTCCAATCCCCTCCTCATCCTCCCCCACTTTACTCTCTCTCCTTTTCCCCCTCCTCTTCATCCCCCACTTAACTCCTCATTTTCCTCCTCTTCTTTCCTTATCCCTTTTCCCCATCCTCTTTCCCTTACCCCTCTCCCCTTTCTCCCGTTTTCCCCACCCTCAGTTCATGACAGACCTTGCGGTGTAGCACAACGGGCCAAGAACATCAGTGGGGGGGGGGGGGGGTGATTTACGTCCGTGTTCTAAGTGACAATAAATATTTTCCCCGGCCGGAGTGACCGCTCATGGTCGGGCCAGGTAGCGGCGGAGGGTCTTGTCTGTTTCCCTTTCGTGTGTGTGTGTGAGAGGGAGAGGGAGAGGGAGAAGGAGAAGGAGAGGGAGAAGGAGAAGGAGAGAAGGAGAAGGAGAGGGAGAGAGAGAGAAGGAGAAGGAGAGGGAGAGAGAGAGAAGGAGAAGGAGAGGGAGAGAGAGAGAAGGAGAAGGGAGAGGGGATAGAGAGAAGGTAGAGAGAGAGAGAGAGGAAGGGAGAAGGAGAGGGAGAGAGAGAGAAGGAGAAGGGAGAGAGAGAGAGAGAGAGAAGGAGAAGGAGAGGGAGAGAGAGAGAAGGAGAAGGAGAGGGAGAGGAGAGAGACGATACATGAGAGGAGAGGGGGGGGGGCGAGAGGAGAGAAGGAGAGGAGAGATTTAGAGATAGAAGGGATAATGATAGGGAGAGAGGCGAGAAGTGAAGGATCGTATGCAGAGAGCATGGAGAAGGAGAGGGAGAGAGAGAGAAGAGAAAGGAGAGGGAGAGAGAGCGAAGAGAAGGATGAGGAGAGAGAGAGAAGTAGAATGAAGATGGGTTGTATATGGAGGCGGAGAGAGAAGGCTTAAAGGGCGGCATTGTGCGGGGAGGGGGAGGGTCATGCGGGGTGTTCGAGAGGATAGGAGGTAGAGAGAGAGAAGCGAATAGATAGGAGAGTGAGCGAGAGAGAAAGAGGCGGGCGTAGAGCGAAGAGAGAGAGGGATAGAGGGAGAGAGGGGAGAGTGATAGAGTAAGAGAGCTCGAAGGAGACGATATAGATAGAAGGATATCGCAGAGAGATGAGATATATAAAGTATAGGAGAGAGGGCGCTGAGAAATATAGCGCGAGGAGAGAGTAGAGAGAAGAGATAGAGACTAGAGCATAGCATATTATGAGGAGAGACATATAGGGCGTGAGAGAGAGCGCTAACGGAGACTACTAGAGATAGAATAGAGATATGAGGAGAGTCAGAGATGAGGCGAGAGAGCAGGATAGAGATGCGAGAGAGTCGGCAGAAGGAGATTGAGAGAGAGAGCGAAGGAGATAGTATCGAGAGAGAGCGTGAGAGAGAGCAACGGATAGAGAGAGAGAAATGAGGTGATGAGATAAGATAGGAGAGATAGAGAGAGAGGAAAGGGGTGGACTGAGAGGAGAGAGAGAGAGGAGGATATAGAGAGAATGCGAAGGCGGAATGAGAATGATAGGCAAGATAGAGATCGAGTAGCGCGACGAGAGAGATGAGGAGAGAGGAGGAGAGGTGATAGCCTAGATGTTAGAGATATAGAGAGAGGAGAGGATAGGAGATTGAGATTCAGTATAGAATAGAGAGAAGCTGAGTATCTGCTTCTACTATTCATCTGGTTGTGTGTTTGTTATTCGAGTGTGTGTGTAGACCCCCCCTCCGTCTCTCTCTCCTCTTTCTCTCTCTCTCTGTCTCTCTCTCTCTCTCTCTCTCTCTCTCTCTCTCTCTCTCTCATCCTCGTCTCTCTCTCCTCTCGCTCGCTCTCTTCTCTTTCTTCCGTCTCTGTAAGTGTGTTTGAGTGATTTGTCTTTGCATCCACGGATATGTCTGAATTAGAATTGAATCCCAAATAGGGCGGAACTTACAGAAGATCCAAACGTAATTGATTGTGTTTCCTGCGACCACCCTAACGGGGGAAGAGGAGAGGGGAGGGAGAGGCAGGGCAAGAAGAAGGGAGAAAGGGGGAGAGGAAGAAGCGGGAGTAGGAATCAAGGAGAATTGTCCATCCCCCCCCCACCACCACACACACACACCCGCCCAGACCTTAGGCCTCCCCATATAAACGTTGGATCTGTGAGGGCGTCACCCACTCCTGTCTCTGACTCGCAGTCGTCTGTTACTCATTACAGTACTCGCCTTGTACAAAGCTGCTATTAGCACGTCGATGGGGGAGTGGGGAGGGAGACGGAGGGGGAGAGGGGGAGGAGGAGGAAAAGAAATAGGAGGAGTTGGTGGTTATAGAATAGGGGGAATAGAGATAGGGAAGTAGGAGTGAGAGAAGACAGGAGAGATAGGAAGAAGGATAAAGCGAAAGGAGTAATTTTTATCGCATCCCTGAAACACCTAAACTGTTTGTTTGTTTTCTCCCTCTCACTTTCTCCTGTTCCATATCATTTTCATCCTCCTCCCGTTCAATTTCCTCATCTTTGCCCCAACCTGCTGTCCCCTTCCTTCTCTTCCCATTCCTCTTCTTCTCTCTCCTCTGCTCCCTTCCCTCTCCTCCTCACCCATCTCCTTATGTCTTTTCCTGTTCGTTCCCTTCTCCTCCTCCTCCTTAGCTTGTTTCCTCCTGGTCCGTACTCTTCCCTCACTACTCCTTATCCCTTTTCCTCCTTCGTCCTCCCCTCTCTTCCTCCCCTTCCTGCTCCTTATCCCTCTTCCCCCTCTATTCCTTCCCGCCCTACGCCCCTATCTCCTCCCTCCTCCACCTTCCCCCTCCTTCCTCCTCCTTATCCTTATCCTCCCTCCCCCCCTTCCCCCTCCTTATCCTTATCCTCCCTCCCCCCCCACCCCCACCTCCCCCCCCTTCTCCCCTCCCTCCTCCCTCCTCCTACCTCCTCTTCCTCCCTCCCTCCTCCCTCCTTCTCCTTATCCCTCCCCCCGTCCTCCTCCCTACCTCCTCCTGGTCCTCGTACTGACCGCGTGTGTCCTCGTGGTTAATAAAGGCAATGAATATTGGGAGCTGGATTGGGTGTTGATGTTGCAACGGGCGGCGATATATTGGTGTTGGTGCACACATGTTGCAACCTTGTTATTGGTAGTACCGGTGTTGACACAGTCCCTCGGGGGGTGGGGAGTGGGGGAAGGGGTCTGAGGGTGTCTGACAAGGCCGTGGGAAGGAAGTCATTTCGGAGATGAAATTCAGCGTCCCTGGTGCCGGTGTGTGTGTGTGTGTGTGTGTGTGTGTGTGTGTGTGTGGTGTGTGTGTGTGTGTGTGTGTGTGTGTGTGTGTGTGTGTGTGTGTGTGTGTGTGTGTTTGTATGTGTGTTTGTTTGTGTAATTGTGTGTTTATTTGTGTGTATGGATAGCCGCCGCATCCATCATGAACACCATAGCAACTGCAGGACTGGGAGTAAAGCGGCGTGAGAATCGGATTTTTGGGCGGGGCGTGGGCGTGAGGAGCAAGTCCAGGGGGCAGCTGGGCGCCGGCGTGAGGGCAGTGACCTGTGACCTAGGGGGGAAGGGGGATGGTCACAGGTGGCAAGCGATCGGACGTCTGAGGAGACGGTGATTGCTTGGGGGTTATGATGTCATGCACTGTGACGTCACGGCGCTTCCGCAGCTGTCGGGTTTGCTTACAGCGGTAGATAATATGCAGTGCTGATACCCAGGCTAATGACCGGAGGCAGACAGACATACATGGCGACACACAAATTAAGTTCTAGGGAAGCACACACAAACACACACGCACACGCACAAACACACGCACACGCACACTCACACTCACACTCACACTCACGGGCTCATACTCAACCTCTACTCACACATCACACACACATCACACTCACGCTCTCGGCTCACACTCACACTCACACTCACACTCCACACACACACACACACACACACACTCGCACACACACACACACACACACACACACGTACATATATACAGGCTCCGTCTCTCTTTTAGCACCATCATTGTCATTACCATCAATCATCACTCCTTTCTTTATCGTCGTGTTCTTATGATTCTCCTTCTTCTCCTTCATCTCTTCCTTCTTCTCCTTCCTCTCCTTCTTCTCCTTCTACTTCTCCTTCTCCTTCTTCTCCTTCATCTCCATTCTTCTCCTTCTCCTTATTTTCCTTCTTCTCCTTCTCCTGCTTCTCCTTCTTCTCCATCTTCTACTTCTTCTCCTTCATATCCTTCTCCTTATTTTCCTTCTTCTCCTTCATCTCCTTCTTCTCCTTCTCCTGCTTCTCCTTCATCTCCTTCTCCTTATTTTCTTTCTTCTCCTTCATCTCCTTCTTCTCCTTCTCCTGCTTCTCCTTCTTCTTCGTGTAGTATGAAGAAGGCAGCCAATCTGGCATCTTGTGAAAGGGAAACCATTGAACCCCCGACGAGGCCGAGGAGGAAAGCCCCATAGCAGATGATTTCCCCCCCTTTTTTCTAGCTCTGTGATAGGGAGACAGGCCAGTAAAAAAAGGGAGATAAGAAGACAGAGACAAGAGAGGAAGAGAGAGACAGGTGGGGAAGGTTGGGGTAGGTCAAGGGGAAGGTGGAGGGGCGGGTTCAGGGGGGAAGGCTGTAGGGGCGGGGTCGGGGGAAAGGTTGGGGGGGGGGATATTTGCTTGCAGGGGTCCAATTCCCACGGCAATGGAAACAGGTGGCAGAGGACAACGTGGTTATGCTGGGGGAGGGGAGGGGGCAATATGTCATGGCATGGGGGAGGCGAAGGGAAAGGGGGGATGCAGAGACGAAGGAAGAAAAAAGAAGGAGAGGGAGAGGAAGAGGGAGAAGTACAAGGACAAGAAGAAGAAGAAGAAGAAGAAGCAAAAGAGAACGGCCGATAGCGTATAAGCGAATGAAGGAAAAACGCGATTTTTCGAGGCTCGAAGGCCGGGGAAGAAGGCAACAGCGAGAGAAAAATAGACGGACAGCCCGACATAGACAGACAGACAGACAAACAGACAGACAGACAGACAGACAGACAGACAGACAGACAGACAGACAGAACAGACAGACAGACAGAACAGACAGACAGACAGACAGACAGACAGACAAACAGACAGACAATGTCCGAAGACACGCCGGGTCGGGCGGCGGGGTTTGGTGACGGGGAGGCATGCGGGCGCGTGTTCACTGCGAGCATTTTGTTCATTCATGCGTGAATTCGGACTCTTGAGGTTCTGTCTGCCTGTCTCGCTGTTTATCTTCTCTTGCCTTCTCGTCTTTTCTCTTGTATTTTATCGTCTCTTTTCTCTTTTCTTCTTTTATTTTTTTATGGTTCTCGTCTCTTATTTTTTTTCTCTTCTCTCTCTCTTCCCTTCTCTTCTCTCTTCTCTACCCTTTTCTCTTTTTCTCTTCTCTCTTCTCTTTTCTCCCCCCCCCCCCCTCTTTCCTCCTCTTTTTTTCGTGCAGTTGCAAAATGCGTTGGCCCATCGGCTGGATTGCCCTCCGCAGCTGTCCCCTCAGAGGCTCCCACGTACGCAGGAGCCATGACCTCAGATGCCCTGCCTGAGGTTGCAACTCGCGGGGCACCTGCTGGCAACCTGAGATCGGCAGGTCCATTTCTGCAACTGTCAGTGTTAATCATTTTATGTATACTGTGTAATTGCATGTGTGTGTGTGTGTAATTAGTTTTTAGGTGTTGTTTTGCATCGATTTTTATTTGGTTATTTCGCTTATTATTATTATTATCATTTATTTTTATATATTAAAATCCTTTGCTTCGCTTGACCACCCTCTTTCTGTGTT
>NC_051424.1:22739276-22761776 GCF_015228065.2 Penaeus monodon
AGGGGCAAGGGGGGAAGGGGGGCGGGACGAGAAGGACACGCATATCCACAGGCATGTCCGTCGGAGGCAGTGTCAGATTGCAGCTGTTGCTATTGTTGCCGCATACCGTTATCTTTCCCCATCTCATTCCTTCTTGTGAGTGCAGTTTCTCTCTATCTATTTGCAAGCATGTTTCTATCTTTCTCGTTTACTCGTTATTCCTTTCTCCCTCTTCTCATCCTTTTCTCTCTTTCTCTTTCTCTCTCTGTCTCTCTCCTTCTCTCTCTCTTCTTCTTCTTCTCTCTCTCTATCTTTCTTCTCCTCTCTCTCTCCTCTCTCCTCTCTCTCTCTCTCTCTCTCTCTCTCTTCTCTCTCTATCTTCTTTCTCTCTCTCTATCTCTACTTTCTTACTCCTTCTTGCTCTTTTCTTCCTTCCTCCCTCCCCCTCTCCCTCTCCCTCTTCCTTCCTCCCTCTCTCCTCTCTCCCTCCCCCTTCCTCCCCCCCCCATCCTTCCCCTTTCCCTCTTCCCTCCTCTCTCTTCCCCCCTCCTTCCCTCCCTCCACTCCCTTCTATCTCCCCTCTCTCCTCTTCCTCCTCTCCCTCCCCCCTCCCTCCTCTCTCCACTCCCTCCTATCTCCCCTCCCTCCCCCATCTCCTCCCTCTTCTCCCCTTCTTCTTCTCTCCCTTTCCTCCAATCCCTCCTCATTCCCCTCCCCCTCCCCCTCTTCCCCCTCCCCCACCCCCGAGGGCACGGCGGGAGGGAGCATCGCTTTGTGTCGGAGCTGCGTGTCATCTCCGTAAAGATGCAGCGGATTCTGGCCCTGCATTGTACACGCGTCCGGGGGCCTCGTCTGCCGCCGTGTCTCGCACTTGAATTCGCCTTTATTTATTTCCTTTTTTTATTTAGTTTTGGTCTTTTCTTTTCTTCTTTTCTTCTTTTCTTTTCTTTTTTTCTCTTGTGGCGGGGAGGTTGGGTTTTGTTTGCGGAAGGCCGTATGTGCGTGTCAATTGTTGGTTGCGGATTTTAGCAGGTTGATTTGTTATTGTTGTCGTTGTTTGATTTTCAAGTCGTTTATATGTTTTGTTTTATTCGTTAGTTTTTTTTTGTTTATTTTACTTCAGCAACGTCTAGAAAGCTTGACTTACGGATTTACTCGCCCTCACTTTTTATTGAAGGATATATACGTTCAGCTGGGCCTTCCAGAAAATGTTGTTATTTTTGTTTGTTTCTTTGTTTGTTTAACGTTTCCTGTGTTGCTTGCATTTTTTATTTTCTCTCGTTCTTATCTTCTTTTAAAAGCCTTATATACATTCAAGAGGCAGTACTTGGGGGGGAAATAGGACATAGAAGACAGTAAACAGGAAGAAGGAAGAGCTGCACTAAGGAAGAGCGGGGGGGGGGGAACCGGGAGGAACCAGGAGGGGGGGCACCTCGAGGACCCGGGATAAGATTGCTGTTTATTTTAGCTTAATTAGAAGACATTTTTGGCGTCCGGCCAACTTTAATGAAAGGATGAGATGTTGCTCTAATTTCCAGCGAGTGTCCTTTCACAGCCGCCGTCTCTGCGGCTCGCGCGAGGCTCCAAGCGGATTCTGCCCGAGGTGGAGTCGGGGGCCGGGCGCTCTCGCTCTCGCTCGCTCTCGGCCTCGCTCTCGCTCTCGCTTCGCCTCGCTCTCGCCTCGCTCTCACTCTCTCGCTCTCGCTCTCGCTCTCGCTCTCTCGCTCTCGCCTCGCTCTCTCGCTCTCGCTCTTCTCTCGCTCTCTCGCTCTCGCTCTCTCTCCGCGCTCTCGCTCGCTCTCTCTCTCTCGCTCTCGCTCTCGCTCTCGCTCCCTATATTCCTCTTCCAAACCTTCCTTTCTTTACTTTTCCTCCATCTTTCTCTCCTCTCTTCTCTTTCTTTCATTTCCTCTTCTTCCTCTCTCTCATCTCCTCTTACTCTTCTTTTATCCTTCTTCCGAGCATTTCTCCTTTCTCTCTCTCTGCTCATCCACTGATCGCTCTCTCGTTATTTCTATTTTTTTGCAGACTCATTTTACGGTTTTCATTAGCTTTCTCTCCTTTTTTTTTCCTTTTGGTATCCTGTTTCATTCCTTTCCTCTTTATTTTTCTGGGGCTTCCACTTTTCCTCCTTGCTATCCGACTCAGCTCCCTTCGTTTTTATTTCCTTTCTGCACGTGTGTTTTTATAGCCTGTTTCTCTCACTTTGTTCTTCTCTTGTCGTTTTCTCTTTCTTGTCTCTTCTCTTTTCTCTCTCTCTTCTCCTCTCTCTTCCTCTCTTCTTCATCATCTCCCTCTCGTCTTCTCTTCTCTCTTCTCCTCTCTATCTCTCTCTCTCACTTTCTCTCTCTCTTTCTCTTTCTCTCTCATCCTCTCTTCTCTCTCCCTCTCTCTCTCTCTCTCCTCTCTCTCTCTCTCTCTCTCTCTCATCGTCATCCAGTCATCCATCTTTTCCTCCACCTTTTCTTCCTCCTCCTCCTCGTCCTCCTCTTCCTCCTTCCTCCTCCTTTTCTTCCCTCCTCCTCCTCCTCCGATTGTTTTTATTGCTTGTTGTCTTTTCCTTCGTGGGCGGGAATGGGCGTGTGTGGCTTCCTTGGTTCTTTATGGGGATTTTTATGGTCGGGAGTTCCTCTTTTCTCTTATTGTATTTTGTCTCTTTCCTTTTTCTTGTCTCTCTTTCTCTGTCTCTTTCTCTCTCTCTCTCGTTTCTGTTTCCTTCTTTCTTTCGCTCTCGTTTCTGTTTTCTCTTTCTTTGTTCGTCTGTGTCTTGTTTCCTTCCCTTTGTTTATCTCTTTCTTTCAGTCTTTCCCTCTTTCTTTCAGTCTTTCCCTCTTTCTTGTTCTCTCTCTCTCTCTCTCTCTCTCTCTCTCCTCTCTCTCTCTCCTCTCTCTCTCTCTCTCTCTCTCTCTCTCTCTCTCTCTCTCTCTCTCTCTCTCTCTTTCTTTCTTTCTTTCTTTCTTTCTTTCTTTCTTTCTCTTTTTCTCTCCCTCAGTTCCTCTCATCCGTTGTCTGTTAGTATTAGTAACGATAATATTGTTTATATTAACATTTTCTCTTTTTATTCCAGGTGAGTGTTATTCTGGATAAGCAGCTCAAGGAAGGTAAGTGGTGTGTGCGTGTGCGTGTGCTTGTGTGTGTGTGTGTGTGTGTGTGTATGTGTGTGCGTGTGCGTGTGTGCGTGCAGATATAATTCAAGAGACTCGAATAGGCAGCAAATGGTCGGATTCGATTACCTAATTACGGGCGATTAACTGCCATCCGTTAATGAGATGATTAGGTGCAACCCAAGTAAAGAATAGCAAAATGTGATATATCTCTTTATATGATTTTAATTGGTGACTGAAATTGCGGATTGGCTGTCGCCAGCTGTACGTTGCGCAGTGTGCAATATGATTATAAGCCTGGTAATGCAATTCATAATTTATGATGTCATGTACGGGAATTATTACAGTGTGGGATATTTCCACTGAAGTATAAAAGGAAATTCGGTGTCAGTATCAAATATGTGTGTATATATATATATATATATATATATATATATATATATATATATATATATATATAATCATATATACAATATCACCACACAACACACACACACACACACACACACACACACACACACACACACACACACACACACACACACACACACACACACACACACACACACACACACACACACACACACAACACATATATATATATATGCATACATATATGCATACATATATGCATACATACAAACATAAATACATAAATGCCTACATACATACATACATATATACATACACATACACATACATATATACATACATACATACGTCTATACATAACATACATACATTCGTACATACATACGTGCATACATACATACATACGTGTGTGTGTGTGTACTTACAAACACACATAGATAGATAGATAGATGGATAGACATACCATATATATCTATATATGCATCTAGCTATTAGTCTGTCTATCTTTCTGTTTGTCTGCCAAACCGCTTTTATGTCTATATATCTATCTATCATTCTTTCTACCTGTCTATATATTTATCTGTATATCTGACTATCTGTCTATTTGTCTATCTGTGTGGTTATCTACTGTCTATCTATCCATCTCCTTATCTGTATATCAATCTGTTTATCTGTCTTTTTGTTAATCTGTTCATCTGTTTGTCTGTCTATAAATCTCTCTCTCTAGCTATATATATTATATATATGTATATAGAAATATATACATACACACACACACACACACACGCACATATATATATATATATATATATATATATATATATATATATATAGATATATGTAATATATATATATGTATACACACCACACACACACACACACACACACACACACACACACACACACACACACCACACACACACACACACACACACACACACACACACACACACACACACACACACACACACACACACACATTCATATATATAGTTAGATATCTAGATATTTAGATATATACATAGATAGATAGATAGATGAATAGATAGATGAAAAAAATATACGAATAGATAGATAGAGACAGCTATAGATGTAATGTGCATGGATAAACTTACATACATCTACATACTAATATGCATAAGCGCACACCTCCCTGGCGCGTCCGCACGCACAAGCAGAGCAACAGACCTGGCCGCGGAGCCCGCACGGGAGGAGCGGAGGAGCGGAGCCGTACCTGCAATAGTAGAGAAAGTAGTTATAAATCATTAATATGAAGAGCGGAGGGATTTCACGCGGGGTTGGCAGCAGTGCGGAGCGGAGGAGTCTAATGGTTTTGCTTGGATGTAATGCCTTTCTTTTTGCACTTTGCTTGGCTGCGATGGGGTCGTTAATAGCTTCTTGGATTACGTTCGGTGTGGTTTTATTTATGGGGAGGGGTGGGTGGGTGGGGTGATTGGGGGGAGGCGTGGAGGTGTGTGGGAGGGGATTGCGGGTATGTGTGTGCGTTTTATTTGCCTTTGTTTCTGTCTCTGCTGTAGTGTGTGAGGAAGCGCATGCGTCTGTGTAAATTTATACATTTGTGTGTGTGTGTGTACAGATGTAGGAACAAATGTACTTTTTTGCTGTATTGTTCTTTGTGTATATATGTAACTGCATCCATTTAGCGGTTGTTGCAAATGCTAGGTTTTCCGATTCCATGCGGAACCTGAAACCGTTTTTGCAAGCCACTTCGCGCAACTCGCTGGAATTTGGCCCTAACCGCTGGGCGGATATGTTTCAGAACAACCTGCAAAGTTCACGCCGAAATCGCCGTTCCCCTCGCCTCTCTCTCTCTCTCTCTCTCTCTCTCTCCTCTCTCTCCTCCTCTCTTCTCTCTCCTCTCTCTCCTCTCTCACTCTCTCTCTCTTTTCTCTTTTCCTCTCTCTTCTCTTCTCTCTCTCCTCTCTCCTCTCTCTCCCCTCCTCTCTCCTCTCTCTCCTCTCCTCCTCTCTCCTCTCTCTCTCTCTCTCTCTCTCTCTCTCTCTCTCTCTCTCCTCTTCTCTCCTCCTCTCTCCTCTCTCTCTCTCTCCGTTCTTCCTCTCTCTCTCCCTCCTCTCTCTCTCTCCTCTCCTCTCTCTCTCTTCTCTCCCTTCTCTCTCTCTCTCTCTCTCTCCTCTCTCTCTCCTCTCTCCTCTCTCTCTCTCCTCTCTCTCTCTCTCTCTCTCTCTCTCTCTCTCCTCTCTCCTCTCTCTCTCTCTCCTCTCTCTCTCTCTCTCTCTCTCTCTCTCTCTCTTCTCTCTCTCTCTCTCTCTCTCTCTCTCTCTTTCTTTCTTTCTTTCTCTCTCTCTCATTCTCTCTCTCTCTCTCTCTCCTCCCCTTTTTAAATCACCAGTGAGGACATTGCTGTTTGGGCATCGTGGAGGAAGAGGGGAGGTGGGGTGGGGCTTGGGCAGAGGGGAGGCTGGGGAATGGGGTGAGGGGGCACGGATTAGTGTGACGTGTCTTTTGTTTTGGTGCTAGGGAGTGGGGTGTGTGGTAGGCTCTGTGTTGATTAATTGTGCAGATTTTTTTTTTTATTTTTTATATTTTTTATACAGTGGAAGAGCGTTTGGGTGTGCGTGTGTGTTGTTTGCGTCGGTTTGTTTGTTTGTGTTTTTGCTTTACTTGGTTTAATGGGTGGGTGAGGGCATGACGCAAAGAAATGATGATGGCACACACACACACACACACACACACACACACACACACACACACACACACACACACACACACACACACACACACACACACACACACACACACACACACACACACACAGAGAGAGAGAGAGAGAGAGAGAGAGAGAGAAGAGAAGAGAAGAGAGAAGAGAGAAGAGAGAAGAGAGAAGAGAGAAGAGAGAAGAGAGAAGAGAGAGAGAGAGAGAGAGAGAGAGAGAGAGAGAGAGAGAGGGAGAGCGAGAGTCCATTTTCCCTCCTAATTCCCCACACGTTTCAGTGCCGAGCGACCGCCGTGGCACCGCTGCACAATTAAGAACAAACCAAGAACACGAACCTCTCAGATTTGTTTGTGTGTTTGTTCAATTGTTTTTTTTTTGGCTCATCAAGGGGGTTCGTGCGGATTGGTTGATATTGATTATCTAGATGTCGTGCGTGCGTGATTTGAAATTTAAAACGCGAGGAAGGTTTATCGTGACGAGATTATTTTGGTTCTGTCAACTCCTTCTCCTCCTCCCCCCCTCCCCCCCTTCATCTCCTCTCGGCAGCCTTCTCCCTCGCTTCACCCGACCCATCTCCTTCCCCCCTCTTCACCCTCCCCGTACCCTCCCCCCTGCTCCCCTTCCTCCTCCCCCTCCTTAGCGCGCCCGGGAAGCAGCCTTAGGACAAGAGTGCCAACGAGTGCCAAGGACTTACGGGGTCGCTGGGGTTTGATATGTAGTGCCAGGCCTTGGTGGGCGGCGATGACACCCGCACACTGCCCCGCGACTTTATACTTTTCTCCCCTCTCCCCCTCCTTCTCCTCCTTCTCCTCTTCCCTTTCTTTCCTCTCTTTCCTCTCTTTCCTCTGTTGCCCTTCTCCCTCTCCCTCCCTTTTACCTCCATGTCCTCATTTCCCCCCCTTCATCTTTCTCCTTCTCATCTTCCTCACTTCCCTTTCCTTCACCTGTTACCTTCCTCCCTCTCCCTCACTCCTTCCCCTCCTTCTTCTCCCCTCCTCCCTTTCCCCTCCTCTCTCTCCCTCCCGTCTCCTCCTCCTCCTCTTCCTCCTCCTCCTCTTCCTCCTCCTCCTCCTCCTCCTCCTCCTCCTCCTCCTCCTCCTCCTCCTCACCTTTCCCTTCCTACCTATTATCCCCTTCCTCCTTTTCTCCCCCCCCCTCATCCTCCGTCTCCCTCTCTTCTCAGCGAGAAGTCGTCGCCCTCACAGGTTGTTGTGGTTTCTGGGGCGAAAGCTATTATGAAGATAGGTCTTCGTCTTTTGTTTTCGGTTTCTTTTCTTTCTTCTGGTATCAATGTTCTTTTTTTCCGTTCGTTTTTTTTTTTTTTCTTTCTTTTCCCTCTCTCCCGCTTCTTCCTCTCCTCCTTTGTCCTCCTCCTCTTCCTTATACTCCTCCGCCTTCTCCGCCTTCTTCTATTCCACATCATCATCATCAACATCATCCTTTTTTTTCTTTTCTTTTTCTTGTTCTTGTTAACAATTTCGTTCTTACTTTTCTTTTTTACCTTCCTCTCCTTCCTCACGGTTCGCACAATAAGCCGCGGCGCAGGATCCACCCCCCCTCCTTCCCTCTACCCACCCCTGCCCTCCACCCATCCTTTCCCTCCACCCATCCTTTCCCTCCACCCAATCCGACGAACTAATCTGCGTCCCTCCTTCCCTCGCTAGCCCCCCCCCCCCTCCTCCACCCCCTCCCAAATAAGGGATACGAAACGCCGACGCTTCTCCGCGGCCGCCCTCGTCGCTGTGGGCGGGCGGGAAAGGAGGGAGGGTGGTGGGAAGGAAGGGAGAAAGGTAGGAAGGAGGGAGGGAGGGTGGAGGGAAGGAAAGGAGGGAGGGAGGGAGGAAGGAAGGAAGGAAGGGAGAAAGGGGGGAGGGAGGAAGGAGTGGTGGTAGGTGGTTGAAGAAGAAAGGGGAAAGATGAAAAAGAAAGGAAGAAATAAGGAAAGAATGGGGGAAACGAAAGAAGAAAGGATGGAGGAGGGAGGGAGAAAGGGTAGGAAGGAAGGAGGACTAGAGGGTTGAGAGAAGGAAGGGAAAGAGGTAGAGAGATCGAGCTGGCAGGAGAGAGGAAGGAGGGAAGAAAGGAAGGAAGGTAAGAAAAGGGGGAAGGGAACGAGGGAGAGAAATTGTGCATTGGAGGGAGGGATGGAGGAAGGAAGGAAGAAGAAGGGAGGGGGAGGAAGGGAGGAATGAAGAAGAGAGGGAGGAAGGAAGAAAAGGGAGGGAGGAGGGAAGGAAGGAAGGGAGGGAGGAAGGGAGGGAAGGCGCGGAGGGCCGGGTGCCCGCGGGCGTGGGCGCAGCGAAGCAGGAAGTGGCGTGCGAGCGAGGGTAGCCGAGCAACACGGGTGTGACAGCCAGGCAACAGCGGCGTGTGGGCGGGGCGTAGACGGGCGGACGACCTTGGGAAACATTGCGCTTCTTCTCCTTCTCCTTCTTCTTCCTTTTCTTCTCCCTTTACACCCTCGCCGTCGTCTTTTTTCTCCCTCTCCTTTTCGTCGCTCCACGTCGCCCATTTTCCCGCCGAGACACCTCAGATGCCCGGCGCGTGACCTCTGACCTCGCCCCGCCCCGCTGTCGGTCCCCTCGTCTTGACACAGGTGGGCAGGTCATCTCCAGGTCTCGGTCGTTGTTATTCTTCGTCTGCTCTCTATCTCCCTGCTTCACCCCCTCCCATTTTTTATTTATTTATTTTCCATTTGTTTATTTTTATTCATTGATTTTTGTTATTAATCAATTAATATTTTTATTTATTTATTTTCTTTCTTTATTTATTTTTATTCTTTTTTTTTTTTTTAGTTTTTTTTTCTTTTTTTTTTTTTTTTTGGGGGGGGGTGTTAACTAACACAGTAGACACGGACGGGGTTTGTGCCTAAAAAAATGTTACGTCTTGTCTCTTCAACTTGCAATAATCTTGCTTGAGACTGCAAGGAAATCCGAAGGAACAACGAGACACACGAGTCTGTGGGAGGCGCTGTGTTGTTCTACTTGTTTTTCTTCTTTTTTCTTGTTGTTGTTTTCCAGACATTTTTCGTTCTTTTCCCTTTCTTTTCGTTTCCTTTCTTGCTTTCTTTTTTTTCTTTTATTCGTTTTTTCTTTCTTTCTTTTCGTCATTTCGTCCTCCTCTTTTTCTTGTTTTTTTTCTTTGGTGTTTTATTCTCTTTTCTCTCTTTTTGTTTCCCTATTTCTATTCCTCTTCTTTTTTATTCATTTTTTTCCTATTTCTATTCCTCTTCTTTTTTATTTCATTTCTTCCTCCTTTAATGCAATTCTTCGCTTTTTTATCTCTTTGTTTTGTTTCACTCGTTCGTTTTTAGAGAGAGAGAGAGAGGGAGAGGGAGAGGGAGAGGGAGAGGGAGAGGAGAGGAGAGGGAGAGGGAGAGGAGAGAGAGAGAGAGAGAGAGAGAGAGAGAGAGAGAGAGAGAGAGAGAGAGAGAGAGAGAGAGAGAGAGAGAGAGAGAGAGAGAGAGAGAGAGAGAGAGAGAGAGAGAATGAGTTTTAAAGTTAGATGTAGATGAAGATATGTGATTGTATGTTTTACATTTGAAGAAACGTGAAATGAGGGATGTTTTAGGTCTGTCATTCTGAACGTAATGGGAGAGAGAAAGTGGAGGTTGCGGGGGGGGGGGGTATAGGTCATCTGTCTCGCCATGTTTACTCTGTGTCACGTAATGAGCCATCTCCCTCTCGCGCACCGCCGGTTAAAAACATGACTTAAGCCATTAGCTTTGCCTTCTTGGCCTGTGGGCTTTTTACTCTCTCTCTCTCTTTCGTTCTTTCTTTATTTCTCTCTCTCTCTCTCTCTCTCTCTCTCTCTCTCTCTCTCTCTCTCTCTCTCTCTATATATATATATATATATATATATATATATATATATGTGTGTGTGTGTGTGTGTGTGTGTGTGTGTGTGTGTGTGTGTGTGTGTGTGTGGTGTGTGTGTGTGTGTGTGTGTGTGTGTGTGTGTGTGTGTGTTTGTGTGTGTTTGTGTGTGTGTATGTGCATGTTTGTATTCATTCATTCATTCATTCATTCACTTATTTATATGTACATCTATCGGTGATAAGGAGTTCCGATGATCAGCAACAGATAAGTCAATTTGATTCTGATTCCGATACGTCAGGAAGCATCAACAGTTACCAATTTACGATAACGTAATGACAGTTCGCAGCATCTCTGCTGACCAATATTGACTCACTCATGTTGACTGTATGGCAGTTAATATTACCTCGCGGGGTAAAAATTACGTCATTAGATCGGTATCCAATCAAGATTTAGTTATGTCATGACGTCACTAAAGATGGAGACCGATGGAGTTACTTCAGTTCGCCTCGAGTTTCATAAAAAAGGGACTTGAAAAGGAGAGACAAGTGAAAGTATCATGAGCTGTTGCGAAAGATGTGACGCCATCACTGTTCTGTGAGTGAAAAGAGAATGACGTCATAGCTGGTTTAAAAGGCAAGAACAGAAAGAAAGAAAAAAGGAGTTTTTGAGACAGGTAGGTTCCTAGCGAGGAAGTCAGTCTACATTGTATCCTGGTTCTCACAGATTTAACAGCTCCGGTAACTGCTCATAGATGCTGTTTATTAGCGAACGTAGAAGGTTATGGCCGCGCGGCAGTAGTTTATATTTGCCCATTTACTAGCAAACGCACGGCATTGTCGCGGGGAAATTGTCTGAATTCGCTCTCTAGAAGAGGCCGAACGGGAATGCTACTGCGAGCCGTCAGTTTGTATTTGTCGTGGGCTGTCGGTTCCCTGTTTTATTGATGCTCTCTCTCTTCCCCTGCCGAAGATATGGGCGCGCACAATTAACGTCGTACCTATTTTCTGGCGTGTGTGTTCTTCCAAGAATAATGTCGCTTTCTAAGTAATTGTATATGGATATATTGTGTTCCTCTGTATTTGCCGAAGCGAGGGCTGAGGGCGACGCGTGTCCCTACCCTCTTGTGCACAGTAATAGCGAGGGGAAATGTCAATATGGGCGCGACAATACGGCCCTGCTTTAAAGGGGCGTGGCACGAGGGGTCCCAGGGGAGGAAGGATCTTCGGGAAGCCTCCGACGTACAATGGACATGTGGCACGGAACAACCCTGTGGGAAACGCGGCTCTCCCAATTAAAGCGTGACGCCGCATGGAGGGTCACACTCATGGCACTTGCCGTGATTCATGGGTGAAGTCACAGTCGAACCGTGGCTCCTGGAGCGAGGTTTCGTTCCCCGGCCGAGTCTTGGCATGGGGAGCAGGGCGTGGCCCCACGTGGCACTGAGGAGGAATAGTACCATGAGACGTAATTCCATAGGACGTGTTGAAGGGAGGCCTGAAACCTGAGTAATGTGTGTGTCGACATAATTATGCAAGGGAGAGCGTAGGCGAGAGGGCCAGGGGGCGCTGATACTCGATGATTTATGGGGATGCGTGTGGAGGAGAGAGACGTGTTGCGGTAGGACGGCCTTTTGGCGAGTCTACAATCCTCCTTAATTAAGAGTTGTACATTGCCACCGAATATGACAGTTCTTCCAAGATACCTTTGTTCCCTCCGACATATCGTCCCCTATTTTGACGTATTAGGTGGGCGTGCGGGCGGGCTGACGTCCCAGCGTCACTGGAAGCCGCCACTGCAGTCCCTGGGACGCACAGCACATGGGATGAGCATAACGACCTTGCATATGCATGAAGGCGGAAGGTTTGAAGGCTGCTGCTACTCTCGTAATTGCAGTTAGAGTTGCATCGGCGCTGCAGGGACGGCGTTGGCAATGGGGACTTTTGCAGAGGACTCCCGCCCGTTACTCCCGCTTCTGTGCTTTCGATGTGTTGATACTAATGTTGCAAAGTGCAAGGTCGTTTCCAGCGTTCGTTTGGCTGCCGGGGCTGCCTCGGGCGACCTTTGGCTGCCGTCCAGAAAGAAGCGCGGCGGAGAGGCGTGCCTCCCGCAGGAGATGACGGCTCCCCTTTTTATATGGGCGTTGCTCTCCGTTGCTCTCTCTCTCTCTCTCTCTCTCTCTCTCTCTCTCTCTCTCTCTCTCTCTCTCTCTCTCTCTCTCTCTCTCCTCTCTCTCTCTCTCTTCTCTCTTCTCTCTCTCTCTCTCTCTCTCTCTCTCTCTCTCTCTCTCCTCTCTCTCTCTCCTCTCTCTCTCTCTCTCTCTCTCTCTCTCTCTCTCTCTCTCTCTCTCTCTCTCTCTCTCTCTGAGCTATTAGTTGCCATGCGGCCCAGACGAGAAGCATTATGTGCACGCGACTCCATCGGCGGGGAAACTTGGCGACGTCCCTCCGCCGCGCGACCTCGCCTGCGTGCGGCCTGACCCATTTTCCATATCTTTGTTATTAATGAAGCGACAGTTGAGTCCGTGCCAAGTTCGGGAGAGGGGGAGGGGCGAGGGGGCGAGGGACGTTTGGTCTGGGGAGAAGGGGAGGAGGGGAAGGAGAGAGAAGGGAGGGGATGGTTGAGCGGGGAGGGGTTGGGGAGTGCGGTTGGGAAGGGGAGGGGGGGATAGACTATGAAGGGGGGCATGACAGCCCCCCTGCCCCTTCCCATCTGATCAATACGGGTGTAACATCTCCACCTGCGCCCACAGATGGTCCGTCAACGACCACTTTCGGAGCGCCCACGGTCTGCCCCGTTTCCTCACGCCCAACAACGCCCATCTTCTCCGAATGTACACGTAACATTGAAGTCCAATCTCGGACTAACGTAACAAGGAAACTCGATCCCCGCCGCCCATCCCGCCCACCGGAGCTCTCCAGGAACCCCCGTGTCGTGCCGATGTAGCTCGTCTCTCGCTCAGTCGGACACACGCGCGCTCGGTTGCTTGCACGATCACTCACCCCCTTGATTGCTCGCCGCTTGCTGCTCATCAATCATTCACACTCACGCATCCTCTCCTCACGTTCACCACCCTCACTCATCACTCACTCACCATCACTCACTCACCCTTACTCTCTCACTCAGCTTCACTCCTCACTTCATCCTCTCTCTCTCTCCTCTCCTTCTTCTCCTCTCTCTCCTCTCTCTCTCACTCACCACACACACACCACCACTCACACACACACACACCACACACACACACACACACACACCACACACACACACACACACACACACACACACACACACACACACACACACACACACACACACACACACACACACACACACACACACCACAGAGCCGGCCCATCCCAGCGGTTGCGGGAATGCGGGGTAGCGCTTAAATAAAGCCATCAGCAACGGTCGGGAAGTTAGTCACTTTCATCGGTGGTAACTGATACTCCCTTGCACCTCTTCGTGTGCCTGTTTTAATTGCTGTGCGCCATTGCTGCTGGTTGTAGTTGAATTTTGTTGTTGTTATTGCTGTTGTTCATATCATTATCGTCATTTTTGTTGGCGCCATCGTTATTGTCGCCATCATTATCGTTATCCGTATCATCGTCATCATTGTTATCATCATAATTATCATCATCGTTATCATCATCACTTCATCATCATCATCATCATCATCATAATCATCATCATCTCCATCATCATCATCATCATCATCATCTCATCATCATCTCATCATCTCTCATCATCCACATCATCGCCATCATCCACATCATCTCATCATCTCATCATCCATCATCATCATCATCTCATCGCTTCAACATCGTTATCAATATCAGCATCACCATTATCCCTTCCTCTTCCTTCCTTCTTTCCCTTCCCCTCTTTCTCTCCCTCCTTTCTCTCTTTTTCCCCATCACCTCCTCTCCTTCCCCTCTCTTCGTACTTCCTTCTCCCTCTCCTTTATTTATAGCCTCCCTCCATCTTCCTACTGCCTTGCTCTCCTCACCCTCCCTCATCCCTGTCCCTCTCCCTCCTCCTCCCGGTTCTTCCTTTCCCCCATCTTTCTTCCTACTCCTCCCCCTCCCTCTGTCTGAGTCCCGCCCTCCTTGCTCCTCCTTCCCTTACTCCCCCTCCCCTCTACCATCGCTCTCATCCAATCCTCCTCCTTAATCTCTCTCTATTCTCTCGTCACTCCTCACTCATCACTCATCACTCACTCACTCACTCACTCCTCCTCCTCACTCACTCACTCACCACTCTCACTCTCCTCTCTCTCTCTCTCTCCTCTCACTCTCACTCTCCTCACTTTCTCTCCTCTCTCTTCTCTCTCTCTCCTCCTCCTCCTCTCCTCTCTCTCCCTCTCTCCTCTCTCACTCTCTCCTCTCGTCTCTCCTTCTCTCTCTCGTTCTCTCTCTCTCTCTCTCTCTCTAACCCTTCCCTTTCCCCTTCCCCTTCCCCTCCCCCCCATGTCTCCAAATCCTCTCTGAACCTTCCGGAAATGATGTCGAGATGCGGGGGGGGGGGTCTCCCTCGTCCGATCCGGAGGCGTCGATCGCGTGGCCGCCCGTTTCTCCGGGATACATGTTTTGTGTGTGCGTGTGGGTGTGCGTGTGTGTGTGCGTGTGCGTGTGCGTGTGCGTGTGCGTGTGTGTGTGTGTGTGTGTGTGTGTGTGTGTGTGTGTGTGTGGTGTGTGTGTGTGTGTGTGTGTGTGTGTGTGTGTGTGTGTGTGTGTGTGTGTGTGTGTGTGTGTGTGTGTGTGTGTGTGTGTGTGTGTCTTTTGTTAAGAGGCGTCTTGTTTTTTGGTGGGATGTGTTTGATTATTTGTTTGTCTGATTGTTTGCCTTGGGATTGGTTCATGTTTTGCAAGTCTTTTAGACGGTTGTTTATTTATTTTTTTTTTTTTTATTATTCTTTTTTTTTGCGTCTGAGTGATTGCGCAACGCTTGTTTTGCCAGGAAGTATTTAATTGCTTTTCGCTGCACAGAATCGCACTAGTTTTTATATCTTATTTCCTCCTATTGTGCAATACGCAATTAATTTACAGCGCTCCTGCAGCTCTCCAGCGTGCAGTTCGGGCGGCGGAATGAACTGTAATTTGACTGATATTATCCGTTTGTTGACATCGGATTCCCATTAGACTTTGGCGGCGGGTTTCGGGGCGCCTTTATTAACTCGCTGAATATTGCTAATGCGCGAACTAAATTCATGAGCGCAAAATGCTGCAGTCGGCACTAATGGCGGCGTCGGGTTAAATTCTGAAAATTACTTTCATCACCGCTCATTACGGCGGCGGGGCCGGCCAGGGCGGCGCGGTCGACGGGGCCTTCGGGCCGGTTTGAAACGCTCCGCTTACGGACGGTTGTGTCATTATATATATATATATATATATATATATATATATATTATATATATATATATATTACATATAGATATATATATATATATATATATATATTATATATATATTAATTTATTTATTTATTATGTAAATATATATATTATATATATATTATATATATTATATATATAATATATATATGTATACATATATATATACACATACATATATATATATGCATACACAACACCACACCCCACCCCACACACCCCCCACACCCCACCACACACACACACCACACACACCCCACACACACACACAACACACACACACACACACACACACACACACCCGGATGTACCCACAAGTTTTCTCCTCTGAATGCGAAGAACCTTCCCGGCGAGGTGTGCGTCTCGTCTCCCTCAAACCCCCCTTCGCTGCCCTCGAGATCCCCCCCCCCCCCCGCTCCTCCGCTGTGTGTGTGGGGGGGGAAGGGGTTGTGTGTGTTTAGATTGTGAACTTGGTTGCGGTTTGTGTTTGTTTGTTTGGCTTTGTTATCTGTTCGTTCCAGATCGTTGTCTTTGGGTAGGATTCAGCCAAAGGTTTATTAAGCTTGTTTTCCTTTTTTTTTGTTTTTTTTATAGTTACACCCCTCTCTCTCTCTCTCTCTCTCTCTCTCTCTCTCTCTCTCTCTCTCTCTCTCTCTCTCTCTCTTCTCTTTCTCTCTCTCCCTCTCTCCTCTCTCCTCTCTCCTCTCTCCCTCTCTCCCTCTCTCCCTCTCTCTCCCTCCCTCCCTCTCTCTCGCTCTCTCTTTCTCTCTTCTCTCTCTCTCTCTCTTCCTCTATCTCCTCTCTCTCCTCTCTCTCTCTTCCTCTCCTCTCTCTCTCTCTCTCGTCTCTCTTCTCTCTCTCTCCTCCATCTCTCTCTCTCTCTCTCTCTCTCTCTCTCTCTCTATCTCTCTCTCTCTCTCTCTCTCTCTCTCTCTCTCTCTCTCTCTCTCTCTCTCTCTCTCTCTCTCTCTCTCTCTCTCTCTGCTTGGTCTTCTCATGTAACGTCAACTTTCTTCACCAATCAAGTTTCTGGGACTTTCCTTTTCAATCTTTTCACCATTTTTATCTTTCTTTTTCTGTTTTTATCTTTATTTTTTTCCTAAAATGATTATTGTGTCTTTCTACGCCCACCGCCCTATTGGAAAAATTATATCAATTTCCTTCATTCGATCGTAATTTATATTTCAAGTTTTCCCTCTTCCTGTTCCCTTCCTTATCCCTCCTTCTCCCACTTAGCTATATGAGCCCCTCTTTCTCTCATCTTTTTTTCTCTTTGTCTTTCTCTTTCCCATCCACATCCTTTTTCCCGTCCTCGCCCCATCTTCCCTCCCTTCCTTCACCTGCTTCACTCCCTCCCCTCCTTTCCCTTCCCTTCCCTTCCCTCCCTCGCTCCCTCCCTTCCCTCCCTCCCCCCTCCCTCCCTCCCCCCCTCCCTTCCCTCCCTCTCTCCTTCCCTCCCTCCCTCCCTCCCTCCCTCCCTCCCTCCCTCCCTCCCCCCCCCAATCAGCGGCAAATCCCCCCGTCTCGGCCAGGTATTACTTCCCCAGCAGGAGGCCTCCAGCGGCCACGTGGCTTCCTCAACAGCTCCCCTCGTTCAAAGGGAAAAGGGCTATGCTTCTGGGAGAGGGGAGTGTTTTACTGGTCCTCTTGCTTTCTCTTTCGTTCTCGATCGTTCCTTTCTTTCTTTCCCTTTCTCTTGCTTTCTTTGTCTTTCTCTCGCTTGCTGTCTCTTTATCTCGCTTTCTTTTCTTTCTATCTCGCTTTATTTCGCTCTTTCTCTTTCTTTCTTAAATCTCTCTCTCTCTCTCTCTCTCACTCTCTCTCTCTCTCTCTCCTCTCTCTCTCTCTCTCTTTCCTTCCTCTCTCAATCCTTCTGCTTCTTTACCTTTTCCGCCCATCCTCGCCTTCCTCTTTCACCCACTCGGTTTCTCTACGTCTTTTTTTTTGGCACCTCTCTCTTTTTTATATTTCATGCACATATTTATGCTCTCCAGTTTCTTCTCCTCCAATTCCTTCCCCTCCTTCTCTTTCCATTCTCCATCTTTCCCTTTCCTTCTCCCCACTTCTTTCCCCTTCCTTCCCCCTTCTTCCCTTTCCTCCCCCTTTCTTCCCCCTTCCTTCCCCTTTCTTTCTCCCTCCTTCCACTTCCTCTCTTTCTTCTCCCGACCTTCCCCTCCCCCCTTCTTTCCTTGCTCCCCCCCCCCCCCCGATCCTAGAAGCTCTTATGATATTTGGATGTGAACGAGGGAGTGTCACGTCGTTGCCAGATTTCGCCATCTTGTCCATTTTGTGTGTTTGCGTTTTTAAAGCCCCTGCAACTGGCTAATCTGCATTTTTTGTTGTTCATTTTATTAGGAGATTTTGCTCTGTGGGAACGATGTATATGAGGAGGTTTATTTGAACTTTGTTGTTTAGTTGTGGTGGCTGGGAGGGTGGGAGAGGGAGAGAGGGAGAGGGAGAGGGAGAGGGAGGAGGGAGAGGGAGAGGGAGAGGGAGAGGGAGGGGGAGAGGGAGAGGGAGAGGGAGAGGGAGAGAGGAGAGGGAGAGGAGAGAGAGAGAGAGAGAGAGAGAGAGAGAGAGAGAGAGAGAGAGAGAGAGAGAGAGAGAGAGAGAGAAAGAAAGAAAGAAAGAAAAAAGAAAGAAAGAAAGAAAGAAAGAAGGAGCGACTGTGTGCGACTTCCCAGTGCTCATACTTGTCACTATGCGTGTGCGCCTGCAAGCATGTATCTCCTCGCGGGCGTGCTGGCGAGCGCCGCCGCCGCCGCCGCCTCCGCCACCGCCTGTGCCGCCGCCGAGCCGCAGGGCGCGCGGGTGTCGTAGTGACCGCAGTCTTAAAGCTGACAATCTTGTCTGGCCAAAACATGTGGTCTGAGGAGGAGCGTCTTGGCTAAATTATTCATCCCGGAGGAGGTCCCGAGGAGCGATCATTCAGCCGCGTGTTTATACATAATTATACACGCGGAGGAGCGCATTGCGTTATGCTTTTTTCCGAGGTGGAAAAATGCGAAGTGATGTGTTGTGTGTGTGGCTGTTCAAGGGCAATTGCTATTTTCTGTTGTTGTTATTGTATCATTTGGAATCTAAATGTTTATTTCATGTCTTGAGTATTGTCTTTTTTTTATATAAGGTTTTCTTGTAATATCAGCTTTGTAAATCTGCATAATTGAACAAACACACACACACACACACACACACACACACACACACACACACACACACACACACACACACACACACACACCACACACCCACACACACACACACACACACCCCCCCCCCCCCCCCCCCCCCCCAGCCGCATCTACACATAAAAAGGTTTCAGGATAACGAAGACATGAAAAGATAATTCGAGAAGAGGAGTCCGCAGAGGTAATAGATAAGCGCGAGTCACACGAAAACAAATTCCCACGCATTCGGGATTCCGTCAGTGCCGCCAGAAATTTAATTTTTGAAACTCGCCATTATCTTGATTGTGCTCCGCGGTCCGCCGAGAGTGACTTATGTCCGTGCTTTTTTTCTTCTTCATCTTTCTTCTTGTTCTTTTCCCTTTCTTTTGTTTGATTCCTATTTTGTTTTGGGTCTCTGTTTTTTTTTATATATTTTTATTTTATAATTGGGTGAGGATTAGGCATAGGGAAGAAGGATTAGGGATTAGGGATTAGGGAGGTACTTGGGCTAATTCGTTCGGTGCAGGGATGGCGGGGCGCAAGATGTATGGCCGAGGGATTTGCGGGCGCTGTCTTTAAAGGGGGGTGGGGTGGAGGGAGAGACGGGAGGGAGAGGGAGAGAGAGGGAGAGGTAGGGGTGGAGGGAAAGGAAGGGTGGAGGCAGAGGGAAGGGGAGGGAGAGAGGGAAGGAGAGGGAGGAGCGAGAGGGAGAGGGATGGGCGTGAGGGAGAGGGAAGGAGAGGGATGGGCGGGAGGGAGAGGGAGGGACATGAGAGAGAGGGGAGGAGGGACCGGAAGGGGTGGGAGGGGGTGGTTGCAAGGGAGCGAGAGGAAGCGAGGGGAGCTGGAGGCGGTAAGAAAGGGTGAGAGAGGAAGGGAGGGGGAGGTAGGGCTGGAGAGGAATGGGGAGGGCAGGAGAGAGGATTGGAGATGGTGAATCATGCAAACGATTAGGCTATGCAAACACATGACGGTCATGAGAGGGGGACGAGGGGCCTGGGGATGCATATTCCAACCCTATCCCCCTCCACCCCCTCCCGTCCCCCAGTAGGAAGGAAGGGCACTGTGGGGGAAGGGGCGAGGAGGAGGGGAGGGGGGCAAGAAAGTGTGCATTCCTGCTGGGTTGGTGTGGGTTTGTGTGCGCAGTTGACGGGGTAATGAACCGCGTCAATCCAGGCAGTGGCATGTCCCTGATACCCCTGTGGGAGGTGAGGTTGAGGCTGGAGGATGACTTGAGGGCGGCTGCAATCCACCAGCGGGAGGCATTTCGCAACGAGATGACTCCGAGCTGCATAGGTAGGCCTTCGCGTGCATGAGGTGGCGCGACGGTGAGGGGGGGCGGGGGCGGGCGGGGGCGGGGCGGGGCGGGGGGGCGGGCGGGCAGGTGTCTTCGCTGCGGCGGGCTCGCGCAGGTGCAACTGATAGCCGCCTTGGGGTCAGGTTTCGCCCCGGTGGCTTCACCCTCAACGTAACACTCACACTGAGGCCTGGAAAGGACAGGGGGGGGGGACTTCTTTCCTCCCCCCCTTCCCCTCCCGCTCTCTTCTCGTCATCGTCATCATCATCTCCCTTTCCCTCCTTCGCTCGGGCTCTCCTTCCCTCCCCCTCCCCTCCCCTATCCCCTTGGAATACGCCCATCAGCCGGTCGGTCTCCTGCCGTGCCCTCGGGGCTCGCTGACACAGGCGAAAGGAGAGGGAAAATGAGAGAGGGGGAAGAGGAGAGAGAGAGGAAAAGGGAAAGAGAGAGAGGGAAAGGCAGAGAGATTAGGAGAGAGGGAAAGGGAGAGAGAGAGGGAGAGGGAAAGAGACAGAGGAAGAGGGAGAGGGAAAGGGAGAGAAGGAAAAGGAAAGGGAAAGAAGGAGAAGGAAGGGAGATAGAAAGAGAGGGAAAGAGGAAGACAGACAAACAGACGACAGACAGAGAGGGAAAGGGAAAGACAAAACAAAACAGACAGACAGAGGAAGAGAGGGAGAGGCCACGGAGGCGGTCTCCCACGACTTGCATCTGTCTGCGGGTGTCTTCTTATTGCTCTCCGGTTGTCTTGGTTTTTCTTTTTCTTATTTTTTTCTTTTTTTCATGTCTTTTATTTCGCTTTCCCCCGCTATTATCGTCTCGCTTTCCTCTTAACTTCCCCCCCCCCCCCTCTTTCCTTCCCTCTCTGCTCTACCGTGTTTCTCTTTCTCTCTTTCTCTGCTCTCTCGTTCTACCTCTCTTTCCCCCCTTTTCTCTCCCTCCCTTGCTTTTACTCTTTCTCTCTTTCTCTCCTCTCTCGCTCTCTCCTCAGTTAGTCTTTGTCTCTGCGGTTCCTCCTGGTCCGTGTGGCTCCGAGTTTGTGCATGAGATCTTGCCTTTTCCCCCGCTGTGTGGCCGGGCGCTTTGGCAAGTCCTCGAGGCCACGCATGTCCACGCACACGAACACGAACGCACACAAGAACACGGACACAAACACGAACGCAAACAAAAACACGGACACAAACACGAACGCACACAAGAACACGGACACAAACCGAACACGAACGCACACAAGAACACGGACACAAACGAACACGAACGCACACAAGAACACGGACACAAACACGAACGCACACAAGAACACGGACACAAACACGCACATGGACGCGAACTCGCACGCATCCACTTGCGCAAACACAGTACGTCCGTATTGTAAACATTAACCAATAAATAGATGGATAGATAGATAGATAGATAGATAGATAGATAAATAAATACGTTTTGATAGTAAATACGGTTCGATAGTAAATACATATAGATAGATAGATAGATATAAGAGGGTAGGTAAATAAATAAGGTAGATAGATAGATAGATAGGTTAATAAATATATATTGGCCATGAATCACCCGATCACGCAAGAGCATGAGCAAAACCGCCGAGCGCGAGGACAGCCCCCCCCCCCCCCCCCGCCTCCGCCAGAAGAAGGAGCATAAACATTCTTCCTTCGTCTCGCCTTCGGCCCGAATCTCCCGGAGTCTGTGATCGCCTGGGGAAAATGGGGTTTCTCTCGCGCCTCGCACCGCTAATTGAATTTTACGGCCACGCCCCCTTCCCTCCTCCCTGGGCCCTCCCCTGCTTTCGCCTCCTCCCTATCCCTCTCCTTATTTCGCCTCCTCTCTATCCCTCTGTTGCCTTCGCCTCCTCTCCGTCCCTTGCCACCCTAGCCTATGTCTCTCCTATCTCCTTCATCCCAATCCTTTCTTCTCCCCCCCACCTCCTCGTCCGCTCCTTACACCCTCCTCATCTACTTCCTCCCCTCCCCCTCCTGTCACTGCTACTACGCCCCTCCCTTACTCCCCCCCCCCCTCCTTCGCCACCACACCCGCCTCTTCCACAAACCCTATCCTTCTCCTACCTCCGTGTCCACCCCCTCCCTCCCTCTCCTCCCTTCCCCTCCCCCCCCTCCCCTCCCCTCCCCTCCCCTCCCCTGCCCTGCCCTGAATCCACTCCCTTCCTCTCTTCTCCCTCCTTCCCTCCCTCTCTCCCTTCCTCTCCCTCGTTCCCCTGAATCCGCTCCCCCCCTCCCCGTCACCCTCGGGGCTGTTAAATTATCGTGGCGGTGTTTCTTGAGGGAGCCTAATTAGTCTTGAGACTTCGCTTCCCAGATAAGAATGAGAAGCAAGGAAATTGAAAGGGAATTTAATTTTGGCAATCTCTCTCTCTCTGTCTGTCTGTCTGTCTGTCTGCCTCTCTCTCTCTCTCTCTCTCTCTCTCTCTCTCTCTCTCTCTCTCTCTCTCTCTCTCTCTTCTCTCTCTCTCTCTCTCTCTCTCTCTCTCTCTCTCTCTCTCTCTATATATATATATATATATATATATATATATATATATATAAATAATGTGTGTGTGTGTGTGTGTGTGTGTGTGTGTGTGTGTGTGTGTGTGTGTGTGTGTGTGTGTGTGTGTGTGTGTGTGTGTGTGTGTGTGTGTGTGCGTACGTGCATGCGTGTATGCATGTATGTATATAT
>NC_051424.1:22764276-22770683 GCF_015228065.2 Penaeus monodon
ATGTTATTATTCGTATTATTATCTGGGTACCATTCCTTAAATCTCGTTTTCATTTCTCCTCCTCCTCTTTCTCTCTTCTCTTCTAAGCCCCCATCACATCCTCCCTCCTTCCCTCCGACTTCCGTGCCACCGCCGCTTCTTCATCACGGTGCCAAAAATGAAGTTATTAGTGCCGGGGCCGCGTGGCACTGCAATATCCGGAGGGCCAACACGTGGATCCGCTCGTAAGTCCGTGGTCGTGTATACATTGCAGCTATTGGGCCGGACTGTTAGGGTGGGAGGGAGGTAGGAGAGGGGAGGAGGGGAGGGAGGTAGTGGAGGGGAGGAGGGGAGGGAGGTAGGGGAGGGGAGAGGGGAGGTAGGTAGGGAGGTAGGGGAGAGGAGAGGGGAGGTGGGTATGAGTGGAAGGGAGGGGAAGGAATAGAGGAGGAGGTAGGAGAGGTGGGGAGGGAGGTAGGGGATGAGGGAAGGAGGGGAGGGATGTATGAGAGAAGGGGAGGGAGGTAGGAGTGGAGGGGTGGGAGATTGGTATGAGAGAGGGAGGGTGGGCGAGTAAGAGAGAGAGAGAGAGAGAGAGAGAGAGAGAGAGAGAGAGAGAGAGAGAGAGAGAGAGAGAGAGAGAGAGAGAGAGAGGGAGAGAGAGGGTGACGATGTACGGATATCGAACGAGATATGGAGGTAGGCTGCAAGAAGCAAATCAGTGCAAGAGAGAGAGGGGGGGAGGGAGAAATGTAAAGAGGAGAGACGAGAAAGCAACAAAGGGAAAGAAAGGGACAGGACCCGGAATGAGGAGTAATGAGGCGAGGGGACGGAGCAGAATAATGGGAAATGCAAGTCTGATCCGGAATTCAGGTGCGATTGGGCCGCCCTGACTCGCGCTAACAAACCTCATTTGACGCGGCGGAGGATCGGCGGACGCGGCAGCAGCAGAGTGAATTTTGAGGGGAAAATGATATGCGGGGAGGGGGAGCGGGCCTGGAAATGATTGGTAGGGAGGGGGAAAGGAGAGGAAGGCTGAAAAGGATTGGTAGGGAGTGGGCAAGGGAGGGGGGGGGGGGGCTGGAAATGATTGGTAGGGAGTCGGGAGAGGGGAAGTGGGCTGGCAATGACTCGTTGGGAGCTGGGAGAGGGGCATGAGAATCATAAGTGGGGCGCTAGATCGGGAGAGGAGGAAGAGGGGAGGGTACTGTGTTAATGGATCGGTTCGGAGTTACGGAATCTCGTAACGTTGTATCATGTATTGTATGCATCGGGTCGCTCATGCGGGTGGCACTCACCGCTTCAAAACATACATTCAAGCTCGGTATTCCTTCCTTCAAACTCCTCTCCAGCCGAAAACAAAAAAGTCTTGAACCCTAATGAAGCAGCAGCACTGGACGACGCGATTGCCTGTAAAGGGCCGCTTTATGCACAGCTCATGCATGACGGCAGGCGCCCCGGTGCCTCTAATTAGCCCGTGCTTTCCGTGTTTGCGTTTCTTCCGCCAGTCCGCCTCCGCCCGCGCACGCCCGCACGCCCGCTGTGAATTGCCCTCTGGATGAGCGCCGCCTTCGTTTGCAGAGAGCGGGGGGGGGAGGGGGTGGGTGGGGGGGTGACATCGTCGGGAGCGGTCTCGGGTCACGGGGTTGACGAAGAGGTCGTGTTGTTGTTGCTGTTTACGTGTTTTATTCATTAATGCATTGATTTGAGTAATATTTACTAGGTCTTGACAGGGTTAATCAGAATGTTAATATACGAGTTTTTTCTTTATCTACCTCTTTATCTGTGTACATCAAACTCTGTGTGATTAAGTCTCAATAATCTCGTAGTTTTTATATATCACTGCTGATTCCCTTCTAGCGATCAGTGTTAAGAGGATTCATAAAAATCACGTGGTCGCGCATACCATCCCTCACACCTCCTCGTATCTCGCAGTCCTCATACCTCATAACACCCCCCCCCCCTCCTCAGTTGTCACCCTCGGCCGTTGAGTATAAGAGTCTATTACAACCCACACTTGTCTATCAAACGAGGTTTGTCGGGGGGAGATGGAGGGGAAAGGGAGGGGAGGGGAGAGCATGGGGAGGGAGGGAGGGAGGGAGGGAGAGAATGGGGAGGGAAAGGGAGAGGAGGGGAGAGGTAGCGGATGGGGAGGGGAAGAGGGAAAAGGGGGGATGGTTGCTTGACTTGGTTAGTCCAAGCAAGTTGCATCTCGATATAGCCTTACACACGAGTTTCAGGTTCTGTGTGAAGGCCTCGCTGGAGTTCCTGGTGGGGGAGGGGAAGGGAGGGGGAGAGAGGGAGAGCGAGGCAGAGGTAAAGGACGAGAAAGACGAATGCTTAGGAGGGGAAGTGAGGATAAAGAGGAGAAGGAGGAGAAGACGAGGAAAGGGGAGAGGAAATAGTAGGAGGAGGAGAAAGAAAAGCGGTGGGAGGGGGAAGAGAGGGGATGAAAGAGAGGGGGGATAGGGGAGAAGAAAGCCCAACAAGAGAGAAGGTGTTGTTATTTCCCTCCTCTAAGGATGTTTGGACGAAGGGTAGGTAGGTTGGTGGGTAAAGGGGCCAACATGGCTCCGGTTGCGGGTCACGTGACAGGGTACAGGGGGCAGGGGCGAGGTGCCCGAGGGAGCCCAAACGGGACCTTCGGAAGGGGAAAGGGGAAAGGGTACAGGGTACGGACAACGGTTACGTGAGAGAAAGTGAGGTGACGCTGAGGGGAAGGGAGGGGGAAGGGGGGAGAGGAGATGCAGGGGAGGGAAAGGGGTGAAAATGACACTTATACGCCCTGTCAGGTGTTGAGTAGCCTCTTCGTTGTCAGCGTGCTTGTTGTTAAAGTTGTTGTTGCTGTTGTAGTTGTTGGTGTTGTCTGCGTCACTTCCTGTACTCTCGTCCTTTCTTCACGTTCGTCAGCCCTGTTATTATGCGGTGATATTTGGCGCTCGCGTGTTGCCGTCCGTCATTCTTTATTTACGTTTTTTGGGTAGTATGCTTCCCACGATTTTTTTTTATGAAGCGTTGTCGTGCACGCATATTGTATTTATGTTATAAATGTTGCAGTAATATTTTTGTAAGGCCTGCCATGTAGCTTTTATCCCATTCTGCAATAAAGTGATTATCGTTGTTTTGTTTCCATATCTTTTATATATCTTCTCTACTCTCACCTCTACTCGCTTCCTATCCCTGTTTCCTCTGTATACGAAGAAGGATGTGAAGAACAGAGAGGATTATTGTATGATAATGAAGTGTAATTAATGTAATTAAGTTCGAAGGATGAAAAAATAAGATTTAGACGTTTTCTTTTTTAGGCGAGAAAGAGGAAGGGAGAAGGGGAGAACAAAGGGAAGAACTTGTAGTTAAAGAAGAAGAAAAACCACGTAAAAAGAGAAATGATATAACGAGATTGTTATCAGGCTGTGAAAGAGAAGGAGAGAAGGAGAAAGAAAGAGAAATGTTGTAGAAGAAAAAGAAACTAGAGATGAAAACAAATAGGCTGGGAAAAGGAAGGATGGAAAGAAGTAGTGCATGATGTAAAAGACAAAGGGTAAATAAGAGAAAAACATCCCTTCCTCCCTCCTCCCCTCTCAGTACCCTCCCCTCCCTCCTCTCCTATCCCCTCCCCTCCTATCCCATTCCCTCTCCCCTTCCCATTCCCCTCCTATCCCATTCCCTCTCCCCTTCCCATTCCCCTTCCCTTCCATCGCCCTCTCCCCTTTCCCCCTCACCCTCTCCCCACACCCCCCTCTCCCCTCACCCTCTCCCCACACCTCACCCCCTCTCCCCCTCACCCTCTCCCCACACATCCCCTCTCCCCTCACCCTCTCCCCAAACCTCCCCTCTCCCCCTCACCCTCTCCCCACACCTCCCCTCTCCCCCTCACCCTCTCCCCACACACCTCCCCTCTCCCCCTCACCCTCTCCCCACACCTCCCCTCTCCCCCTCACCCTCTCCCCACACCTCCCTCTCCCCCTCACCCTCTCCCCACACCTCCCCTCTCCCCCTCACCCTCTCCCCACACCTCCCCTCTCCCCCTCACCCTCTCCCCACACCTCCCCTCTCCCCAATCTTTCACTCCCACCCCGTGTCGTGGAAGTACCTCGCTGGACCGCGCCGTTGGGAAAGTAAACAAGATTGCTTTTTCCTCCTTTTTTCCCTCCTTACTCGTGTGGTTGTTGTGGTAGCGAGATGTGGTTGAGATTGGCTACCGATTTTTCTCGCCTCTCCTTGCTTCTCTCTCTCTCTCTTTTATTTGTATTTTTTCACTTTTCTAATGGTTGTTGTTGATGTTTTATAATGCATGGGTATTGATATCGCTTTGATGTCCATAGACAATAACGATTGTTGAGGCGTGTTCATGGCGATTTTAAAATATAAGTATCAGATGTCACTTGATGGAAAATACGTTGCATCATCACCCCCAAGAAAAAAAGGATAAAGCCGAAGAAGAGAGAGAGAGAGAGAGAGAGAGAGAGAGAGAGAGAGAGAGAGAGAGAGAGAGAGAGAGAGAGAGAGAGAGAGAGAGAATGAAAACAATAAAGAGAATGGACATGTCAGTGAGTTTCATCCGTGGAAGATTTTCCCGCCGTCTGGGCTTGGCTTGACCTCGTCGGGAATTCTACCTGACCCGACTTATGACCTGTAATATGGAGGGGAAGCCTTGTTTTGGGCGGCGGGGAAACGAAGGGAAAAATTGGCTGGGAGAATTTTTTCTGTGTGTTTCTGTGTCTTCTTCCCCTTTTCGTCTTTTTCTTCTTCTTCTACCTTTTTTTCGTCTTCTTCTTCTCATTCCTTTTCTTCATCTTCATTTTTCTTCTTCTTCTTCTTCTTCTTCTTCTTCTTCTTCAGAGGGGGAGGGGGTAAAAAGGACGAGCGGGGGAGGGGAAAATGGGGGTTTGGTAGGGTGGGGGAGGGGATTGGAAAAAGATAGGGCATGGGGTAAGGGGGGAGAGGGGTATGAGGGGTGAGGTAGGGGATAAGGGAGGGGAGAGGGGTAGGAGGGGTATGGGCATGGGGCGGAGGAGGGGGTGAGGGGAAGGAGAGAGGGGTTGAAGAAGGGGGCGATTTTTTAAAAAGTCGGATGTGCACTTGAAGATGCTAAAAGACTTCGTTATTAAAAGCGAGTGTGATGTATGGAAAGCTTCCGCCAATTCTCTCTTCTTCTTCTTCACATTCTTTCTTGTTCTTTTCTCCTTATCAGCTTATTTTCGTTCATTTTCTTCTTCTTAGCTTCATAGGGAGGGATGAGGGTAGAAGGAGGAAATGGATGAGTGTCGGAGAATGAAAAGAGAATGGGGAATAGCAAGCACAGCGATAAACGTGTGATGGAGAGAGACGAGAACAATAAACAGGAAGAATGGGGATAATAAAAGGGAAGCGATAATGATGCCAATAAAGTTTGCGAAGTGTCACTCTCCTCTTCCGTTTTTGTCCCCTGCGCCATTCCTCTTCTCGTTGGTGTGTCTTTTTCTAAGTCATTATACATTTCTCCTTTCTCTCATTCCCTCCCCCCCTCTCTCTCTGTCTCTGTCTGTCTCTGTCTCTCTCTCTCTATCTCTGTCTGTCTCTCTCTCTCTCTCTCCCTCCTCTCTCTCTCTCTCTCCCCTCTCTCTCCTCTTCCCCTCTCTCTCTCTCTCTCTCTCCCTCTCTCCCTCTCTTTTCTCTCCTCCTCTTCTCCTCCTCTCTTCTCTTCTCCTCAATCTCTCCCTCTCCTCCCTCTCTCCCCCCTCTCCCCCCCTCTCTCTCTCTCCCTCTTTCTCTCCCCCTTTCCCCCTTTTCCCAGTCCTCTTTTTTCAACCCTTCCCCCACCTCCCCTTTTAAACCCCCCCCCCCCCTTTTCCACCCCCCCCACCGCCCCTTTCAACCCCCCCCCCCACATTTCCACCTTTCCCCCACCTCCCCTTTCACCCCCCCCCCCCCATTTCCCCCTTCCCCCCCCGCCCCTTTTTCCCCCCCCCCCTCATTTCCCCCTTCCCCACCCCCCTTTCAACCCTCCCCCCCCCCCCTTTTCCACCCTTCCCCCCCCGCCCCTTTTAACCCTCCCCCCCCCTTTCCACCCTTCCCCCCCCCGCCCTTTCACCCCCCCCCCCCCATTTCAACCCCGAGACCTGCCGGAAGCCCAAGAATATGAAGTCGATATCTCGAGTTATTTGTTACGCATGACGACGCTCTCCTTTTTTTCCCCTCCCGGGGGCCTCGGATGCTAATGATTTCCAAGTCGCCAGCTCCTGGAATAGAGGCGGAGGAGAGGGGAAGGAGAGGGGAGAAAAAGGGGAAAGAGGAGGGGTGAGGATGGGGGGGGAGAGAAGGGGGGGCGAGGATAGGGTGGAGAGAGGGGGAGGATATGGGGAGGGAGAGAGAAAGGGGATAGGGGGGATAGGGGTGAGGATGGGGTTAAAAAGGGGAAGGGGGTGGGGGGAAAGGGGGAGAAGGAA
>NC_051424.1:22770783-22785783 GCF_015228065.2 Penaeus monodon
TTGGGGGGGGATGGTTCGGGAAAATTTGGAGCAAGGAACCTTCCGAAGAAACTACTCATTTTCCTTCCCTTCCCGGGGGTCCCCTTTACCCCCCTCCTCCCCCCCCCCCCTTTTCTTTTTCCCCTCCAGCCCGTATCTATATTCTCATTTACCTTTCTTAACCCTTTTTTCTTTTCTTTCCCCCGTTACCTCGCTCTGCTTTTATTTCGCTCTTCCTCCTCTCTCTCCTTTTCTTCTCTCATTTCTCCCGTCTTCACATTATTATCCCTAATCTTTCATTATCTCCTTTCCCTTCCTTTCCTCTTTGCCGTCCCTTTTTCCCTCTCCAAATTTTCCTTTCCCAATTTTGTTCTCTCTTCATTCTCCCTCACCCCTCTTCCTCTCCATCTTCTTTTCTCCACACCTTTCCTCTCCTTCCCTCTGCTCCTCTCCCCTTCCTCTCTTCTCCTCTCCCCCTCTCCCTCTCTTCTCCTCTTTTTCCCATCACCCTTCCTCCAAGCCTTCCTTCCATCCTCCCTCTTCCCCTCTTTCTCTCTTCATCTATCCTCCTCTTCCCCTCATCATCTTTTCCCTCTTTTCCTCTGCCCCTTTTCCTTTCTCCTTTTCCAAATTCCCCCTCTTCTCCTCTTCCCCTTTTTTTTTTTTTTTTTTTTTTTTTTTTTAAAAAAAAAAAAGGGGGGGGGGGGGGAAGAGGGGGGTGAGAAGCCGCCCCCGAGGAAGGGGTTGAGAAAATGAAGAGGGAGGGGGGGGGAAAGGGGAGGCGGAAGAGGAGGAAGGGGGAAGGGGGGGGGGGAAAGAGGGGGGAGGAGAGGAGGAGGAGAGAGGGAGGAGGGGGGGAGGGGGGAGGAGGGAGGGAGGGAGGGAGGAGGGGGGGAGGAGGAGGGAGGGGGGAGGGGGGGAGGGGGGGGGGGGGAGGAGGAGGAGGAGGAGAGGAGGGAGGAGGGGAGGAGGAGGAGGGAGGAGGGGGGGGAGGGAGGGAGGAGGGGGGAGGGAGGGAAGGGAGGGGGGAAGGGGAAAAAAGGAGGGGGAAGAAAAGAAAAAAGAAGAAAAAAAAGAAGAAAAAGAAGAAGAGAAAAAGAAGAGAAGAAGAGAAGAAAAAAAGAGGGAGGGGAAAAAAAAGAAAAAGAAAAAAAAAGGGGAGAAAAAAGAGAAAAGGAGGAGGGGAAGAAAAGAGAAAAATAAAGGGAAGACGGGGAAGAGAAAAAAAAAGGGGGGAAGAGAAAGGAAAAAAAGAAGGGAGAAGGGGAAAAAAAAAAAAAAAAAAAGGAGGAAAGAGGAAAAAAAAAAAAAGGGGAAAAAAAGGCGAAAGAAGAGGAACAGAAAATGATAAAGAGGGATGAAAAGGAGGAAAGTGAGGAAGAGGAAGAGAAAATGAGCAGGATGGATGAGAAGGAGGAGGAAGCGGAAGAGGGAGGACGAAGGAAAAAAAAAAAATGAGAAGGGTGGAACAAAAAAAAAGGGGGGGAGGAGGAAAGGGGGAAAGGGGGGGGGAAAAGGGAAAAGGGGGGTTGTGAAAAAAAAAATGAGGAAATAAAAGGGGGGGGGGAAAAAAAAAAAAAGAAAGAAAGGGGGGAAAGGAAAAAAAAAAAAAAAGGAAAGGGGGGGGGAAGAAGGGAAAAAAAAGGGGGGGGGGGGGAAAAAAAAAAAAAAGGAAAAAGGGAAAAAGGGAAAAAAAAAAATTTTTGGGGTTGGGGAGGGGAAAAAAAAAAAAAAAAAAAGAGGGGAAAGGTTTAAAAAAGGGGGCGGGGGGAAGGGGGAAAAAAAAGGGGGGAAAAAAGGAAAAGGAGAGGAAGGGAGAGGGGGGGAAAGGGGAAGGAAAGGGGGAAACAAAAAAGGGAGAGGGGGGGGGGGGGGAGAGAGAGAGAGAACGAAAACTAGCGGACATGTTACTCCAAATAACATCATCCTACTTTCCAAATAAAACCCACCTTAAAAAGATAAAGCATAAAAAAAACTCTTTTTAACAAATGTTAAAAAATATATATAAAAGTGTAGCATGCCGGAGCAGGAGGCCAAGGACGCGCGCCCAACAAAGCCGCGGGCCCGTTTCATGTGTCTGAAGCCCTGGGGGGGGGGGGGGCGGGGCTGGGGATATGTTTGGGGGAGAGAGGGAGAGAGGAAAGGGGTTCGCCTAGGAGATGTTTGGGGTCGGGGAAAGGGGGGGGCGGGGGGTTCGAGGGAAGGGGGCGTGCCAGGTTTTCGGAGCATCGGGGAGGGGGGGGGGTTGTGGCCCGGGCGGGGGGTAAGGTAGAAGGAAGGAGGCTTACGTAAGGGGAGTGGGGGGGGGGTGCCCCGGGTTTCTGTATTAGTGGTGGGTAGGGGGGAGGGTAGGAGAGGAGGGTGAGGGGTGGGGGGGGGCACGTGGCGATTCAGGAGGGCGTGAGAGGTCGGCGTCGAGGCCAAGAGGGCGAGGCAGGTGAACCCTTGAAGGAAAAAGGGGAAAGAAGCTTCTCTTATTTTTATCCTCTTTTTATTCTTGAACATCATCTCCCGTTCTCGCCGCCTCTCTTTTTGATGTGGATTAATGCTCAGGACTTATTAGTTTTGGTCCGGAAAGGCTAGAAAGAGGAATGGAAGATCAGCCCCGAAACGAAGCTTTTAAAAAATCTTCCAAAAGTTTTTGCGTTTTCCTGTTAATAATAATGATAAAAAAAAATTTATAGAGAAAACAGACCTGCGAGAAAGTACAAAAATAACAGCAGTAAAATGTTTTTTTTAAGATAAAGGCGAAAGAGGGAGTGATAGAATGCTTTGGGGACTTAGAAAAAGTAGAAAGATAAAGAGTGCGAATGAGGAGGCGAAGAGGAAAAAGAAGATGAAGGAAGATGTGAGGAAAAAGGGAATGAGAATCAGTGATGACAGTAGGGATAACAGCGATAATTAGTAGTAAGGATGATCATTAAAAAATTATGGGGATAATATTAATGATTATTATAAAAAGCATAATAATGATAATGAAAGACTAATAGTAGTGATAATAATGATGATTATAATAGTAGATGGTAATATGATCATGTCCTTAACAATGATGATATATTTTATTTTTGGTTAAAGTTGCGAGAGATTTCCAGTGTGGAAAAAAAGCAAGATCGATCTACGAACGTCGGAAGTGTGACGACGACGTGTAAGAGAAACGAATGGACCTCAGCAGGCGATGGATGGGCGGCGCCGGAGGGGGAGGAGGGGTGGGGGGAAGGGGAGGGTTGGAGGGAAGGGGTGGGAGGGGCAGGGGGCGAGGAGTGGAGGGAAGGGGAAGGAGGAGAGGAGTAGAATGGAGGGGGAGGATTGGAAAGGGGGAAAGGGGGAGGGAGATAGGAGTGGAGGGAAGGAGGAGGGGGCTGGGAGGGAGGGAGAGGGGAGGGTGGGAGGGGATGGAGGGTCGGGAGCGAGGAGGCGTGGAGGTAGGAGTAAGGAAGGATGGAGTAAGGAAGGATGGAGTAAGGAAGGATGGAGGGGGCAAGGAAGAAAGGGGAGATGGCGAGAAAGAAGTCTTACACTTAGCTTTCTTTCTTATATCTTCTCTTTCTTCGGAAACTCTCTTTTTATCCTTTTCTTTTTGTTCTTTTTTGGGGGGTCTCTTTTTTTCCGGTTGTTTATTTTCATTCTCTCTATTCTGCCCATTTTTTATCCTTTTTCCTTTCTTCTTTACTTCTTCCCCTCTACTTTCCTTTTAATCTCCCTCTTCTCCCTCTCGCTGTCCTCTCTTCCCCTCTCTCCTTCCCCTTTCCTCCTCTTTCCACCCTCCCTCAGCGTGCTCATGCTCTCTACCTCCTCTCTCACTGCGACTCCTCGCACGCTCTCGTGCTCGCTGCAGCCTTCCTCACTCTCTCTTCTCACTTCTCCCCACTCGTCGTCGCCACTTTCTCTCTCTCACGTCGCTCGCTACACTTGCTCTATCTCTCACATTCTCTCTGAGCGCATTCTCTCGTCTCCATCTTATACTACTCAAGAGTCTGATACAGAAATGTCTCACTAGACTCACAGTACTCACTGTGCTCTACTCCTCACTTCTCTCTACTCTCCACTTCTTCTCTCTCACTTCTCTCTCTCTCATTCTCTCTCTCTCACTTCTCTCTCTCTCTCTCTCTCTCTCTCTCTCTCTCTCTCTCCCTTCTCTCTCTCTCACTTCTCTTTCCTTTCTCTCGCTCTCTCTCTCTCCTTTTTCGCTCTCACTTTCGTTTTCTTCTCTCTCTCTCTTCCCCCCCCCCCCCCCCATCTCCCTGAATCCGGCACGCAATGCTTTATATTCCGCCGACATTTATCGCGTAGAACCTTTTAAGAGACTTGTCTTCGGAACTAATATTTATGCTGTGCGACTTCCCCCCCCTCCCCCCTCCTCCGCACCCCAGCCCCTCTCTCGTACCCTGCCCGACCCCCAGCATGCACCGGAAACCTCGCCCGGTGAAGAATGAAGGCTTCCTTTAGGGGAGGGTCAGTTATGGGGTGGAGCAGGAGGAGGTAGAGGAAGAGGTAGAGGAGGAGGAGGACTAGGAGGAGGAGGGGATAGGGGAGGAGGAGGAGGTAGAGGAAGAGGAGGAGGTAGAGGAGGAGGAGGAGGTAGAGGAGGAGGAGGTGAGAAGAGGGTAGGAGAGAAGTTGAGAGAAGAGGGGAAGGGAAAGGAGATGGGATCAGAGAGGAATTAGAGGAGGAGGAGGAGGTAGAGGAGGAGGAGGAGGAGGAGGTAGAGGAGGAGGAGGAGGAGGTAGAGGAGGAGGAGGAGGAGGTGGTGGTGTGGTGGTGGTGGTGGTGGTGGTGGTAAAGCAGGTAGATGAGGAGGAGGAGGTAGAGGTAGAGATGGATGTTGCGGTAGAGGGAGGTTGAAGGGGTAGAGGAGGAGAGGGGGGTTTTAGTGGTGGTGGTGATAGTAGCGGTAGTAGTAATAGTAGTAGTAGTAGTAGTAGTAGTAGTAGTAGTAGTAGTAGTAGTAGTAGTAGTAGTAGTAGTGGAGATGGGGACAGAGACAGAGATGAGAATGAAGATGGAGGTAGAGGTAGAGAAGGAGTAGGGTGAACAGGAGGAGGAATATAATGGGAACGAGCAGGAGGCCGCAGAGAAGTGAGGAAGATGCATAGTAGCCATTATATTGTGTGGAATCTGACGTGAAGGGAGATTGATTTTATTTGACGAGAAGAGGCAAACAGAATGAGGTCATTTGCGGTAAGGAAGGGCGAGAAAAAAAATGCACAAAGAAGAGAATAATAATAGTCGGAAACTGGAGACGGAGGAAGATAAAATGCAAAGGGCAAAACAAGGGTCAGAAACGCGGGTCGAGATGTGAAGAACGTAACGTCAATTGAGCATGCGGTGGAGGGCAGGAAGGAGGGGGAGGCAGGGGGGAGTGGGGAGGGCAAGGAGCAACAGCAACCAAGGACACGCTCATTACCTTTACCACGGCAACCATGACTCAGCAGGATTCTTCCCTCCCTCTCTCGCCTCCTCTCTCCCCCCTTCCTTCCCTCCGTCATTTCCTCCCTCCCTCCCTCCCTCCTTCAGTCCCATCTTCACCCTCCGCACTCCCTCCTTCCTCCCCATCTCCCTTCCTCCCTCCCCTGTATCCTCTCCCCCCCTCTTCTCCCCTGCCCTTCCTCTCCCTCCTCAGGGCAGGTACAACGTCAGGTGGTTGAGGAAAAAAAGAGGCTGAGGATTGGCTGGAGGATCTCTCGGGTGGGCCGCGTTGTTGTGCCGTCGCCCTCCTTTTGCGGAATGCTCGTGGGGGAGGGGGAGCGGGCAATGGGGAGGGGAGGGGAGAATGCAATGGGGAAGGGAGAGGGGGGAAATACAGAGAGGGAGGGGATGGAGAAGGACGAGGAGAGGAGGTAGGCAGGTAGACGGAAGGGGAGGGGAGAGAGAGGGGAGGGGGAGAAGTGTCGTGAGGAAAGTTTATGATTTTTTCATCCTTTGTCGCTTTTGTTGTTTGTGGTGTGTGTGTGTGTGTGTGTGTGTGTGTGTGTGTGTGTGTGTGTGTGTGTGTGTGTGTGTGTGTGTGTGTGTGTGTGTGTTTGTGTGCGCGCGCGCGCGCGCGCGTGTGCGTGTGCGTGCGTGTGTGCATGAGTGTGTGTGTGCTTGTGCGCGCGCGCGAACACACGCTTGCGTGTGCACTTTTTTTTTCTGCGTATTCACATTTTTTCTGTTCTTTCTGCTAAATCTTACTTTTTCTTTATCCTTTTTACAGCTTTTCTACAATACTTTATCTTACTATGATAATCCCCGCTGCGATGCAGTGTCACGGTGTTCAGTTTTAGCAGTAAAATAATTAACTTCAGACAAAAAATGCAGAAGCTTTTCTTGGTATGCTTAAAGGCTAGACACGGATAGTGAAGATATCAATGCAATGCATGATAGGCGAGAGGCAAGGGAGAGAGCGCGAGGAGAGTGCACGTGTGAGGAAGAGCGTGTCTCCGTGGGAAATGTAGGGGTATAAGTGTGAGGAAGGGTGTGAGGTAGGGAGAATGTAAGGTAAAGGTTTAAGGAAGAGAACGAGGCAGGGAGAACACAATGATAATTAAAGTGTGAGGAAGAGGCAGAGAACGAATTTAAAGGATGAGATAATTGTGAGGAAAAAGATGAGGTGAGAATAATATAATGGAATAAGTGAGAGGAGGATTGAGATACTTAGAATGAAATATGAAATGGGGGAGTCTCATATTTGATAGACATGGCCCATCCCATATATCGCGACACATTATTTTTAATTAATTGATTAATTTAATTATGTATTTGTTTATTTATTTGTTTGTTTATTTAGTACAAGAAAATTACGCCAACACTACAAACCCTTCAGAATTAGCACACACTGAGGCCTGTGGATGTCGCCTGGCACTCGAGGTGGCACCTGCCGCGTGACCCTTATCCCCTTCAGCTATGCGTGTGAGAGTGCCTGGCAGTTAGCCTTATATGGGGGGTTTAAGTCCTGTGTTGTTTAGTGTTTAAGATGTGTATGTGTGTTGTCTAGAGCTCGTTGTGGTTGATGGTTAAAAGGGAGAGAGGGAGGAGGGGGAGGGAGGGAGAGAAAGAAAGAAAGAGGAAGAAGCTGAGAGAGAAAGAGAGGGAGGGAGAAGCATATAATATTATATATATATATATATATATATATTATATATATATATATATATATATATATATATATATATATATATATATATATATATATATCATATATTATATATACATATATATATATATATATAATATATATATACATATATATATATATATATATATATACTATATATATATATATATATATATATATATATATATATAATGTATGTGTGTGTGTGTGTGTGTGTGTGTGTGTGTGTGTGTGTGTGTGTGTGTGTGTGTGTGTGTGTGTGTGTGTGTGTGTGTGTGTGTGTGTGTGTGAGTGCGTGCGTGCGTGCGTGCGTGCGTGTGTGTGTGTGTGTGATTATATGTACATATATATATATATATAATATACATATACATATATATATATATACACATATATATACATATATATACATCTATTATGAGAGAGAGGAGAGGAGAGAGAGGAGGAGAGAGAGAGAGAGAGAGAGAGAGAGAGAGAGGGAGAGAGAGAGAGGGGGGGGGAGGAAGAGAGAAAAAAAAAGAAAGGAAGAAAAGAGAAAGACTAAGAGAGTGAGTGTGAGAGTGAAAGGGAGAGTGAGAGTAAGAGAAAGAGAAAAAAAAGAGAGAGAAGATAAGAGAAGAGAGAAAGACAGACAGACAGACAGAGACAGAGAGGCTGACTAACTTACTAACTGACCGACAGAGCTAGAAATAATAAAAAAGACCAGGAAGAATAAAGAAGAAAGAAAGAAAGAGAGCGAGAGAGAGAAGGAGGTACCCCTCCCCCTCTCCTCGTCGAGATAGCCCGTTACAACTTGAAGGGTTTTGCCTTTGTGGCGGGTGTGCAGGGAGATAGGGAGACTCCGTAAGGGTGATGGGAAGTGTGAGGTGATGCAGCGAAGGGTGGAAGGGAGGATAAAGTGGATCGACGAGGGGGGAAGGGGAAGGGAGGAGTGTGCTGGGAAAGTAGGAGGACTGGAGTGCATGGAAAAGGGGGAGAAGTGGCATCGTGGAGAAAAAGGGAAGGCAGAGCACAGGAGGAGGATAGGTGTGAGGAAGAGTCAGTGAAGTGTGAAGAGTGGACGAAAAGTGTGAAAGGCGAGGGGAAATGTTAAAGAGTAAGTTAAATGTGAAGGTGATTGGGGATGGAGAAGAAGAAGGCGGGGGTGCAATGTAGAGTAGTGTGAAGAGTGAATGGAAGTGTGAAGGGTGAAGGGTGAGTAGGGGCAGGGCAGGGGAGGGGCATGGCAGGCCAGAGAGCGGTGTGATCACGCCGCGTCGCCCAACACATATTGATCCCCTGCGCCGCCTACTGCTGCTGCTGCCACTGTTGATACTGCTGCTGCTGCTGCATATGATGTCGCCGCAGCTTCTGCCTTAGCTGCTGTCGCTGATGCTCTCGGCTCTATTTCATGCCCTTTTCTAATTCTTGTTCTTGCTATTGCTCTCTCCCTGCGCTTTTGATGGGAGCATAGCTGTCGGTATGAGTGTGGCCGGGCGAGTGTTTCAATGTTGCCCGATTTTTCCCCGGCGCGTCCCTAAACTTCCGGTTTTTCGCGCGAGATTTTCTCCCCCAAGCCTAATGACAATAGTTCTAATGAGACCTCGGGCGCTGCCGCCGGCGATATGAGGCAGCGATGGCGTCGTTGCCGGGCCGGCGTGAAGGGCGGTCCCGCTGCGGAGGCTGATTTGACCCGCCGAGTAGCGCTTTCCCTGTGCTTGGCGAGGGGGTAGCGCAGGTATTGCTACAGTGGCCGGGGTTGGGGCCGCGCTGTCGGCCGAAAGGGAGGCGTATCCCTGGCTGTGGCGGCGTTCGCGGTGGCGTATCCTTGGCTCCTTCCACCCCCTCTGCTCCCTTTCTTCAGCACCTGCTTCCCTTGGCCGCCCTTTGCCCGCACGCCCACTTTGCCCCTCCCTTCTGAAGCAGGGGAGCAGGGGCGGAGGACGTCAGCCTGAGCGTCAGCCGCCGCTCTTCGGCTGCCATTCACGATCTTGCGGCCGCAGGATGCTGCCGGGAGGAGCCGTCTCCGAGAGGAGTGGTAGTTCCTAGAGATGCTGCGATGCTCCTCTCTTTTCCTTTCTTCACTCCTCTTCTCTCTCTCTCTATGTATCTGTCTCTATCTCTCTCCCTCTTCCTCTTCCTCTCCTTCTCCTTCTCTTTCTCCCTCCCCTTCCACCCCCTCCCCCTTCTCCTCTCTCTCTCTGTCTCTCTCTCTCTCTCCTCTCCTCTCTCTCTCTCTCTCTCTCTCTCTCTCTCTCTCTCTCTCTCTCTCTCTCTCTCCCGTAGGTCTAAATCGTTCGTCTGAGCGAGGCCGCCCAGCGACGCCGCAATTCCTGCCAATCAAGTTGTGGTAACCGGAGAATGATTAGGGAAATGAGCGCGAATGAGATTAATCATATCAATTTTCCCCGCGAACTATGAATGGGATTATGGGGGGGAGGGGGAGGGGAAGAGGAAATAGCTGCGGGCGAGAGTGTCTTGGGGAGTCAGCCCCGGAGGGCCGCGTCAGCGCTTCGGGCGCTTGAGGGTCGTCTTTCCGTGTCTTCGCGTCTCACTGTCTTGTCTCTTGTCGCGTTTTTTCGCTTTACGGCTCTCTCAGTACTGTTAATAGTTATGATGATAATAATGATAACAATAACAGCAATAATAATGACATTTATAGTAATAATAGTAATAATAATAATGATAATGATAATGATAATAATAATAATAATAATAATAATAATAATAATAATAATAATAATAATAATAATAATAATAATAATAATAAAAATGGTAATAATAATAATAATAATAATTATTATTATTATTATTATTATAATAAAGGTAACAGTAATAATAAAGTAACAGTAACAATAAAAATATCAATACTGATCAGTGATAATATTCATATATGCTGATAATAGTAATTCTAATAATAACAATAACAACATCGATAACGAAATCCCCCGTGAAGGTTCGCGTCGCAGCGGCCACTCCTCCCCGGCTCCGCCCCGGCCTTTTCGCGCCGCCTTTTGAGAAACGGGGCCTTCGAGGCTGTAGCTCTGAGGCGCGTGGTTTATGGCGCGTTCGTCCCTTGGGGGCGAGGAAGGGCCTTGTTTTCCCTTAGGAATCCCTTTTCAAAGTTGAAAGTTTATCAGCTCCAGATAGGCGAAGGGGCGAGGGAGGGAAAAGGGGAAGGGGAGGGGAGAAGGGGGAAAAGGGAAGGGAGAAGAAGGAGGTTGGTTGGTTTATGTGTCTTGCTTGCTTGCTTTTTTGGGGGGTGGGGGTTTGTTCCTTTCTTATGTTATTTTTGTTGTATTTTTTCTTTTTTTCCCCTTATTTCCTCCCTTCGCCCTTTCTCTCCTTACTTTCTCCCTCCCTCCCTCCCTCCCTCCAACGCTTCATCCTTCCATTTGTCCTTTCCTCCTTCCCTCTCTTCCTCACCTCCTCCCTCCTTTGTTTCGCCTCCTTTCTCCCTTCCTCTATCCCTTTTTCCTTTCCCCTCTCCCTCTCTCTCTCTCTCTTTCCTTCCTTCTTTCGTTTCTTCCTCCCTCCTTCTCGCCTTTCCCCCCTTCATCCGCCCACCCCTCAGTCTCTCCCTTTTTCCCTCTCTCCGTTTCTCTCTCCCTCCCTTCCCTCCCTTCTTCCCTCCTTCCTTCCTTCCCTCCGCCCCCTCGTAACTGCTCTTGTCGCGGTCATAATGGAGATGCTTGTGCCGCTCCCTGACTGCCGATTCAGCCTTCCTTCTCTGCTTCCCCTCTTCTTTTTCTCTCTCCTCCTCCTTCTCCTCTTCCTCCTCTTCCCCCTCCCTTTCCTTCCCTCCCTTCCTTTCCCTCCCCTCCCTTCCCTCCCCTCCCCTCCTCCTCCTTTTCTTCTTCCTCCTTCTTCTTCTTCTCCTCCTCCTCCTCCTCCTCCGCCTCCTCCTCCTCCTCCTCCTCTCATTCCTCTCTGATCCCATCTCCTTCCCCTTCCCCTCTTCTCTCAACTTCTCTCCTACCCTCTTCTCACCTCTCCTTCTCCTCTTCCCGTAGCGTTTCTTATTATCTGCTCTCTCCTTCCTTTCTCCTTCCCCTCGTCTCTCGTCTCCTCTCCTCTCCTCTTCTCCCTCTCGTCTCCCCTCTCCATTCTTCTTCCCTTCTTTCTTTGTCTTGTACTTTGGTCCGCCCTTCGTCTCTATTCTGTGTTTTGTTGTTTCTTCGCTATTTCATTTTCATTGTTTGTTTTCGTGTCACTTTGCTTCCATTTCTCTCTTCGAATTTTGACATCAGTCCCTCCTCCCCACCCTTCCTTTTCCCAGTCCTTTTCCATATCCCCCCTTCCTCCTTCCTTCCCTCCCCTCTCACCCTGCCTCCCCTGCCTCCCTCCCCTTCCTTCCCTCCCCTCTCACCCTGCCTCCCTCCCCCTGCCTCCCCTCTCCCCCTGCCTCCCCTGCATCCATACCCCTGCTCCCTCCCCTTTTCCCCTGCCTCCCTCCCCCTGCCCCCTCCCCTTTCCCCCTGCCTCCCTCCCCCCTTCCTCCCCTCGTGCAGCTTTGTCTTGCCTCGACTAAGCCTCGCGGTGAGTGGTTCGCCCATCTGTTACAAGCGGCTTTTATCGCACGTTTTAAATTCTCCGGTTATTGTATCTCTATGCAGAGGAACCCTCGCCTCCTCCCCCTCCCCCTCCCCCCATCCTACTACTACTACTCCGCCGCCCTCTTCCTCTCATCTTCCTTCCTCCTTCCTTTTCTCTCTTCTCCTCCTTCTGGTCCTTCCACTTCCTCTCCCTCTCGCCCTCCTGCTGCTGTTGCTGTTGCTGTTCTTGTTCCTCTTCCTCCTCTCCCTCTTCCTCTTCCTCTTTCCCTTCCTCCTCCCTCTCTTCCTCCTCTATCCACTCTCCTCGTATTCCACCTTTCCTCCCTTCCCTCTCATCCCCCTGTTTCCTCTTCCCTTTGAAAGTTTTTTTTTCCTCGGGTGGTGTGGGGGGGGGGGGGCATTCAGAGTTTCACGAAATGCCACAGATACCAGCGCGGGTGAGGTGCGAGCTGTTCATGCAAAATAACCTTTTTTTTAATTCTATCCCTTTTCGTCTCTTTCTTTCTTTCTTTCTTTATATTTCTGACAATATCTCTATCTATCTATCTATCTATCTCTCATTTTTCTTCTCTTTCCATATGCACATCTCTCTTTCTCTATCTATCTATCTATCTATCTATCTATCTATCTCTGTCTGTCTCAAACCTTGTTTCTCTCTCGCTCTACCTCCGCCTCCTCTTCCTCCCTCTCTGTTTCCCTCTCTTCTGATATTTTTATCGTAAATTTATCTCTTCCCTCTTTTCCTATCAGCCCGTTATGCTACTGGCTTCTGACACACGGTATCTGACGGTGATAATTTCGCGCTGACGACGTTGCTGACGCGGGGATATCGGCGACACTGGAGGCCGCCCTGAATGCCGCGGCGAGGGATGGGGCGCAGTTGCACTTTTTCTTACTTTCGCTCCCTTGCTCTTTCTCTCTCTCTGTTCTGTTTTCTTCTCTTCTCTCCCTCTCTTTTTCTCTTTCTTTCTCTCTTCTGTTTTCATTTGTCTTTGTCTCTCTTTCTCTTTCTCTTTCTCTCTCTCTCTCTCTCTCTCTCTCTCTCTCTCTCTCTCTCCCTCTCCCTCCCTCCCTCCCTCCCTCCCTCCCTCCCTCCCTCTCCCCTCTCCCTCTCTCTCTCCCTCTTCCTCTTCCTCTTCCTTTCCCTACGAAAAGAGAGAGTAGGAAGGAAGAAAGGGCGATAGAGAGAGAGAGAGAGAGAGAGAGAGAGAGAGAGAGAGAGAGAGAGAGAGAGAGAGAGAGAGAGAGAGTTGATTAGCATGCACGGAAAGCCGAAAGTTGTGGTAATTGCAGTGGCATATTGACCTTAATGGCGGAGGTCGTAATAATTGGGACGATTAAAGAGAGATTAGGTCGGGATTCATTCTCTCTGATAATTTTTATTCTTTTTATATATATATATATATATATAGTTGGATTGTCGTTGTTATATTAATTATATTACTATTGTTGTTACTTTTTTATTTGTTCTTATCGCTGGCCATCATCGTTATATTATTAGTTTATTATTGGTATTATTTTGAGTCACACGCCTGGCGCTCCTCCTCCGTCCCCCTCCCCGCATCCCTCACGCGCAAGCCCCTCCCCACGTAAGCCCCTCCCCCCCATCCTCTTGACACGCCCATTCCCCCCTCCCACAATCCCCACGGCACGCCCATTCCCCCCTCCCACAATCCCCACGGCACGCCCCTTGACCCCCCCCCCTCCCCCCGACGCCTCGCTCCTCGCTGGCGGAAGTTTTTTAATCTCGCAGTTTCTCCCGGAGATTAATCGGCCTTTCCGATTATTATTTGAGGGGTAAATCCTTTCTGGAATTTTTGTCTGTCTGTCCTTTTAGTTCTTTCTTTCTTTACTTCCTTTGGGTCTTTCTTTCTTTCTTTTAGGGGAGGGTTTTTTTTCTCGTTTTTTTTTTTTTTTTTTTCTTTTCTTCCCGTCTATTTTCTTCTTTCTTTTTTCTTTCATTTTTTTCTTTCTTCGCTTCTTTTCTTTTTTCTTTGTTTTCTTTCTTTTTTTCCGCTTTTTCCCTCTCATTTTTTATTAGTTTGTCTTTTTTCCACCTTTCATTCGGTTTATGTTTGTTTTTGTTTGAGGGCCTGAAGCTTGAAGCAATTTTTTCTTTTTTTCTTTTCATTTTTTTTTTTTTATTCTTTTCTTTCTCCCTTTTTGATATTTGTTTGTTGGAGAGGCAAAACCTGTAGCCTCATTCTCGAGACCGATTGTTTGTGTTTGTTTTGCCGTGAGCCAAATGCTTTTTGTACTTTACAGGTATTTCCATTTTTCCTTTTTATCCTTCCCCCCCCCCTCCCCACTTTTCCACTTCTTTCTCTTCACCGTTTTTCTTCCTGACCTTTTCCTCTACAAGACGACGACCTTCGCAAGCACGCCCACGCCCACGCACGCCCTCAGCCTCGCTCTTGTCATGGTCCCCTGAGCGCGGTAGTATGTTCCTGTTGACGTGTGGATTCCTGTTTTACTCACATGAAGCTGACGAAACAAATGTCGCAGCTTCCATACTAGCAACTTGGCGAATTGCGTGTTGTCAAAATAACCCACTGCCCGCATGTACACTGTCAGCTATACTGTTGACTCTCCCCCCCCCTCCCTTGTTTTTTTACTTTCTTGTAGCATTTATAATGATTCAGAGACGGGGGAGAGGTGGGGATGGAGAGAGAGAGAGAAAGAGAAAGAGAAAGAGAAAGAGAGAGAGAAAGAGAGAGAGAGAGAGAGAGAGAGAGAGAGAGAGAGAGAGAGAGAGAGAGAGAGAGAGAGAGAGAGGGGGGGGGGGAGGGGAGATAGATAGTGAGAGAAAGAAAGAAAGAGAACAACAAAATACATGTACAACTATAAGAAAAATAGTAAAATGCCGTCACCAGACAACCAGACAGACGTTGCCAATTGAGTGGTTGTCACATAAACTCCCATTGAAGGAGTGAATCGCCTTGGGCGGGGGGGGGGGGTAGCCTGAGGGATATGTTTGTTTTTCTTTCTTTCTTTCTTTCTTTCTCTCTTTCTTTCTCTCTTTCTTTCTTTCAAAGATCTCTTTAAGGTTTTTGTGTGTCTGGGGATTATATATATTTTTAAGCACATGATGATAATGGTGATGATAACGATAATACTTATAGTAATGATAATAATGATAATGATAATAAAAAAACGATGACAAAGGAAGAAAAAAATAAAAGAAAACGTTCTGAAATCACCTAGACATGGGATGAAACGAGCGATACTGACTCGTTCTGTGCGCCATCCTACACCCCCGCCCCCCCTCCTCCTCCCCCTGACAATCATTCACAAAATGTCATTCGGGCTCTTATGCTTAGAGCGGGGGGGGGGGGGGACAGCTACCCATCTCTCTATATTCTCTTTTCTCTTTTGTCTTTGAGTAGTTTTTTT
>NC_051424.1:22792411-22804911 GCF_015228065.2 Penaeus monodon
GGGAAAAGAGGGGGGGGGGGGAGAAAAAAGGAAAGGAGAAGGTGGAGGAGAGAAAACGGGGGAGAAAAAAAAAGAGGGGGGAGGGGGGGGGGGGGGGGGGGGGGTGAAAGAGGGGGAAAAGGGGAAAAAGGCCTTAAGGATTTTGGATGATCCGAAGTTGTGGGGAAAGGGAGAGGGGAGGGAGGGGGAGGGGGGGGGGAAAAGGAGGGGGGGAAAAGAGGGAGAGGGAGGGAGGAGGAGAATAAAGAGAGGGAGAAGAAAGGGGAGAAAGGGAGGGGGAGAGGGAGAGGGAGGGGAGAGGAGGGAGAGAGAGGGAGAGAGAGGGAGGAGGGGGAGAGAGAGGGAAGAGAGAGAGAGAGAGAGAGAGAGAGAGAGAGAGAGAGAGAGAGAGAGAGAAAACTGATAACGAACCAGGAAGAAATAAGTGGTAAGTAATTTCATTGTTTATACAAAATGAATTTCATCTGTTATACCTATTTCAGTCAGTCTTAATTAACTTGGCGAGGCTAAGTGAATTTCTGAGCCCGTAAACAAATTACGGTACGTGATCCCCCATCATTCATTCTTGCCCCCCTCCTCCCCCCCCCTCCCCCTCCTCCTCTCTCTTTCTCTCTCTCTCTTTCTCTCTCTCTCTCTCTTATTCTCTCTCTCTCTCTCTTTTTCTCTCTCTCTCTCTCTTTCTCTCTCTTCCCTCTCTCTCTCCTCTCTCTATTTCTCTCTCTCCTCTCTTTCTCTTCTCTCCTCTCTTATCTCTCTCCTCCTCTTATTCTCTCTTCCCCTCTCTCTTCTCTATTCCCCTCTCTCTCTTCTATTCTCTCTTCCTCTTCTTTCTCTCTTCTCTCTCTATTTCTCTCTCTCTCCTCTCTTCTTTTTCTCTCTCTCTCTTATTTCTCTCCCCTCTCTCTCTCTCTCTCTCTCTCTCCTCCTCCCCCCTCCCCCTCCCTTCCCTTCCTCTACCTCTCTCCCCTTCCTCTCCCCTCCCCCTTTTCTCTTTTCCTCGACAATTGGTAGCGGCAACCGAATGTGCCTCTGCGCTCGCTCTCTGGGCTTAAACGTGGCGAATGGACGGACGTGAGCGCGAAAATGGGGAAGGTATTATTCACTGTAGCACTTACATGACGTTCTCTTTTTATCTTGTTCTCCTCTATTTCGTTCTTTTATCTTTTGTTCGCTCCCTTTAGCGGACCATTCTCGCGTGGTCATTCGCCGGAGAAGGTTGTTGAGTTCGAGCAAGAAGGTGTTGTAGCGTTGTATTTTTTCTCACTCTGTCGGTCTGCCTGTTTGTTGTGTATTTGGTGAGGGAGGTGGATTATGGAGACTTCTTTTATTCCGTTCACTGGCACGGGTCGCTTGTGCCTTCTTTGTATATGTGTTTGTTTGTTTTTTTCTTGTTTTATTGAAGTCGTCCCCTTGTTCTCCTACATGCTTTAATATTATTCGGCTTGCTCCTGCTGCTCCTCTTGCTCCTCCCCATTCTCTTTCCTTTCCTCCTCCTTTCTCCTCCTTTGTCTCTTCATCTTCTTTCTCCTCCTCCTCCTCCTCCTCTCCTCTTCCTCCTCCTCCTCCTCCTCCTCCTCCTCCTCCTCCTCCTCGCCGCCAACTTCAGATAATAACCAGCCCCGTGAATCTCCCGCTCTGATAAAAAGGAGCAAGAGAGATTGGCGAGACTATGATCCCCGCGGCGGTCTCGATGCAGAGCGCTCTCCGCGGTTAAGTCTTGCCGGGAACTTTGGCGATCGCTTCAGACTTTCGCATCCCTCCCCACCCCCCTCTGCTTCCCCTCTTCCCTGCACCCCCTCACCCCCTCTTGCCCCTCCCTCCCACCGCCTCCTCGATCTCTTATCAAACTCTTGTCTGTATTCTTCTTTTTTTTTCTTCGTCTCATCCTCTCTCTTCATATTTTTTCTGCTATTTTCATCTTCTTTCCCCATCTTGTTTTCTGTTGTTCTTCGCCCCTCTTTTCCCAGCCCTGCTTTTTTTCTTTTCTTTTCTTGTTCTCTTCGTCCTCTTTCCTGGCCTCCCCGTTCTGCTTTTCATCCTCATTCTCTCTGTTCACCATTCACCTAATTTTTTTTCCTCCCCTCTTCCCCGCCCTCCTCCTCTGTTCTCTTTCCTCGTCATCTTCTCATCCTCACCCCTCTTCTCGTTGACCCTCTCCCCCATTCTCTCACCCTTCCCCATTCTCCTTTCATTCTTTCTTCCTTCTATCCACCGCGAGTGTATCATAAAATCGTTCCAGTGACTTTACTTATTTGTTTGTTTAACAAAGGTTTGCTTGCAGTCGGGGTTGCTTGCAATACTCGGAAAGTTACTGGCGAAATGTGATGAAAAGTTATGGGTGAGTTGTCCGTGGCCAGGGATCGGGTAGTTAGTGGTGATCTTGCGGGTAGATTTTGCGGGTAGGTAAGTAGATTTCTTAAGGGAGATGAAGGTAGATTACAGTTAACGGATGGTTTGCCCTCTCTGTGTATACTTTTCTAGGTGTAAAAGTATCATTTATATTAAAGAGGACCGGTACGCAAATAAATGCAGATAAATGATTCAAAATGGTTAATCCTAAAGTAACTCATACAGTATCCACGCTAAACCATGATATAACCCCGGTCAGAAGGCCAGTCTGCGAAGGTACGCGGCTCACAGAGGCAGCGTGCAGCGAAGGTCTTATGTCACCGGAGGAAGACCTTATTGACCGTGGGAACCTGACCTGTCAATCACTCGATGGGGTCTGACCTGTGGCGGATCACGATGGGGAGAGGTGGGGAGAGGGAGGGAGGGAGGGTGAGAGAGAGGGAGGTTGGTAGGTCAGTAGGTAGGGTCTGGGGGTTGGGGGAGCGGGGTCTGATTTTGGATTGGGAGTGAGGGAAGGAGGGAAAGGATCACGGAGTGGGGGTCGATTTTGGCAGGGGGAGAGGGGGAAGGAGGACGAGGAAATGATCATCTCATTAGAACTGGAGAGTCGGTATTGTATAATTATTTACTTTTTTGGTTTTATTGAACATTGTAATTTTCGTTTATATGTTCGTGTTCGTTATCATTGTCCCTTAGTCTTTTTTTTTGCCATTATAATTGTCAATCACGAAATGCAGTTCGTTTAGTTGGTGTTGTTGACGTTTTTTGATGATATTATTACTAACATAATCGGACGCTGTTGAAAATTGATGGCGATGAAGTCATTAGCATTAATCGTCGCCCGTACCTTCCATCAGCATCCTCGGGCATCATCATAATCACAGGTCATCAGCATCACGCTGGCATTGTTAACCATCCATCATAGAGGGCGGTTTGGACAGCAACATCATTACTAATGGTCATCACAAAGCTTGTAAATCACGACACATTTATAACTACGCGTGAGCCCCTAGTCCGTTTTATCCCGAATCCCAGCTCCTCTCAAATCCCAGCCTTCTCATAAGCTCCTCCCCAATCTCAATCTCAATTCCCCAATCTCATCTCCTCCCCAACCCCAACCTCAACCCCCAACCCCAGCTCCTCCCCCAACCCCCTCCCAAAAACTAGTCAGGAGTCAGGAAACGAGCGAGAAGAATTTAAGAGAAAGAGCAAGGAAGAAAAAAATGGAGTTACAAAAGTTTAAGAAAAAAGAAAGAAGGACACGAGAGAAGTAGAAAAAGGAGGGCGAAGAGGGATCGACCTGGAAGAAGAAGAAGAAAAAAAAAAAGAAAAAGAAGATGATGATGATGATGAAGTTGTAGAAGTAGAAGTATTAGTAGTAGAAAAAGAAAAGGAAGAGGAAAGAGGAAGAGGAAGGAGGAGGAGGAAGTATAGAAGGATGAGACGGAGAAGACGAAGAAAGTTGAAGAAGAAAAGAAGTTAAACGAGGCTTTGGTCAGAAAAGCAGATGGAGCTGAAGGGGAAGCAGGAACAGGAGAAGAGATAAGGAAAACGAAAATCACAATAAAAAATAAAATGAAGAAGGAATAGGAAGAGAAAGATAAAGAAGAATGAGAAAAACGCAAATGAAAAAAATACAGAAAATAAGGAAAACATGGAAACTAATAGAAGTTGAAGAAGGAGGGAGAGGAATAATAATAATAATGAGAAAAACGTATACGGAAAAAGAGCAAACTGATGAGAAATGTAAGAGGCAAAGGGATAATAGTCTAAGTGGAAGAAAGAGGAAGAGGGGGATGAAAGGAAGAAATATGAAGAGGAGGAGGGGAAACGGAGAAAGACAAAGGAATATTGCAAAGCGCAAGAGGGGAACTATGAGTGATAGATAAATCGGGGAGAAGAAGGCGAAGAATGATGGAAGAAGCGCGAGACGGAATACGAAGAGAGGGAGGGAAACGATAGGAAAGGGGAATTAACCGGAGGAATTGGTGCAGGTAGAAGCGAAAGTGCCATGATAAGGCAGTGGGAAAAAGGGCTTTATGAATCTGCAAGGGATGATTGAAAATTAAATAGCCCGGAGTAAAAGCATGGGAAGGAGAAAGACGATAAAAGGATAATAAGATCATTTAAAATGGCCAAGAATAGGTAGGAAGCAAAATAAATAAAGGACTACAGAAGAAAAATAAGCGAGTAAATAGGGAAGGCGGTGTTTTATTCGGCCGCGAGACAACCCGGAGGATCCAGCAACGGAACACAGGAAATAAATAACGCAAAAAATCAACAATGAGAAATCACGGCGCGATTGCCGAGTGGTTCGCCCTCTCGCCTGGGACGTGCGAGCGAGCGTTCGAGCCCACTCCACACGCCCGCGCCCACGGGTGAAAGGTAAACACATAAACCAGTCTGCCAATTAAACCTGCAAGGGGGGGAAGGAGGGGGGGGGTTGGGTCTGGTGCTTTCACTTCCGAAGGCTCTAGAATGACTATGAGAAGGCTTTTTTTTATTTTATTGTTTGTTGCTTTTTTCAATTGGAGGGGTGGGGGGGTGAGGCGTGTCTGCTTACAACACGGGGCGATTTCTCCGGCCTTTGTCTCATTCAGCACGGGCCCTTTTCATCTGGCCTTTTTCTTTCTTTCTTTCTTTCTTCATTTCTTTTTCTATCGCCAACTCCCACACACTTCTTTAATGGTGAAAGTTTTCTCGAGTTATTAGACTCGTGATTTCCCTGATAATCATTTCGGCATAACCCACGCAAGATATCTAGCGATTACCTCACATCACCTCAAGAAGGGCGGCGTCGCACGATCCGGCTCCGTCACGAATCACAAAAGCGACGACCGCGATGCACTTCCCGTCGCGCCGCAAGAATGGCACAATGGAGGCCCCGCTCGTGTCGCAGCGCCAGGGACTGTCGTTACGGTGGCTCGGCTAAGTGGATGAACCCGGAGAGCCTAAGAGCGACGCCGTATGAATGCGAAGCGGAAGGGTGTCCTGCAGGTCGCTGCGAGGGACGTTGGGTTTTGACTGTGGTTTTTCCTTCGTTTTTTTTTTTTTTTTGCTATTTTATATGGCGTGTAGTCGATGGGAAAAGGTTATTGCTATGATAAGATGCTTATGATGCAGTAGCTACTATTTGCAGGTCGACAGTCATTCTCTGTCTACCCTTCCATTTACTATCTCCCTTTTTATTCAGCCACCCAGCTGCTTATCAAAGACGTCTTTCTATTCACCCATCGACCCATCTATCCATCGGGCTACCAACCTGTTAGGTATCCATCTACTCATCCAGCTACCCGTCCATCTATCCGTCCATCTACCCATCCATCTACCCGTCTATACACCCGTCCATCCACCCGTCCATCCACCCGTCCATCCACCCATCCATCCACCCATCCATCTCTCCATCCCTCTACCTACCCAGAGCCATGACCCATCCGCCATTCCTCCCCAACACCCAACTTTCCCCGTACGGACTCCCCTGCAAGGAGTCCAATCTCACGCCGGAACACAGCTATGGGAAAGCAGTGTGGCCAGATGCACCGGTATGGCCACTCTGGACGGACGGCGCTCAGGGGGCTGAGTGGGGCTGGCGTTGCAGGGGACAGGCGCTGGGTACGGATTTTATATGGGACGCCTTCGAGAGGGGGGAGAGGGGAAGGGGGGGTTGTGTGTGTGTGTGTGTGTGTGTGTGTGTGTGTGTGTGTGTGTGTGTGTGTGTGTGTGTGTGTGTGTGTGTGTGTGTGTGTGTGTGTGTGTGTGTGTGAGAGAGAGAGAGAGAGAACGAGAAAATAAAGAGAAAAAGAAAACGAAAGAAAAAAGAGAAAGAAGGAAAAAAAAGTGTGAACGTGCCGTGTCCATGTGACTACTCTCTCTCTCTCTCTCTCTCTCTCTCTCTCTCTCTCTCTCTCTCTCTCTCTCTCTCTCTCTCTCTCTCTCTCTCTCTCTCTCTCTCTCTCTCTCTCTCTCTCTCTCTCTCTCTCTCTCTGAGTGTAATTTTGTAAGATGATCTGCTGTGAGCCTTAGAGTACTTACTCGAGCCTGTCAGTCATAAACGATTTCGATGTCTTTACCTGCAAAAGAAAGAGAAAACACACATTAATCAAAATGTCATTGTTGTTATTTGTTTTACCATCACTATATCATCTCTGCGGTGAAAATTATGACTTTGTTGAATGAATATCACTTTCGTTTTTCTCACACGCAATGTCTTTCATTCCGTTAAAAAAACACGCAGAATTCGTGCTAGATTTACTATTCCTATTTGCATATCACTGTTATCCCCCGGGCTTATCTTTATTTCAGAATCACAAAACCTACGTAATTCTGATCAGTATTCAACCTTAATACTGCACGCGACGTCAGTGTTATTTGCTCTTGCCAGCCTGGTTTTTTGTCACGTAGTCTGTTTTTGTTGTTGGTGTTCTTTTGTTTTAGGATTTTCGTTGTTTTTACTTGTTTGTTTACTTGCTTGCTTGTATGTAATGAAGGTAGGGTGAGGATTCCTGAAGCGATGTTTGCGCGCGCGTGTGTGTGCGTGTGCGTGTGTTTGCTTGTTTCTAGTTTGTGATAAATTTAATCCTTGCCTAAGGAGTCCTAATTACTCAGTTTTAGCAAGTTCTCTATATTGTGCATGTGATAAGAAATGTTATACCGAACACAAATTCACATCTTCCAAGAACACTTTTTTATTATTTTTTTCTTTAATTTAGTTTAGTTTAGTCTAGTTTAGATTTATTTTCACTCTTGCTTCCTCCCATATAGCTCTGTGTGTGAGATATGATGATGATGGTGATGATAGTGGTGGTGCGAAGAAAGGGAGGCGCAAGGAGTTCCAGATGAAGAAGAGGGGATTCCGGGGACAAGGAAGGAAGGGAGAGGGGGGGGGGGGAGGAAGCAAACAGGGTAGACGACGATTGGAAAACAAAGTGAAGGGGAAGAATGTGGTTAGCTCCTTGGCTGTTAGAGGGGAGAAACGTTTCCTTTGTTCAAAACGTTGATGTCTTTTCTGTCTCGCTATCTGTCAATCTGATTATCTCTGCTTTTCTATGTGTGTGTCTATTTGATTAGATCTCTGTCTCTCTGTCTCCATGTCTGTTTATCCGTCTATCTATATGTCTCTCAATCTTTCAATCTTTATATCCTCGTGTATGCTTGTATGTTTGTTATATGTGTGTGTGTGTGTGTGTGTGTGTGTGTGTGTGTGTGTGTGTGTGTGTGTGTGTGTGTGTGTGTGTGTGTGTGTGTGTGTGTTATATATATATATATATATATATATATATATATATATATATATATATATATATATATATATAAGTGTATATTTCTGTACCTACATATCTATATGTTTCTCTGTACCTTTATCTACATCAGTATTTGTATATATCTCTATCGTTGTGCGCTATGTTCTGTTGTGTGTTTGTCTATTTGACTGTTTGTTTGTTTGTTATGTATTGATAATTTTATATATATCATTAGATTGACAGGGATATGTGTAGAGAGAAAGTTTGACGAGTTGCCACATCGATAAGATGAGTATTTTGAGTTAATAGATCCTCTGCCTGTCATATCTGTCATTCATGGTCTTTGTCCAGCTGTTTCTTTTTTCACACGGTTTATCTTCTTGTGTCTCTCGCATTATATCCTCATTTCCTTTGCACTTCATTTCTCTTCCCTTCTCTTATCCTTGTCCTCTCTACCCTCCTTATTTTATCTCCACTTCTCCTCTCTTTCTCTCTCTTCACCTTTCCCCTTGCCCATCTATCCCCTCTCTTCCTCTCTCTGCTTCCCCTCACGTTCTCTCTCTCCTTCCCCTCTCTTCCTCTCTCTGCTTCCCCTCACGTTCTCTCTCTCCTTCCCCTCTCCCCCTTCTTTCCCCTTTCCTCTTCCTATCCAATGTCCCCTTGTTTCCCTTGCCCCTAACTCCGAGGGGAGAAATTTGTGGATTACTTTTGGGTAGAGTTTGTGGAAACAATTAAGAGAAGGAACGTGATTGGTTGAGGCTGGTTGGGGGAGGGGGTGACGGGAGGGTGACGGGAGGGGGGACGGGAGGGTGAGGGGAGAGCATACTCGCAAGTACGTGCGAGATCCGGTGTCGTGTGTTATGAGTTGCAACGTTATCGGCTGCGTTTCGTGTGTGGTGTGTGTGTGTGTGTGTGTGTGTTGTGTGTGTGTGTGTGTGTGTGTGTGTGTGTGTGGTGTGTGTGTGTGTGTGTGTGTGTGTGTGTGTGTGTGTGTGTGTGTGTGTGTGTGTGTGTGTGTGTGTGTGTGTGTGTGTGTGTGTGTGTGTGTGTGTGTGTATGTATGTATGGTTGTTGGGTGGTGTACTGATTGTGTCCTGTGTCTATTTCTCGTGATTCATCGGTGTTGCATGTAGTGTGTGTGATGCGATGTTACACAGTGTGTGTGTGCACGCGTCACAGTCACAATGCAAGCCCAAGACGACACATTGCGTCACCACTCACTGACACGACTATGTCGCGTAACGCACTGTTGCTGACGTGTGTGACTGTGCGTGTATGCCGTGATTTAGTGAGTGTGTGTGCAGTCGTGTGTTTGTATCGTGGTGTGTGCGGTTTCGCGTGAATGGTACATGGCGCTCGCGTAGTGTTTGTGTGTGTGTGATGTATTGTGGTGTGCTGTGTGTGCCCCGTGTGTGTGTAGAAAATGTTGTGACGAGAATGTGAAGATGTATGTGTGAATAGTGTCGTGTCTGTGAAGAGGAGTGGTGTGTTGATTTGGTGATGTGTGTTATGTGATCGTGTATGTGGTAATGTGTGGCTGTGTGTGTGTATGTGATGGTGTTTGTTGTGTGTGTTGTTGTTTTTCTGCTTATTTTTTGTGTAGTTTGCAGTTCTTCGGTGTTATTTGTTTCTTGTCTAATTTTTCTATGTTTGTCTGTTTTGGTTCGATCTAACTCCTCCTTTTCCTTGTCATCATTTACTCCTCTCAATCCACGTATTCAACGCTATTACTCTCTCCAATTCTCTCTCCGTCGTACACTCCTCATCTCACCTCCCCACCACACCATCCACACACACACACCACACTACACACACACCAACACACCCTACCACACCTACCACTCTCACAACTCACTCCTCTCTCCTCACTGCTCAGGAATCCGGAATAAGTCAGAGTTGGAGGCAGTCCAGAGCTTATTTATACGTAAGGTCGACGGTCCGTTCTCGCCGGAAAAGGTCACCCATGGCGCTCGCGAAATCTTTAAAAGATTCCCCCCCCCCAAAAAAAAAAAAGAGAAGAAGAAAAAAGAAGGAAAAAACACATATCTGGAAGAAGGACGAAAGTTGGAATATATGAGGATTTCATTTTTCATGCAAAACGGCCTGCGAAGGGCGCTGGGATTATTCGGGGTTTTGTTCTCAACTCTTTCTCCTCTTCATTTTTTTTATTACGTTTGCAGATCTCTTCGGTGTATATTTTTTTTCTCTCTGTCTCAATTTTTTCTTGTCTCTCTGTCTCTCTCTCTCACTCTCTCTCTCTACTGTCTCTCTTCTCTCTATCTTTCTCTCTCTCTTCTATCTTTCTTTCTCTCTCTCTCTCTCTCTCTCTCTATCTCTCTCTCTCTCTCTCTCTCTCTCTCTCTCTCTCTCTCAGATTTTCTCCTCCTATTCCCTTCCCCATCCACACTCACCCTCTCCCAATATATCTCCCTCTCTCTCTCTTCCCCGTTCATTTCACCATCTCTTGAAAACAATAAGGTAAGACTTCCCTTCCCCTCCACTGCCTCCCCCCTCCTCTCCCTCTTCTGCCCCCCCTCCCCCGGCTCATCGACCCCGCCTCCCCCAAATGTCAGGAGGCCTATAAGAAAGGCTGACACGCCCCTCACCTCCTCGTCAGCCGCTCGCAAATGTCAAGGACGAGGACCTGGCTGCAACTTCTTCCGGTGAACGCTGGGGCTTGACTCGTGCAATTATGATTATTGTTGTTATAGTTGTTATTATTGTTATCGTCATCATCGTCACCATTGTCACCATCATCATCATCATCATCATCGTCATCGTCATCGTCATCGTCATCGTCATCGTCATCGTCATCGTCATCGTCATCGTCATCGTCATCGTCATCGTCATCTCATCATCATCATCATCATCATCATCATCATCATCATCATCATCATCATCACCATCACCATCACCACATTCCCTTTTACCTACACCTTCCTTTAGTCATCTTAATTTTCATTGTTCTTATGTTCATGTGTATTTCTTCTCCCTCGCACTCCTTATCCTTCCCATTTTCTTTTTTTCCTCTTCTTCCTCCTCCTCCTCCTCCTCTTCTACTATTGATGTTATCGGTGTTATTTACGCGAATGGGAATTAGCACTAATTAGTGCGCCCAATGAACGCGTCTCATTAGTAGTGACGTCAGCACTGTTGATACTGTTATTACTAATGGTTTTTATATCCATGAATTTTCATGGCAACTGGCAAATCACGTTGGCCATGGCGATAGGAAGAGCGGGATATGCGAAGTGCACCGTTAGTACCGTTGTTAGCTTTGCTGTCATTGCGGCGTTGGCAGCGCTGTCGTCGTCCCCGTCATTATGCAAAGTAATTACTACGCTGTTGTATGTAGGGTCGTTTTTTGTGTCATTATTTTTAATGTTGAGTTATTTTATTTATTTATTTATTTATATTTTTAAAAGTTTATGCGTTGCTGGAAATGCTATGTTATTACTAGATTTTAAGGGTATTATAATTACTTTATCAATGGCGGTATACTATCGCGTTTTTATTAGTTTTATTGTTTTATATGTATTATTGAATGATTATCGGCTTTAGACAAAAGGAATTGATTTCAAATCACGTTGCTGATTTATGTTGCCTGTGTAAAGATTGGTTACGCTGTAGATTGCATTAATGTGGTTTGGACCTATTAGAAATATAAGCGCAATGGAAGGATAAGAGAGAAGAAACGTGAAGAAGGAAGGCAAAATCAACACAGCAAGAAAACAGTAACGCGAAAAACAAACGCCATTAAAGGAAGAAATCGCTCGCGGGATCTCCTTCGCCGCGCTGACGACAGTTATAAACTCGCGACTTAAAGGATCTCGGGATGTTGCGTGGGACGAGACGACAGACGGGAATCTTTCCTTTTTCTTCTTTCTCACTCTTTTATTTATTCATTTATTTACTTATGTGGCGCTTGTTGGCCTTATAGATTCATTCTTTTAGCTTCCTACTTGGGGAGGAGGGTAATTTATCTTGTCATTTTCCCAATGGATGGCGTTGATGTCGCCGGGTTGACACAGTGGCGCCATCTATTGACTGTCCGCAGAAGGTAATGAGCTTTCCCGTCGTCCGTATACAATCGTTGCTTCCTTTGTAAACATGGTCCTGGGCGCCGCTTGGGGTGGATGGGACAGCAACCGGTCTTGCAGAATGCGGTTGTCGAGATGGTCTCTTTTGCTCTGTTTTGTTTTTTCCTTGTTTGTCTTTGATTTCGGCTTAGTGTTGCTACTGTCTGTTCTCTCTCTCTCTCTCTCTCTCTCTCTCTCTCTCTCTCTCTCTCTCTCTCTCTCTCTCTCTCTCTCTCTCTCTCTCTCTATATATATATATATATATATATATATATATATAATATATATATATATATATATATATATATATACACACCATTTTCCCTTTATCTCCCTCCCGTCGCCCCCCGGCCATCTCCTCTCCAGAGCCCCCATTATCCTCCCCTCCTCTCCTTGTCCCAAATCTCTCCCTCCCTTCCCCTCCCCTCCCTGGCCCATATCCCTCCCTGCGTTCGGGTCAGTCTCTGCCTTTCAACCCGACACACGTGCGCTTCGTGACACAGAGGTTGCACGCTCACACGTTCGCTTCTCCTCGGATGTGGCACTCACTGGCACTCACTGGCTCCCGCGACTTATGTCTGCACGAGGCCATTATTGCAATTGCTTCTCTATTTTCATATTCTTTCCGGGGGGGGGGGGGTCGTGCGAGCTACGTGTGTGCATTGGGGTGTTAGCTGATTATGTTACTTTGGGGGGGCGTGTGGTGCGTGTCGTGTTGTGCGTGTGCGTGTGCGTTGCTGTGCGTGTGCGTGTGGTGTGCGTGTGCGTGTGCGTGTGTGTGTGTGTGTGTGTGTGTGTGTGTGTGTGTGTGTGTAAGATAGATATAGAGAGG
>NC_051424.1:22812411-22819911 GCF_015228065.2 Penaeus monodon
CACACACACACACACACACACCACACCACACACACACACACACAACACACGCACACACACACACACACATCCATGCTTGCTGCGGGGGAGGGGATAGGACGGGGGTGAGGGAATACTGCGGGCGGGGACGGTTTTTTTTTCTAAGGTCAAATGCTGTCGTGTGTGTCTTTTTCTAGAGTGCGCTTTGTGTGTGGAAGCTGAGGTTTGTGTGTGTGTGTGTGTGTGTTCATTTTTTTCTAGTACTTTCGCTCTCTCTCTCTTCCTGTTTAGGTAGCTATATATTCATCGTCCTCTCTAATTATATACTCTCTCTCTCTCTCTCCTCCCATGCTCAACATATCCACCTTCTCTCACTTTTCCCTCTCATCTTTCACCCTCCCTCCCCCTCCCCCCACTTAACTCCCCTCCCCCCTCCTTCCCTGAGGTTGTGGCCGCACTTACATAAGATCACAATATTCATTTCCACAACGTAACCTTGTAAAGCAGTTTTGTTTCTCGGTTTTTACACGTGTCCTTTTACAACCCTGTTATTACGACTGTTAAGCTAACGACAGCTCTCTTTAAGCTGTCAGCTGTCCTTTCCTCTCGCTCCCTCGTCTGTCTGACCATTGGCGCGTACTCCCTTTCTTCCTTCCACCTTTTATTCCTTTTTCCTTTCCTTCCTTCCTTCCATTTCTCTTTCCTTTTTTCACTTTCCTTCCTTCCTTCCATCTCTCCTTCCGTCTTTCCTTCCTTCAGCTTTCCCTCCCTTCTTCCTTACTTCCTTCCTTTCTCCTTCCGTGTTTCCCTCATTCCATCTTCCTTCCCTGCTTCTATCCCTCCCTTTCTTCCTCTCCGTCTCAATGCTTTCTTGACTCCTTCCCTTCGTCCTCCTCCCTTATTACTGTATGATCTTCCCTCTTTCCCTCACTCTTCTCTCTCTTCTCCCTTCCCTTCTGCATTTTCCCTTCACTTATTTCTTCTTTTAAGCTCATTCCTTCTCTCCTTCTTTCCATGTGTTTCTCCTTCCCTCCTCCCTCCCGCTTTCCTTCCCTCTTCCCAAGGTTCTCTCCTGCCTTCCCTCCTTCCCTCTCCCCTCTTTCCCTCCTCCAGGTTACTAGTCTCTCTCTCCCTCCCTCCTTTCCTCCTTCCAAGTTTCCTTTCTACCCTCCCAACCTCCCTCCTTGCATTCCCTCCCGCTGCCCCTCCGCCCCCTGATCAATATGATAAGCGCCGGTGCCCCTTGCCCTGCCCCTCCTTCTGTAGTCCGGGAGGAGATTTGGGTGAGGGAGGGACTTCTCTCTTACTCTCGCCTTGTGATTTATGAACCTTCATCTCCACCGTCGGGAGGGAAGGGGGAGGGGAAGGAGGGAGGGAAAGAGGAAGGGAGGGAGGGGAGGGCGAGGGAGGGAGTCACGGCCACTCCTCACAACTCGCTCTCCGGTTCTTCTTCGCCATTTCTTTCTGTCTTCTTCTTTTTCTTCTTCTTCTTCTTATTCTTCTTCTGATATGCCCCTTTTTTATGATCTATTTTTTCGTTTTGGTTATTATTGTTATTATTATTGTTGTTGTTATTGGTATTATTATTCCTACTACTGTTATTATTGTTATTTTTACTATTATTATTGTTATTATTATTATTATTATTATTATTATTATTATTATTATTAAAGATTTGATTGTTTGTTTTTTTCCACTGACCATTACCGGACTTTTAAAAAATTTCGATTGTAGTTTCTCTCATTCTTTCGTCATTCCTTCATTCTTCCATTCATTCATCTTTTCTCTCTCTCTCTCTCTCTCTTCTCTCTCTCTCTCTCTCTCTCTCTCTCTCTCTCCTCTCTCTCCTCTCTCATCTCTCCTCTCTCTCTCTCTCTCTCTCTTCTCCTCCTCTCTCCCTTTTCTCTCTCTCTCCTCCCCTCTCTCCTTCTCATCATCTCTCTCTCTCTCCTCTCCTCTCTCTCTTTCTCCCTCTCTCTCTCATCACTCTCTCTTTCTCCCTCTCTCTCTCTCTCTCTCTCTCTCTCCTCTCTCTCTCTCTCTCTCTCCCCTCTCTCTCTCTCTCTCTCTCTCTCTCTCTCTCTCTCTCTCTCTCTCTCGCTCTCTCTATTCCGCTCTCTCTTTCTCTCTCTTTATCTCGCTCTCTCTTCCCTCTCCCTGTCTCGCTCTCTCTTTCTCTCCTCTCTGTCTCGCTCTCTCTTTCTCTCTCTATCTCGCTCTCCCTTTCTCTCTCTCTCAGTCTCGCTCTCGCTATCTCTGTGTGCTGTGTGGTGCAGCGGTAGCGATCTCGTCTAGCAATCTTGCTGACCTGCGTTTCAAAATCCCTCGCCGCCAGTGGATGGCAACCCCCGGCCATCCTTGCACGCGGGGAAAATAATTTAGGGGGAAAAAATTTAAACAGACAGTATGTCACACCAAGTATATCTATTGTAAGAAATGGAATCAAACTAAACTAAACTCTCTTTCTCACTCTATATATATATCGCTCTCTCTTTTGCTCTCTCTATTTCGGTCTCTCTTTCTCTCCCTCTATCTCGTTCTCTATCTCTATCTATCTCTATCTCTCTGTCTCTTTCTCTCTATCTACCTTGCTCTCTTTCTCTCTCTCTCATCCGCTCGACTCCCATGCAAGCGATAAGGGGCATTGCGCATTTCGATTCTCTTTTGGCGTTCCTCATGCAAACTTTCCGCGAGATGTGATGAATGGGGCCTTAAGCGCTCGACGGAAAAACGGGACTGATCGAGCGGGGATTCTGTGATTAGGTGAACTTGAAACGAGGCTGCGCATGGACGGGCCAGCAAGTATCAATCAATTCTCTCTCTCTCTCTCTCTCTCTCTCTCTCTCTCTCTCTCTCTCTCTCTCTCTCTCTCTCTCTCTCTCTCTCTCTCTCTCTCTCTCTCTCGTGTAAGGGTTTATTTTTTCTATTTTTTATCTCTTTCGCATATTAGTTTTTTCTTTCTTTTCCCACTTTGCTCCCTGTCTTTGTCTCTCTCTGTTTCTCTTTCTATTTATCTTTCTACACCTCCTACACGCCGCCCCCTTAATAAGACAAATCAACGGAAATAAAAATCTGTCGGAGGATCTCCATCTCTGAGGGGGAAGGGGGAGGGAAGGGTGGGAGAGGAGGGGTAGGAGGGGCAGGGGGAGGTGCAGTGTCGTACCGTGTCGTACCGTGTCGTGTCGTGTCGTTTCGTGTCACCGTTCCTCGCTTCGTGTTACAATTGCCGTTACGTCGGGGAGCTGTAGGGGGGGAGGGGGCTGTGGAAGGGGGGGGGAGAAAGGGGAGAAGGGGCAGTAGGAGGTAAGGAGGACAGTGAGAAAGGGGAATAGGAAAGAAGGGAAGGAGACAAGGTGCGAAAGGAGAACGAGCGAGAGAGGAAAGAAAAATGACAGGGGAAGGGAAAGGGAGAGGTGTAGGAAGCAAGAGAGAGGACGGAGAGACAGAGAAGAGAAGAGGGGGGGGGAGGGGATTTGACTAAGTGGGTGTCCAGGAATAGAATGGATAGGCGGAAGGAAAGGATAAGATAGTCTTCGATGCAGCGATTTAAATTTTTAGGTGAGGCTGAGGTAAAACTGGCACAATAACGGAAGGAGAGAGAGTGGGAGCGAGAGATAGAGGAGGCGAGGAGAGAGGGAAGGAATGAATTAGAAGGAGAAGGGGGGAGGGGGGGGAGGGAGAGGGGAGAGGGGGGAGAGAGAGAGGGAGAGAGAAGGAAGAGAGAGAGAAGAGAGGGAAGAGAGGGGGAGAGAGGGAAAAAGGAGAGAGAGGGGAGAGGAAAAGGGGAGAGAGGAGGAAGGGAGAGAGGGGGGGGGGGGGAAAGGGAAAGGGAATAGAACAAGCAGACAACATAGATAGTACCCCACACACACCCCACCCAACACACACACACACAACACACACCACACACACACACACACACACACACCAAACGAACCACACACAAAACACACCCCCAAAACCACACACACACCAACACACACACAACACACACAACACACACACAAAAACACAAAAGGATGAAAAAAAAAGACAAAGAAAGGTAAAAAATAAAGAAAGAAAAGAGCAAACGGGGCGGGGGGGGGGGGGGGCCCTGTCTAAAAAGTTTTTTCGTTCCCCCGTCTTCCTTTTTTTTTTTTCCCCCCCCAAAAATTCTTGCTTCTTTTTTTTTTCGCCATTTCCTTTTTCTTTGGGGTTTTCTTCTTCTTCTTTTTCCCCTTTTCCCCCCAGTCCTATTTTTTTTTCCCCACTTTTTTTTTCTTTGGGTTTTCTTCTCTCTCCTCCTCTCTCTCCTTCCTCTCGCTCCTCTCTTTTCCCCTTCTCTCTCTTCCTCTCCTCTCTCTCCTCCCCCCCCCCCCATCCCCCCCCCTTCTCCTCTCTCTCTCTTTTTCCTCTCTTCTCTCTTTTTTTTTTTTTCCCCCCCCCCCTCCTCCCCCCTCTCTCTCTCTCTCTCTCTCTCTCTCTCTTTCTCTCTCTTTTTCCTCTCTCTCTCCTCTTTCCTCTCATCTTTTCTCTCTCCCCTTCTCTTTTTTCATTCTTTTTCTCTTCTTCTTCTTCATCCTCCTCTCTCATTCTTTTCCCCCTCATTCTCACTCTAAATCTCATTCTCATCCCCTCTCACCCCCATTTCCCCTCCCCTTTTCCCCCACCAACTCTTACTCACCCTCCCCACTTTCCCACTCCCCCCCGCCCTTGCTTTTTTTGTCACACATCCACACATCCCTCCACTAAATCCAGTAAGTTTCCCCCGCGCGACGCACCTCTCCCGCCGTCATCCCTGCACATTTGTCTCTCGGTCGCATCAAAGTCCGGCCGTCCAGCACCCTCAGTATCGTCGATAAATCAGGCCAGCCACACTCCGCGCCGCCCTCCGCTTTCATAGCCTCTGTGGGCATGACACGGTGCGCCGGCGATGTGTCTTCGTCCCCGTGGCGAGGAACGACTTTTGGCCGGGCCTGTCTCTGCGTGCGTGAGCGGAGAGGCTCGAGAAGGAGGAAGCGTTAACAGTAATGGCAGAGTTGTTTTGCGTGTTATTTCGCTTGGTTGTTTGTTTGTCTTCAAGTGACATTGTGGTTTGCCCGCAGCCGACTTCTGTTGCGAGACAATTTTATAAAGGTGGACCGCGGTGGCGTGGAGAGCCTGTCAGCCGGGGAAACAGTGCCATTGATTTCGGCGCCGTGGTGATGCCGTAAACGATAGCACGGGTGCTCTGGCCTCGGCCTAAGCCACGTGAGAGCCCCTGGAGGAGGCGGCAGCTCCTCCTGGCAGCTCCTCCGCAAAGGGCGGCACTCACCGAAGTCCCCCTCACGCCGGCCCGCGTCGCGGCCGCTCATGGATGTAAGCCACAGCTTGACGAGGTGTTAACGACGGTGCGTACGAGTATTTAAAAGTGGAAGGGCGTTTTTGACGCGGCGATGAGCCGGGGAGATTTATGTAATCTTCGTGGCACGAGCAAGTGAGCGTGGGATAATAACCTGGCGAGTGTTGCTCCTCGTGTTGAGGCTTGGCTCACCTTAGTTCTGAGCCGATTTAAGGATTAGCTCGGGATGGATAGAAATGTACATCATTGCTGTCACCGTGCCCCTCGACATGGCCAATTGACGCTGAAGAGGGGGATTGTGCCCGGCTCTTGACGAGCGTGAAATTATCCCTGACGCAGGTTTGATCTCGCGCTGTTACCGTTTTATAGTTCTTTGATGTCCAGCGCCGCGCAATAAAGCCTCGCACTTGTGCCTGAGCGAGGCATTAAAAAGGGGAGGCGCTAAAAGCCAAATGATTCCACCAAACAAAATCACAGGAGCGCGGCACTAAACGCCGGGCGATAATGGCACAGCGAGAATTGGGTAAACGCGGGAAGGTCACGCGATGCCCAGGCTGAGCTTCCCCTGAGACGTGCATGCCCTCGCCCTCCGCCCTGCCCCGGGCTCCTTCGCCTGCCAAGTCTCAAGGTGAGACGCCCTTCCCGGCACACACGCTCAAACGCCACCCGGCACGCGCCCACGCCCAAAACACCAAGGATCCACACAAAGGACAAGGCGAGGAAAACACTCGCGGGGGATGGATGCCCCGGCGGCGGTTTAGCGGCACAAGGACACCTGCACAGTGTCCTGTACACGCAGGCGAGGCACGCCCTTGGTCCTTACCTTAGCAGAAGCGGCGCACAGCAGGCCGAGGGCGACGAGGAGCAGGAGACTGTACTTCATGATGGCGAGGGAAGGACACGCCGGCAGGATGGAGAGAGTGAGGGGGAAGAGGTGTCAGGAGCACTGAGAGTCGCTGCTGTAACACGAGAGGATTACGACCGTCCCCAACTGTGGTCCGGGACGCTCTGGTCGGGTTCGCGGATCGAGCCGGGGACGGCGACGACGGCCCGCGGACACTCCCGGGGGGGGAGAGAGGGGAGGAGGGGCGAGGAAGAGGATCGGGGGCGGGGCAACCGGGTCCTAGGAGGCGGGGCCTCGTACAGCCAGCCGGGGTCGCGCGGGAAAACTAAAGGAAACTCTCCGCGCGCTTACATAAACCCCGGCGAGGAAGACGGCGCGGAGGGCGATCGGGAAGGACTGTAGGGGAGAGCTTTCGATCACCGTGCCTGCAGATTGATTCCAAAGGGAGGGGGAGAGGGGGGTGCGGGGGTGCAGAGGGAAAGGAGTGCTGCCCTCACGCTGTGGCAACTACCTGATGGGACAGGAACCCGTTGATTTGATACCAGTATGGTAATGAGACACTCTCGTTATATATAGCTGCCTCTCTACCCGACTCTTACTGTATTCTCTCTCCCAGTCCCTTTATCCACCTATAATTCTGTGTATCTGTCTACTTATTTCACTATTTACCTATCTATTTTTGTCTTTATTATTTGCTGTGTCGCATTTCTCTCTCTCTCTCTCTCTCTCTCTCTCTCTCTCTCTCTCTTCTCTCTCTCTCTCTCCTCTCTATTCCCTCCCTCCCTCCCTCCCTCCCTCGCTCTCCCTCCCGTCCCTCGCCGTCCCTCCCCCCCCCCTCTCTCTCTCTCTCTCGTCTCTCTCTCTCTCCTCGTCTCTCTCTCTTCTCTCTCTCTCCTCTCCTCTCCTCGCTCGTCTCTCTCTCTCTGTCTATTTGTTTCGCTCTCCCACTCCCTCCCTCTCTCCTTTCCTTTCTCTCTCTCTTTCTCTTTTTCTTTTTCTTTTCTCTTCTTTCCGCTTTCTCTTCTTCTTCCTCTTCCTCTTCCTCTCTCTTTCTCTCAGTCACGCATTCACCATCTGGGTCTCACTCACATCACTCCTCACGTTCCTTCCGTCCCCTCCCCTCCCCCTCTCTCCATCTCTCTCGTCTCTCTCTATCGCTCCTCTCCCTCTCTACTCTCTCTCTCTCTCTCGTCGACTCTCTCCTCTCTCTTCTCCTTCTCTCCATCTCTCTCCCTCTCTCCCTCTCCCTCTCTCCCCCTCTCCCCTCTCTCTCTTTCTGTCTATTTGTTTCGGTCTCCCACTCCCTCCCTCTCTCCTTTCCTTTCTCTCTCTCTCTTTCTTTCTCTTTCTCTTTCTC
>NC_051424.1:22824911-22827411 GCF_015228065.2 Penaeus monodon
GTTCTTCACAGCGGGGCTGCCCAAAGCCAACTAACGTTAGACGGACAGCCTGTTTGACGTTGCTCTCTTAGATAATCGCTGTCTGTAGAAGATCCTCGATTAACGTGCACAGTGCATGTCGATGTCTTGGGAGTCCATCGCCTTGAAACCATTAAATGTTAATGAGAGAAAAGTGGCTTAAAAGTAATTAATTGAGATCCGTACATGATACGTTTTAGCATGGTGGACATGATAACCGTGTAAGTATATGTTATCAAAACTTTTGTTTTCATCTCAATCAAGGTACGTGGATCAGCGCCATTTTCATTAGTCCAGTTGATTGAGTAGACGCAAAACTAATTAATGAGATGCACTTAAACAGATGAATCCGCCATCTCGCGTTTAATTACATGAATAAGATACGACGAGGCACGACAGCAGAGGATCGTCTGCGCGGCGCACATGGCACTGGATTAGGGGGTTTAAATGTCAAGCCCTGAATCTGCCATGAACCTGTGCCTGGCGTCTGTCGCGTCAGCCAATGCCCGCCGTCACCGTGTGGGAAACCCATTCACAGAACCACCAAAGCTGCAGATCATCTCCTTTGCTGTGTGGTGATGCTCCTCCCCATCCCTTCGCTTCCTCTGCCCCACCCCCGTTACCCCTGCCCCGCCACCTTGCTTCTCGTTTCTTCGTCTTCCCTTGTTTCCTTTGCTTTTTCGCTCCCTGCCTGATTTGCATTACTTGTCTGCGCTGTTATCACACTTCTTATTCCATTCTTGCCTCCCCCTTGCCTTCCTTGCCATCTCCTTTAACCTTTGCCCATGCCAACCTTGCCTCCCATGCCATTTGCCCCTACCTCCCTTGCCGCCCGTTTCCTCCCCCTTCTGTGTCTTCCCGTGCCTTCTTTGCATATTCCCCTACCCCTTGCCCTTGCCTCTCTCGCCTCCCATCCCCTCCCATCCCCTACCTTTCCCCCCGGCTTTCCTTTCCCCTGTCGCCCCCTCCCCCCTACCAGGAGAGGGTGGGGTCAGCGAGGTTATCGTATCACGCTGTCTTGTGAATGGGCTGATGGGCAATCGGTGGTAAAGGATGAATGGAAGTAGTAATACGCTACGGGGTGTGAACAAAGGACTGCACTAATGGATGTGAACAAAGGGCGAGGTGCAAGTGAGTGCCCAACGTTTAAGTGTGTCTGTGTGTGTCTGTGTCTGTGTCTATGTATGTGTGTGTGTGTACCTGTATTCGTGTCAAACTACGCTATACTACAAAAAAATATATATATCACAAAGCAGTAAATACGTCTGGAACACGACATGGAACCGGGAAGTGAATCTGCCATCTTTATTTCGAGAACAAACCTAATCCGATAGGTATCCGAGTTTCGCTCAGTCGGAAAGATTGAGCCTTTTTTTTTTAATCTTTTTGTGACGCTATCTTTCGTCTGACAGCGGGCTTTAGTGTCGGAGATTAAACTTAATGTGATTGATTTCGAGTGTGTGGGACCGCGGGTTATTGTCAACATTAATTTTATTCGGGTTGTTAGTGATGTTGCTGCTGTTACTCCTATACTTGTTATTATTGTTATTGTCCTTCTTATCGGTGGTTGTTTTATTATTGTTATTACTATTATTATTATCGTCATCATTATTATGAGAGACACTGGCAGACAGAGACAGAAAGCTGTTGTTTATTTATTATGCTTATTCCTACTATCATTATTATTATTGCTGTTATTATTATTACTATTATTATTCTTATCATCGTCATTATCATTACAACAACAGACACTGGCAGACAGACAAAGCTGATGTTGCGACACCTCTGCCCTTGTTTAAAGTGCTTGAGCTGATCTACCGTAAGTGTCTTGAGCAGCGCCTGAAGAGTGTCTATTTCTTCTTTTTCTTCTTCTTTCACTTCTTCCTTTTTTTTTCTTTTTTCTTTCTTCTTCTTCTTCTTTTTCTTCCTCTTCCTCTTCTTCTTCTTTCTTCTTCTTCTTCCTTTTCCTCTTCTTCTTCTTCTTCTTCTCTTCTTCTTTTTCTTCTTCTTCTTCTTCTTCTTCTTTTCTTCTTCTTTTTCTTCTTCGTCTTCTTCCTTTCTTCTTCTTGCCTTGCGCGCGTGAGATCTCGGCCGTTTAAGGGAGGAGGCGCGGGTCTCGGGCTTCGGGCGGAGGAGGTGAACTGATTAAAGGATTTCGTTTATTTTCGCCTTTCTTTCACTGGGGACCCGTTACTTTCTTCTCCTTTTTTTCTCTTTTTTCCTCTTTTTTTCACTGGGTGGTTTGTACTGTGTAGCTTATTATCATTAGTTTCGCTTTCACTCATGGTTTCTCTCGCTTGTTCGTTCTCTATATTTTTATATCTATCTATCTATCTATCTGTCTGTCTGTCTGTCTATTTGTCTTTCTTTCTATCTTTTTCCTTATCTCTCCCCCCCCCCTCTCTCTCTCTCTCTCTCTCTCTCTCTCTCTCTCTCTCTCTCTCTCTCTCTCTCTCTCTAACACACTCTCTGTCTCTATCTC
>NC_051424.1:22834911-22842411 GCF_015228065.2 Penaeus monodon
ATGTGTACATGTATGTATTTCGTTCTTTATTTGTCTGTGGTTGCGTGTACCTGTATGTCTGCTCATTTGTTTGTGAATGCTTACGTGTGTATGTGTGTGTGTGTGTGTGTGTGTGTGTATGTATGTATGTATGTATGTATGTATATGTATGTATGTGTATGTGCGTGTGTGTGTGCGTGTGCGTGTGCTTGTGCGTGTGCGTGTGTGTGTGAGTGTAAGTGTGAGTGTGAGTGTGAGTGTGAGTGTGAGTGTGTTTGTGTATTTGTGTATGTATGTATGTATGTATGTATGTATGTATGTATGTATATATGCATGTATGTGTGTACATGTGTGTTTGTATGTATGTGTGTATCCTTGTATATGTTTGTTTGTTAGTGGATTCGTACGTGTATCGACTTTTTTCTCCAACCGGAGCGGATCACGTATTTCCTTCCTTAAACAAACACAGCCATTTTGGGATTAGCCCGCACCCCCCCCCCCCTCCACGCCCGGACCAAGTATCCCCACCCCCCGCCCCCGAGATGCCAAAAGACCCCCGCACGAGTGCCAGGAGAGCCATGTCGTGCATGTACGCTGCTAATGGAACACAGAGCAGGAATTCGGACACCGCGGGATGAAAGGGTTTCGGACGCGCTCTTTTTTTTCGTTCGGATTGACAGGGAATTCGTTCGTTTCGGAAGTTTTATGCTTCTATGGGAATTTGGGATTCGGATTGAGGGTAAAGTTGGCCTAGAAGGAAAACGGCTTAAGAAAATGTATTATAATGAATGACAGAGCGAGAGAGCGAGAGCGAGAGAGAGAGAGAGAAATGAATGAATAAAGAGAGAGAGAGAGAGAGGGGGGGGGAGATAGATAGAAGAGAGAGAGAGAGAGAGAGAGAGAGAGAGAGAGAGAGAGAGAGAAATGAATGAATAAAGTACAAGCATGTCCAGTGGTCAAATAATAATAATAATAATAAATGATAATAGTAAATAATAATAATGATGAGGAAATAGATGAATAAATGAATAAGATAAAGTTAAATGAAATACGAGACAGAAAGCTCAGCCCACGTGCATCGAGGCATGAGTCGAGTGGCCTCTGCGCCTCTGCTTCCCAGCGCCGAAATTAAGGCGCGATAAAAAGCGATATAAATGATAAGAAGGCGAGGGGCGAGTGGGCGCGCCGGAGCAGACAGTCTAGACGGCCGAGACGGGTCCGCGGGGCACGCTTCCTGCTCGCCGGAGTTCCCTCGCGGCGGGAGTGGGCGGCCGGCCGGGAGTGGGCGGCCGGCCGGGAGTGGGCGGCCGGCCGGGAGTGGGCGGCCGGCCGGGAGGACGCCGCTGCTCGGGCTGTGAGGTCGCCCTCTTGGTGCGATTCGCTTTTTTTTCGTTTTTGTTTTCGTATTTTGGTTTTGTTTCTGTGGGTGTGTTTGTTTGTTTGTTTGTTTTACGTCTTTTTCTTTCTTTCTTATTTTCTTTCTCTCTCTCTCTCTCTTCTCTCTCTCTCTCTCTCTCTCTCTCTCTCTCTCTCTCTCTCTCTCTCTCTCTCTCTCTCTCTCTCTCTCTCTCTCTCTCTCTCTCTCTCTCTGTTGTTGTGGATTTCCCTTTTTTCATGTTTTTTTGTTCTTTTTTCTCTTTCCTTTATTTCTTTTTTCCCTTGTACGTGTCTTTCCTTTCGCTTCGGTTCTTCGTTTTATGACATTTCTGTTATTCTTTTCTTTTTTTTCTCATGTTTATTATCATTTGTATTAATGCACGTCACCTTCTTTAGTGATCATGACCCGAAAGCTTGTGACCTTTGACCTCGGCGCTCGTTCTGGGTCCTGTGGAAAGGGAAGATGAAAAAGGAAAATGTTGGCAGTGCAAACAGGGCTTCGTGAGCGCTTGTCCGGGGAAACAGGCACTGATATATTTTTTTCTTTACACTGTTTCTTCCTTTTTTAATCTCTCTCTCTCTCTTTCTTTCTTTCTTTCTTTCTCTCTCTCTCTTTCTCTCTTTCTCTCTCTCTCTCTCTCTCTCTCTCTCTCTCTCTTTCTTTCTGTCTCTCTCTCTCTTTCTTTCTTTCTTTCTCTCTCTCTCTTTCTCTTCTCTTCTCTCTCTGTCTCTTTTCTCTTCTTTGTCTCTCTTTCTCCTCTCTTTCTCCCTCTCTCTCTCTCTCTCCCTCTCTCTCTCTCTCTCTCTCTCTCTCTATATATATATATATATATATATATATATATATATATATATATATATATATATATATATATATTTATCTATCTTTATAGCTCTTTTTTCTTTCTCTCACTTGTCTTTATTTTTACTTTGTATTATTTGGTCTGTGTATTAATAGGTATGCAACAATAAATACATAGTCGTATGTACCTTCTTCTTTTTTTCTTCGCCTTCTTTTTCTTCTTGATCGTTTGTTTCTGCTACCGTTTTGTTGTTTTTTTCCGTTTTTTTTAGTTTTCACTCGTACTTTTTTTTCTTCCTCTCTTTTCGAGGGAGTAGAAGACCCCACGACGAGAATGGATTAAGTTTGCTTCTGTTATCGAATTGGCCTCGCTGTCATTAACCAGGGTGAATGCAGGGTCTCTGTAAAGTCCTTAGGAGAATCTTTTCGTTGTCTTCGAGAGGTCTTTGGAGGGTCCTTGGAGCATCCTTGCACAGTCCAAGCAAAGTCCCTGGAAAGTCCTTAGAAATGTGTTTCCAGTCTTCGAGAAATCCTTGGAAAGTTCCCAGGAGCGCCCTCGGCCAAGTCCTTATAATATCATCTGAAAATCTCTGTAGAAGATTCCGGAAAGTCCTTACAAAGACCACGGAGCGCCCCAGTAAAGTTCCTAAAGCTTCCTTCCAAAGTCTAAGCTCAGCTCCCCGACCTTTCGAGGAGGTCTGTCGGCGCAGACCTTTCCCGACGCGGAGGGAGAGCCACCTGGCGTCCGTGCAAGAAACCTCAGCCCTGTCGGCCCTTGCCGAAGTTACGACGCTGGAAGAGGGGGCGCAGGGGGAGAGGGAGGAGGGGAAGGGGGAGAGGGAAAGGGGAGGATGGGCAAAAGGGGAAAGGGGGACAGGCTAAATGAGATGGGGGGTGGAGCTGGAAGTGGAAGGGGAAGGGAAGGGAGAGAGGAAGAGGGAGACGTGGAAGGGGGGAAGAAGGGGGGAGACACTTCGGACCTGTTGAATCATACACCGCATCGACGGGTGACGTCATGCGAAGTCTGTCATTGTGATGTCTCATCCCGCCACTTTTCTCCGACCTGCACTCGCCTGTCCCTCGGGGATGATGTCACGAGGTCATGCGTCCTGAGGCTCGCGTGACGGCGGGATTCGTGGCCGAGCTGTCCCCTCTTCTCAGGGGAGCTGCGAGGGCGGCGGGCGATCTGGCGAGCGCGTTGGGCGTCGCTGGCCGCGCGAGGCGCTCGCTCGCCGGGGCTGGGTTCGACGCTTTTTATTTCTGTTTTCTTGTACTTGATTTTTTCCTTCTTATTCTTTCTCTTTTTCTTTTCTAAAGGGGGGGGGTGCTTGAAGGAAGGGCTCACCTTTCCTCGGCTTGGTATTGCATATGCAGTGTAGTGTCACGAGGCAGCGGGCGGGGGCGGGCGGGTGGAATGTATGGGTGGGCGCGGATCAAGTTACTGGGACGATGGCTCGATATCCAAAAGCTGTGACGTCACAGCTCCCCTTTTTACAATAAGCCACTCATCCGGAGTGTAGCACTTTAGTGCGGGTCCTCTCACGACTGTTACTTTTTTTTATTTCATTTCATTTTTATAACAGTTTTGTTCAATTAGTGAGTTGTGGGTATACTTTGCTTCTGTCTGCTCATATTATGATATTGTCGTGTAGACATTTTACGGATATAACGAGCTGCACATAAGGTGAGTATCTTAAGCTGACTCTGATATATTTCTGTAACAGTTTTCCCAGTTGCCGAGGGCGTGATCCGCGCGAATCCCGCTCAGCTCGAGTCACGGGACGGCGCCCTCTCGCCGCGGCCGGAATGCACGCCGCGTCAGCATAGTTTTCGTCGCGCATTCCTGAGGGATAAAGACATTTAAACGCTACGCCTTTTTTCTCCTTTTTTTGTGGCGGCGTTCCCCTCCGCTCCTGACAAATTCACGGCCGCGCTGGCCCACCGTCCCGCACATATTCCGGGGAAGTTTCGCGCGGGCGTGTCACTGCCAAGGCGAGGGAGGTGGCTGAACCTGCGGGGGCGTCCTGACAAGCGTGTCGGACCGGATCCCGTGACCCTGCGGCGGCGGGCGAGCTCATGGCGAGCGGCTGCGGGTTGCACACGGCTCATGGCCTCCTGCAAGAGCCTTGCTATTGTTGTTCTTGTTGTCGTCCTCGTGTTCAGACTTGCCGCGGGAGGTCAAGGGCCGAGCACTGCATATCCAGTCTTCGTTGCCATCTCGTGTTTTTTTCCGTTTTACTTCTTCCGCCTGCTGTAGACTCCCAACTTCATCCACTCCTACGGGTTTGCTGTCACCCTTGCCGAGTCCTTCAACCCCCAGCGAGCCTCGAGAGCAATCACCCGGGGGCGTTGATGTCGGTTGGATTATGTTCGCGGCCGAGATTGCACGGCCCCGACAAGCCCAGCGCGTTCGTTGTGTTTTGTTGTCTAAATATAAGCGTGAGTTGCATTCCGCAGCTTAAATCTGGTCTAATCTTGCGTGGCGCGGGTGGTGGCTGCGTCACCGCTCGCCGGAATCAACATAATACTTAGGGGGCGGAGGGCAGAGAGCAAGGATGGAAGTCCCATGTTATCCGGAGGGATGATGGCCCATCGAAGCAAGACAGGGAATTTGGTTATGGAGTCCGGCGGAATGTGACGATGACGGCGCTTAGGGCGGCCGGGTAGGGGGGGGGGGTGCGGGCGGGTGACTGCTTGCGCTCAGGGCCTACGAGGGGCGGTTACTCTCTCTCTCTCTCTCTCTCTCTCTCTCTCTCTCTCTCTCTCTCTCTCTCTCTCTCTCTCTCTCTCTCTCTCTCTCTCTCTCTCTCTCTCTCTCTCTCTCTCTCTTTCGAGATCTCGTAAACTACCTTACATTCCAAGGTTAGGTGAACAAATTATTGCAGGAACTGACACCTATAAATATCTTGGTGTTATGGTTACTGCTCCCCACTCATGTCGCTCAACTCTCGCTTTACCAAGGATATTGTTCAAAATATCAAGGAACGTTGCCTTGAGCGTTTAGACCATTGCTATACATAAGTAACAGATATGTAGGAGCCTCCCTGAGAATCCTAAGGTTGATGTATATCTCCCTTGTTAGGCCCGTGATAGACTATGCAAGCCCAGTTCTTAGTATGCTGCCACCGAGTACCCTTAAAACCCTTGAAGTTTTACAGAACAAGGCCATGAGAATTAGACTTGGATGCCCAATGACTGCCAAAGTTCTTGTCATGAGGAAAGAACTAGACCTCCCCTCTATTCACAGTCGTATCACCTAAGATAACACCATACTTGGCGTCAGACTCCTGCAGATTCTACCCAGACCACAAATCTCCAATATTTTCTCAAACGAGATAAATTATAGAATTAGGCATACCCGAACTCGAATCTCATACTCCAATCTCATACATTCCAACTTAGAATGGAAAACTAAAACTGCTCATACTATTATGTTCTTCAATGTATGGAACAACGAAGCTATTAACATTGGCACAGAACTCATGTGCATGCTTATATTGATAAACTAACAGGTCCCAAATCCATTGCTTCAAAAACGGAACTAAAAGCTCATTACTTGAAATATATAGATGACATTCTACAATCCCCTCATTGCACGCCCCCACTTGCAATCTACTGTGATGCCTCCATTGATCCTCGTGGAGCAGCAGGGATTGGTGTACTAATTCCTGATATAGATTTTGGAGAAAGTGTGTGTATTTCCAACCGGACAAGCACAACTAATGCCGAGTCAGTAGCCATATATCATGCCATTAAGAAAGGTAGTGAGCAGCAGCGACACCTGGCTGTCTTTACTGACAGCCAAGGCGCTCTCCATAGGCTCACTACATTTAATCCAGAAAACATGGTAACTAGGTATTAAAGTGTCACTATACTGGATACCCTCTCATAAAGGAATATCATTATGTGACAGGGTTGATCATTTAGCCAGATTAGCACTTTCCCATGAAGATCCATATTATGTAGTACCGCTATCTCTCAACCAAATGAAAAAAACGTGTTATCAACTGTCTTCGAGATTATGAGGGTCAGGTATGGACCACTGAGAAGATGAAAAAAGACGGACATGGCACTATTTGGCATTGCGAAAGTATTGCTGGGACATCAGATATAGACAAGCCCTATAAAATCTAGCATGGACTGTCTCGGAGACAACAGGTTACTTTGACTAGGCTACGCATAGGATATCAGTACACTATACAATATGTACAGGATGCAGTTTTGGAGGCAAAACCAGTTTCATATCACCACTGCAAACTTTGCACAGCGCCCAAGTCGCATAATCTTATCCTTTACTTACTCTGTTGCACAAAAACTGCATCCTATCGATCAAATAGTACCGTTCACAGATTAGCAATTGTCGATTATATTAACTTTATTATAGACGCTGGTCTTGTCTTGACATGAGTGATTATATTATATATATATATTATATATTATATATATATATATATATTATATATATATATATATATATATATATATATTTTTTTTTTTTTTTTTTTTTTTTTTTTTTTTTTTTTTTTTTACCAGCCAAATGATATAGTTATACAGTGATAATAGCACAGCCTTTCAGGCATGTATATAACACTTATGTTTGACTAATAGCCCTCGACAAAAATAGAAGGACAGCCAGTTGGATAGATGCTTTGGTATCTTACCTGGCTTTTTGCAGGGCATGTACACTCTTCCGTAAATAAATGTTAAAAAATCAAATCAATCTCTCTCCCCACACACACATACACATAGATACACATACACATATAAATAGTTAGATAGATAAATAGGTGCTTAGAAAGATAGATATAGATAGACAGATGTCCTGATTTCGGCATGTCCCTCTGTAAACACATCCCCCCCCCCTTCCCTTATTCATTCCTCTCTTGAACATTATCCATTAGTCGAGTAATAAATACCCACTCGAGAAAACGAGTAAAAGAGAGAGAGCTAGATAAAGAAGCAATAAAGCAACAGGAGGAAAGCAGAGAAGCGTAACACAGACGAAGAGGAGTGAGGCAGGGAGACATGGCGTGACAGATGACGGCGCTCTGGCCCGGAGATGTCAAGTGTCGGGGATGTCACTGGGATGCCCTTCCGCCTCTCGACTCCAGGTCGGGCGGCGGCGCTGGCGTGGCCGAGAGGAGGCCGCGAGGAGGGCGCGAGGAGGACGCGACGTGGCCGCGAGGAGGGCGCGAGGAGGGCGCGAGGAGGCCGCGAGGAGGGCGCGAGGAGGGCGCGAGGAGGACGCGAGGAGGCCGCGAGGAGGGCGCGAGGAGGGCGCGAGGAGGGCGCGAGGAGGGCGCGAGGAGGGCGCGAGGAGGGCGCGAGGAGGACGCGAGGAG
>NC_051424.1:22847411-22869911 GCF_015228065.2 Penaeus monodon
CCACAGTGCCAAGGCGAAGAGCAACCGCAAAGCCCAGGTCCTGGAGGCGCCCTGCAGCGCCACCAGCCCGTCGCCACTGTCCTCCGAGGACGAGCAGTCGGGCGAGGACAACGCAGAGGAACCCGAAGGCAAGCAGGGGGAAGGGACATCGCAGGCGGAAGAAAATCCCGACGCCGGCCTGGACGGAGATCTCCCTGAGGCTATGGGCGTCTCGGAGGCGTGTGAGCGAGTTGAGAAATTGGACTTGCAGGAGGGCGAGCCGGAGACTGTAACGGAAAGGCTGTAAGGACGAGATTCGTAGACTTCTATGCAGTATTATGAGAGATTAATTGGTAGACCATTCTCTTCCATGATGTAATGAGATTATAATGTAGACCGGTGTGCTTTAATCAAGTTGGATGTCCCTCTGGAACAATGACAGTTTCCTGCATTTATTTTCAGCTTAGGATTTCAGTTATTTACCAGATTATTGAAAGAAAAAGTTTAATGCGGCATAGGTCATCCATTTTAAAGATATCACAGGAGTACTGTGTAAATTATCAATATAACATTATAACTTCAAGATGTAGAAGGTAGAGCCATCTCAGAATAACAAAATCAGAACATTCTAAAATACTAGTCTTAACATAATTAAAAAGTTGATTTGCATTACTAAGTGGTGCTGCTTGTGCCTCCAGTACGTTAGTAGGTATCTATTATTATTTAAGTGGGCGCTTTGGGACAAAACGTCCAGTGTATGTCTGAGTATCTCTCTCTCTCTCTCTCTTCTCTCTCTCTCTCTCTCTCTCTCTCTCTCCTCTCTATATATATATATATATATATTTATAATATAATAATAAAATATATAATATATATTATAATATAAAGATGTAAATATGTACACGTATGTATTTATAAATGAGAGCGAGATTGAGAGAGAGAGAGAGAGAGAGAAAAAGAGAGAAAGAGAATGAGAAAAAGAGAGAAAGAGAGCGTGAGAAAGAGAGAGAGAGAGAGTGAGAAAAAGAGAGAAAGAGAATGAGAAAAAGAAAGAGTGAGAAAAAGGAAAAGAAGTAAAAAAAAGGAGAGATGAGAAAAAGAGAAAAAAAATGAGAAAAGGAAGAGAAAAAAAGTGAAAAAAAAAAAGGGAAAAAAGAAAAAGAATGGGGAAAAAGAGAGAGAGAGGAAAAAAGAGAAAAAGGGGTGAGAAAAAGGAAAAAAGAGGAGAAAAAGGAGGGAAAATAAAGAGAGAGGAGAGAGAAAAAGAAAAATGGGAAAAGAGAAGAGAAGAGAGAGAGAGGAAGAGAGAGAGAGAGAGAGAGAAAGGAAGAGGAGAGAGAAAAGAGAGATGGAGAGAGAGGAAAGGAGAGAGAGGAGAAAAGGAAAGGGGAAGAGGGGGGGGGGGGAAGAGAAAGAAGGAGAGAGAGAGAGAAATGAAGAGGAGAGAGAGAGAAATGGAGAGAGAGGGGAAGAGGAAAAAGGAGAGAGAGAGAGAGAGAGAGAGAAAGAGAGAGAGAGAGAAATAGAGAGAGAAGGAGAGAAATAGAGAGAGAGAGAGAGAAATGGAGGGGAAGAGAAATGGAGGAGGAGAAAATGGAGAGGAGAGAGAGAAGAAAAGGAAAAAGAAAAAGAGAGAAAGAAGAGAGAAGAGAAAAGGAAAGAAGAGAGGAGAGAGGAAAGAGAGAAGAAAGAGAAAGAGAGAGAAATAAAGAGAGAGAGAGAGAAATAGAGAGAGAGAGAGAGAGAAATGGAGGGGAAGGAGAGAAGAAAAAAAGGGGGGGGGGGAAAAAAGGGAGAAAAAAATGGAGAGAAGAGAGAGAGAGAGAAAAGAGAGAGAGGAGAGAGAGGAGAGAAAGGGAGAGAGAGAGAGAGGGGAGAAAAAGGGGAGAGAAGAGAGAAAAGAAGAGAGAGAGAAAAAAGAAGAAAGAGAGAAAAAGAGAGAAAGGAGAGGAAAAGAGAGAGAAAAGAGGAGAGAAAAAGAAGAGAGAGAGGGAGGGAGGAAAGAAAAGAGAGAGAAAAGAGAAAGAGAAGAGAGAGAGAGAGAAGAAAGAGAAAGAGAGAGAGGAGAGAGAGAAAGGAGAGAGAGAGAGAGGAGGAGAGAGAGAGAGAAAAAAGGGAAGGGGAAAAAAGAAAAAAAGAGAGAAAAAGGGGAAAAAAGGAGAGAAAAAGAAAAAAAAAGAGGAAAAAGAGAGAAGAAAAAGAGAAGAAAGAGAAAAAAAGAGAAAGAAGAAAAGGAGAGAAAAGGAGAGAAAAAAGAGAGAGAAAGAAAGAAAAGGAGAGAAAAAAAGAGAGAGAGAAAAAAAAAAGGGGAAAAGGGGGGAAAAAGGAGAAAGAGAGAGAAAGAGAGAAAAAGGGAAAAAGAAAAAGAGAGAGAGAAAGGAAAAAAGAGAGAGAGAGAAAAGGGAGAGAGAGGAGAAAGAAAGGAGAGAGAGAGAGAGAGAGAAAGGGAGGAGAGAGACAGAGAAAGGAGAGAGATAAAGAGAAAGAAAAAGGGAGAAAAAAAAGAGAGAAAAAGAGAAAGGGGAGAGAGAAAAAGGGGGGGGAGAGAAAAAAGGGAAAGGGGGAGGGGAAAAAGGAGGGGAGAGAAAAATGGAGAAAGAAAGAAAAATGGAGAGAAGAGAGAGAGAAATGGAGAGAGAGAGGAGAAAAAAGGAGAGAGAGAGAGAGAGAAATGGAGAGAGAGAGAGAGAGAAAAATGGAGAGAGAGAGAGAGAGAGAAAAAATGGAGAAAAGAGAGAAAAAATGGAGAGGAGGAGAAAAATGGAGGAAGGAGAGAGAAATGGAGAGAGGAGAGAGAGAGAGAGAAAAAAGGAAAAAAAAAAGGGGGAGAGAGAGAAAGGAGAGAGAGAAAAAAGGAGAGAGAGAGAAGGGAAAAGAGAAAAAGGAGAGAGAGAAAAAGGAGGAGAGGAAAGGAAGAGAGAGAAAGGAGAGGAGAGAAAGGAGGAGAAAAAATAGAAAAGGAAAAAGGGAAGGAGAGAGAGGAGAGAAAAGAGAGGAGAGAGAGAAATGGAAAAGAGAGAGAGAGAGAAAAGGAGAGAGAGAGAAGAGGAAAAAAAAAAAAAAAAGGGGGGAAAGGAAAAAGAGAGAGAGGGAAAAGGAGGAGAGAGAGAGGGGGAAAAGAAAAAAGAAAAAAAAGGAGGGAAAAAGGAGAGAGAGAAAGAAAGGAAGGAGGAGAGAGGAGGAGAAAGGGGAGAGAGAAAAAGGGAGAGGAGAAGAGAGAGAGAAGAGAGAAAGGGGAGGGAAAAAAGAAAGAAAAAGAGAAAGAAAAAAGAGGAAAGAAAAAAAAGAGAAAGAAGGAGGGGAAAGGGAAGAAAGGAGAGAGAGAGGAGAGAGAGAGAGTGGAAGGAGGAGAGGAGGGGGGAGAGAGGAGAGAGAGAGGGAAAAGGAGAGAGAGCGAAAACAAAAAAGTAGTTGTGACATTGATTTTTTTTCCTTCTTTTTCAAGAAAATTTTTAACATTTCTGTCTTTTTGAATTATTGTTCACAAAATAATGACTCTTCAGTTTATAAAAGTATGCAAGTAAAAAAAGGAAAATTTAAATAGTTTTTAATGTAAAATTGTTTTTAGTTTTAAAGAAATCAAGTAATATTAGTTTGTAACTGCCAATTACAAAATATTTAATTAAGTCATTAAGGCAGTTTCATCCATTTCTTTTGATAAAAACTTGATATTAAAACAATTTACCGAGTCATAAGTTAAGTAGCCATAAATGCTAGGCCAAGGTGCAGAATTATTCTTAAAGTATGCATCTAATTCCTGGGATATTATTTATGCATAATAATTGTAGTATTATTCCTAATCATTTTCAGTGATTGGATAATGAATGGAGTTTTCAACAAGCATGCACCCCCCCCCCACATCCCACATTCCACAACTTCTTGCACATACACATTTTCATCCAAATTTTTACATCCAAACTTCTTGTACGCATTTTCTGCAACACCATTCTTACACACACCCCTTCTTACACACACACATTTTTACACACACACATTCTTACACACACACATTCTTCACAACACATTTAACACAAACTTTCTTCACCACACATTTTACAACACACATTTCTTAAAACCATTTACACACACACATTCTACAACCAACCAACACACACACCCCCACAAAACAACACACCACACACAACCCACACACACACACACACACAACACACAAACACAACACACAAAACCCACACCACCACCCCACACACACACACCAACAGATATATAAAAAAGGGCATTAACGTGATTTTTCAGTGTTTTTTTTGGGCATGCAAGGGTTTTTATGAAAATTATGTGCTAATGATAAACAGTATTGTGTACTGTAATACACTCATACAAAACATTTTGGTCTATATGCTGTTTTTCTTATGAAGAATTCATAAGACTACCATAAGAAGAGAAAAGGACATCGTTTGATTGAAAATTTTTCCCTTTAAAATTTATTAAAATTTTCCACAAGATAATACTGCTATAAGAAATAAATCTTTTGGTTAGCATTGCTCTTCTTTTTGTATTTTGTTATATGCTGGTAAATAGAAGAGTACCATTTATTATAAGGAATAAGCAGTGTTATCCTAAGTTAATGATTTTTATTTTTAGCTGAGAGGTTTTCATCTGAGGATATAGATTATAGGATAAGAGACTGAAGAAATCTAAATAATTAGTATCAGAATTTAGTCCTGATTGAAGATTTTTAGTTATAGTTAAAGTTATCATTTTGCTTTCTGATTTTTTTTTACTGAAGTATAATAGCAAGCCAAATATAAATCCAAGCTCAAGGGGAATATTCCTCCCTGTTGCGTGTGCATGTCTAAAATACACATGCACACCCACACTCACTCTCACATCCACACCCACATCCACACCCACACCCACAGTCACATTCACAGTCACAATCACCCTCACACTCACACTTACATTCATAGTCACACCCACTTCCACGACCACATGCACGCATGCACGCGCACGTACGTCTATATTAGATGATTACTATTTAACAAACAAAAATAGAATGATTTTTCTGTAAGCTAGTAAATATAAGTCTATTCTCATTTTATACAAATTATATTATTTTTTTTTAAACACTATATTCATGTTAGGATACTCTAAAAGGGATTCACATATAGAATTTGTACTTCATTATATTAGGAATGATATTTTTGTACCTTTTCCCCTGTCAGTATGTAGATAGACATTCTCACTCCCTTTAATATAAATAAACACACACACACACACACACACACACACACACACACACACACACACACACACACACACACACACACACACACACACACACACACACACACACACACACACACACACACACACACACACACACACACACACACACACACACACACACACACACACACACACACACACACACAAAGTATATGTAGTTATATATACACGAGTGTAGCTAGACATTTGGGGCCAAAGGGAGGGGGGCTAGGTCCATTGAGGGGCCTCCTATATTTATTAAGTTTGATGAAAAAGCTTTTGACAAAATAAAAACATTTATTACTTACCCAAACTTAAAACATTTAAAATTACAGAATTAACATAAATACCATACACTTCTTGCTCATTAAAGTTATCATGTAAAGCTACTAAAATAAATTGTACTTATAATAATTTATGCTGAATATGTATCTACTTTTTGGGGGCATGTCATTTGGGGGCTCCCTCCATTGGGAACACAGGGGAGGGGGTGAAGTATTACCTCCCCTCACTACCCACATGCTGCACATTTGTGTGTCTATACATATGTATTTATATATATATATATATATATATATATATATATATATATATATATATATATATATATATATATATATATATATATATATATATAAAAATAAATATCTGAGCCATTTTTCTTGCCATAGTTTTGACAGATGATACAATAATAAAGTACAGTAGAAAGGGGTGTTATCATATTTTTTCCGTAATTTTTTGTTAAATTTTCCAGTGAACAAAATACAGTCCTTTATTATATCATGAGAATCTCAAAAAGATGTAAAAGTAATTACATCAGTGCAAGTATTTATATACACCTTTTCTGTCTTTTCTTCTTTTTTTTTTGTATTTTCTGACCAGTATTTTCTTCCTAATAAAAGATAATCTATGCCAGAACTTCTGTAAATTTTACACAGTGATGTCTGCACTTATTTGCTTTTAGAAATATTACCCTAAAAAGTATATAAAAAAACTATATGCTGATAGGAATTGATTTTAAGTTTCAGAATGTATGAGTTGGGAACCTAATATTAAGGTAGGTTTTACTTAAGAGTATTTGAGATCAACAGGTATTCCCAGAAAAGTATTTAATGTTTATTATTTATTACTCTCATATATGTAGAAAAAGAATGTATGGAATTATTTGCATTTGCTGTTATATATACTTATATTTCAATAGTAAAACTTTTTAATGTATGAAAATACTGTAAAATTTAGGTTCAGTTAACACTATAATATGATATACATTGTCAGGGAAGTTAAAAGCACATTTAAGATATGATAATGTTTAGATTATAGTTTAATTGCACATTATCTTTTCTATGACTGAGGGTCTTCTTTATTTTATCAGCATTTCAGTATTTGTGAATTACATCATTATGAAAGAAGTTTTGAAAGAAAATATACTTGGAGCTTCCAGTATTTTTTTGTTTGGCAGTGGGGCTAAAAATAATAATGACAGAGGTATTACTAAAAAAGAGGTGCTTTGGTAACTCAAACTAGAATAAGGTTTCATATTTAATAATTCAGTGATGTGCAGAAGAGTATCCAGAATATATTGAAAAGAAAATCAAATACTTCTTTGGTGTGGATTCCTGCTTGTATGTTGAATGGTACTTATCATTATTGAGTTAATATAAGACTGCTTAAGTGAGTACTTCAGTGATGTAATTATGCTCTCAGTAGATTAGTATATTAATACTGTTTGTTTGTTTTTTCCTTAAAAAAAATCCTCACTATTACTGAATATATCACAAGTGGTAGTGAAAAGTCATCTGCTTAAAAAAAAAAAAAAAGTTTTTTCACAATTTAATTTTCCTTTTTTAACAAATATATATATTTACAACAGATCTTCTAACAACATTCTTTTCATGACTGTGTTGTAGTTTGGTAGAAAAAAAAAAACATAGCAATGATTACCTATTTACTCTTGATTTTTCACAAAATACAAATAATCTATCATTTTACAGTACTGAAGAAAAAAAAAATCTGTACAAAGTCAAGTAACTCACATATATCAGCATAACATAATTTGATATGATCTCTGTGACAAATGATATGACTTAATTCTTCAATGTCCACCTCATGCTACTGAAAGTGGATCCATCAAGATGATGTTTGAAGGGAAGGAGTCCCGCAACATGATTCCTTTATCTTGGTGTTCATCTAATTCCTCAATGAAGCCAAACCAGTATATCACTAACCCAGGACCAAACCTATGGAGAGAAAAATAAGTTATAAGTAGATCGTTCACCCAATGCTGCCAGGAAACTGTCATGTTCACTGTAGTATTGTTTTGTGAAATGTCTTTACATAATGATGGCTCTTCATGTGCTTTGCCAACAAATTGTCAATTTGCAGACCTTGTGACCTCACCAAATTTCACCTTTCTTTGATTTTTTTTTTAAACTGAGATATTTAAGGATTCAGATCTTCCTAAAATACAACTCAACAAGCAAGGGAGTCAATTTAACATCCAAAAGAATCATGAATCCTACAATTAACCCCTTAGGTATACCATGTTAAAGAACATGTCAGCCTTTCAAATTAAAAGATGATGATAAAGATTTTCGGTCATTATACACTCCCAAATCTGAAGTATGCATAAAAGCTTAACTTCATAAAATTCTTTGCCACGAACAATTAAATCCTGGGTTAACTCAAATATGATGGGCATGGCATGTACGTACATGACATGCCCACTATCAGTTTACTTTATTAATTGTTTTTACACATGGATGGCTACACTAGTACTAAGTCACCAATAAGCCAATTATGAGTACTGTTTACCCTTTTCCTTGATTTGTAAAAATATTTTACATTATCATATACTACTAATACTAATTTCTACATTATTATAGTAATAACAATGTCTATAATAAAAATAACGTCATCGATATTCATAGCATTAGTAAAAAAAATTGTATTTCCTGCCAATTCAAGGGAAGATGAAGTCAGATAAGGTCACAAGGGTTACTAACTGACTCATTTGTGGTTAAGCACTAGCAGAACCATCTATGTGCAGACTTTTCACACACACACACACACACACACACACACACACACACACACACACACACACACACACACACACACACACACACACACACACACACACACACACACACACACACACACACACACACACACACACACACACACACACACAAAAAATGAGCACAACATTTTCCCGGCGGTTTTGAGTTAAGATACCAAAGGATTTAAAGGAGCAGGAGAGAAGAAGAAGAAGAAGAAAGAAAAGAAAGAAAAGAAAAGAAAAAAAAGAGAAGCAAAAAGGAAAGGAAAGAGAGAGAAACAATAAATAAATTACATACTAACCTGTTCCAATAACTCCAAAATTGGTCCTTGAGATATGTCCGATGGTTCTCCTCATCACCAAATGATGCCTTGCTCTCAATCCAGTTGATTACTTGGCCATCAACAGCTGTTCAAGATTTAATCAATGTAGTCTACTAATCTTACTATGGCTCCTTATAACTAGTCTTCTCAGATGATGCAATAACTTGTTCAGTGACTATAGTTTCCTAGATTTTTCACACTTGTTTTTCCCAACTATATCTCTTTACATTTACAAATGTATGAACTCTATAAGCAAGAAGAATTCAACTAAAAGTCCATTTACATGGGATCATCAAGATTAAAAACACAAAAAACATTTCAACACACTCTTCACAAACTTTAATTACACAATTCAAAACTTGTCAAAATATACCTACCAATAGGTATATCTAACTTGATATCTGGAGTCTTATCGTAACCCTTCAACCGCAGTTCATCTTCATTGTGGTAGCTTATATTCAACTTCTCCAGGTTTCGTCTCAGTAAAAACTCATATTCATGACCGATGGAACTGAAAATTAATGTGTTAATTACCATCAATGCATGAATTATCATACTAAACAAATTCAAATATGAATGAAGTACTGTACAATCATGTTTACATATCTTTAATGTTCCAAATGAACTTCCTGATATAATCATAATCATAAAGTACTGTAATGAGCAACACTATAATCAGACTGTATGAATGTTAAATAAATTGGGTTAATAAAAGATTCTGATCTTTTCTTCAAATACCTACTGTTTTATACTGTCAGCAAATGGTCCGTAAACCTCATCCTCAAGAAGGCACTAGAAAGTAAAGGACAATTTTGTTAAATTCTACTTTGGACAAATAAGTATCATGTGAAAGAATATTTTGTATTATAAATTATAACTTACTGCTTTTGTGATCCATAAATATTTGAAAAACAATGTTTTGGAAAGCTTAAAGTGAATGACATTGATTTTTTGTAACCCCATCAACAATACCTGCCATGCCCACTGTAATATAAGCTTATCCATTGTATTTTCATATAGTTGGCTCTACAAGTGTTAGTCACCAAGAAGTCAGTTACTAGTCCAACAAATATGACTTGTTTACCCTTTTCCTTGATTTTTGGAAGGTTACATTTGTATTATATTATTGTCTTTAACCGCTACAATTTGGATGAAGTGACCATCACACCATGAAAAAATTTGGCTCAAAGGGCAGGTGATGTGAACATGCTGTCATAGAAAAATCTGGCTGCTGGCTGAGTGACATAAACCTGCCATTGTGAGAATTTCAGCTGAAGGCCAGAGTGAGAGGAAAGATTCGCCACAAATGCATAAAGCTCTTGGGAAGGTGATTAGACTCATTTGGCAATTTTGCATTATTCCTCATTGATAAACGAGTATGGAATGTAATGTTCAAGTGTCATGACTGGAAGAGTAGTGGTTCCATAGAAGACACCATTTCCATGCTCAGCATCCTATCCCTGGCAGCCGTGACTGGTAGCACGGGTTGTAATATAGAAAATTGAATATTCCGAAATTTTTTTAAAATGAGATGGTATACTGAGCAATATCAACTAAATAATACAATCCATAACTACTTTAAAATTTTATTACACAATTGAACTTTGCAAGATTATTACCATATTTTCAGGAACTGTAATTAGTTCACTTATGAGAAAAGACCAACTGAACATATATAACATAGAGAATAGATGCTAATAGGAAAAATCATTATACATTCAGAGGTTATGAACAAAAAGAGAGAAGCTTCAGTAACACCATTTCAACAAAAACAGACTGACCTGACCAAGCACAGATCAAAATATTCCACACTGATTGGTACTTCAGTATATTATGAAAAGTCATAAATCAATTCTTACCATATACACCTCATAGCTTAAATCTCGGTCCATGATTTGTGTCGTGTCTCGCAGAAGCCGATTTACATGGGTCTTGCTTACTGGGAATGAAAAAAAAATAGTATAAATAAATATGAACAAATAAAAAATGCACCCAAGCAAAATCTTTTATTTAGTTATTTTATATTTGCATATCAATTGTTACAATATATACTATACACACAAGAGTGGTACTATCAGTAAGGGGAGGATGAGAGTGAAAAAAAATAAAGTGAGAGTGAACGTGACTAAGAAAAATGCTTGTGTGGAATAATGTGAATAGATGAAAATGAACTTGAAAATGAAAATGAGATTGGAAATGAAAGTAAGAATAAGACTGAGTATATCTTTAACCATTTTAACCAAATTATATAATTTTATATGTAAATTTCTAAAGCCTATATAACATAAAGAAGTCACATAATATCAAGAAATCTTTATAATTTTTTATTATAAACTATAGCCATGCTTGAAATTTTTTCACCCAAACTACAAGTTTGCTCACAAATTTTCAAGGAATCAATTAAAGGGTCTGATACCCTGCATGCTTTAGGTATCCTGAACCGGGAGAGGCCAAAACTGGGTAGCCAGAGCTGGAATAGGCCGAATACGGCATAACCACAATAAGAGTGCGTGTGTGAGTGAGGAAGTGGGAGAGTGAGAGAGAGAGCGAGAGCACACGTGCATGAGTGCAAGCATGAGCAATGAAGCTGAGGGGAAATGGACATAGACTATATGGTGTAAAAGGCATTGAATGACAAAGGAAATAATAGTGAGAATAACAGGAACAACAAATAATAAAAAACAGCTGTAAAAGGTGAAGTGGAATAAAGGAATGGGAGAAAGTCACATAAAATGGGTCAACAGCCTGACCAGCTGCCTCCCACGGTGACCTTGACCAGACAAAATAACTGCAGTGGCTAAACTACATATTCAAACCAAGGAGAAGTGTAAGAAGTTCTAAATTTAAAAATGATCTAAACATACTGCAATAAAGCAGACTGCATGTCAAAAGTGTGGTAGTTAAAAGTGAAAATTTATACTTAAAAAGTAGTAAAAATGTCATAAGCTCAGTTGATGACTGTATAGTAAGAAAATTTAAAGACAAGAGAAAGTCATCAAGTAAATCCTCAGTAAGACTGCTTCTGACTATGAGTCATGATACAGACCACCTGACTCAACTAAAGTTTTCTTTAGTGAAACATTAAATTTCACTATGTCCAAGGTATTACAAATAATTCTCCCTTCATTAACTGGAATGCAAAGAAAATCAAATAAGGAGTAAATGCAACCACAGATGAGAATGAATAAGCACAGTTGCTTCTAGATTTTGAGGAGGACCTCTCCCCTCACCAAATTATCAAAATTCAAACAAGAGAGAATAACTCCTTGACCTTGTTTTTGTTTGTATGAGAGAGGCAGTAAACATTCATCATACTGTACAGTTTAAAACAGACCACATCACTGAAAAAATAGATAAGTTCAAGAAAACATAGATAACATAGGAAAACCAAGTAGCAGAGGTAGGTAACAGTCTTAACCCATTGCCGACGGGTGGCATGTACGCACATGCCATGGCATGGCGGGACCATCTGCCGGGGGCATGTACGCACATGCCATAGAGTATGTATGGACATGCCATGATTTTTTTTTGTTACAATCACGGCAAAAGATTATTTTTTTGCCACTGAAAGTGTGATTAAGTCGGTTTTAACACTTTCTCATTTTTACCATGCAACAAACAAAAAAAATGCAACAAACCGACGATTTCAACTCCATGATGCCACACACTGCTTATTTTATTCGGACTATAGACTGAATGATGATCAACTATGGAGTCTATATAACAACAAAAATACCCTTCAGTCTCGATTTATCAGGAAGTTTGGCAAGTAGAGACTGTAAAAAATAATGAAAACTGAAAATACAACATATCTTCGTAGTATTACTAAGAAACAGCATGGGATGCTGGTATTTGGCATGAGTGGTCGCGCATGCTAAGGCGACGATATAAGCCCCCGGCAGCGAAGCCCCGGCCTCTATGAATGCTACCCGTCAGTTATGGGTTAATTAAACCACTGAAGTTCAACAACCAAACAGAAACAAACTCAATACTGAATATTTGAAAGGGTGGAAAGAAAAAAATGTCCACTTTCTTAACCAAGAAAACAAGATAAACTCTGAACAGAATGACTTTAGAAAGGGGAGATAATGTCCATCTCAATTCTTGAACCATTGCGAACACATACTAAGAGACCTAAATGAGAATAAAGAAGTCAACGTAATATACACAAACTTTGCAAAAGTCAGTGTATATTTCATAAGGTCATCCACAGAACTCTACTCCATAAGATTAAGGACTTGGAATCAAATGAAAAGTAAGAATATGGATACAAGATTCCCTAACATACAGGCAGCACAGCACCTGGATACAGTAGTTTAACCCATTTCCAACGGGTGGCATGTACGCACATGCCATGGTATGGCAGGACCATCTGCCAGGGGCATGTACGCACATGCCATGGTGTATCCATGATCATGCCATGAGTTTTTTTTTGTTACAATCACGGCAAAAGATTATTTTTCTGCCATGAAAGTGTGATTAAGTCGGTTTTAACACTTTCTAATTTTTACCATGCAACAACAACAACAACAATAACAACAACAACAACAACAACAACAACAACAACAACAACAACAACAACAACAACAACAAAAACAAAAACGATTTGACTCCGTGATTCCACACACTGCTTATTTTATTTGGACTATAGACCGAATAATGATCAACTATGGAGTCTATATAACAACAAAAGTATCCTTCAGTCTTGATTTATCAGGAAGTATGGCAAGTAGAGACTTTAGAAAATAATGAAAACTGAAAATACAACATATCTTCGTAGTATTACGAAGAAACGGCATGGGATGCTGGTATTTGGCATGAGTGGTCGCACATGATCAGGCGACGATATAAGCCCCAGCAGCGAGGCCTGGGCCTCTATGAATACTACCCGTCAGAAATGGGTTAATAGACTTTTTACAGACAGTAACTTTTTACAAACTAATATACATACTCTGGAAACTGTTTGTACAGAGCCTTTGGATTACTACTAATGGCCATTATGGGAAACAATACTGATTTCAAGATTGGAATATTAGTGCCAAAGTATGGAATCCAAGTTTCATAGAGGTAATATTACTAAAACAGTCTCAAAGATTTTTTCACCCAAACATTAGACATCATGGCAGGTCTTAGTTATTAGGGAAGACTAAAAGAACTCCAGCTTTTCTCTTCACAAAGACTGAGAGAAAGATACTATATATACTAAATTTGCCATCAAATTCACAGAGTTAAAAAAAGTATTAGAAACACAACTCAGAGCTCTGTGGAAGTGTTTATAAGAGAATTAGACAACTGGTTGACTTCAGTACCAGACAACCACCAAAGTGGTAATGAAATGGTTAATAGTTACAAGAGATAAATGTGCTAGACATCAAACGTCATATGGCACTATGGTAAAGTATGGAGAAAAGGGTAAAATGGAGAGTATGTGTCTGAAGAAGGATGAGTAACACTGTATGAGGAAATTGCAAAAGAGCTATTATGAAACAATCAAAGGGTGATATGGTAAGAAACAATAGTTGTAAAAGTAGGAGGAGAATCCAGAGAATGAAATAAGGGAACGGGAAAGTGGTGAAGTATCGGGAAGAATGTCAGTAGGGGAGAGGTCCGGAGAAGGACATTGTTGAGGCATAAAGAAGTCACATGAGCATCTAAGTGGGGGTGGTAAGGGTAATGAGATGAGGGAATGGTGATGAACATGGTGGAAGAGAGGATGGGGTGTTTTTTGGGTGAGTGGAAGGAAGAGGGGTAGGGGAACTTGAGGAGGAGGGGGATGGATATCGGCAAATACTTTAGAGCAAATAGGAATAGAGGGATTAGAGGGTGGATAAGGGAGTGAATTATTCTCTTGAGTCATGTTTATGAACTTTTGGATGTCTTCAAGAGTTTCTGGAGGGGAGTTGGGTGGGGAGGTCTGAGAAACAAAGGTTTTCTTATGTTGAGGAGAAGAGGGAATAGATGTCAGAGGAGCAGAGGAAGAGGTGGGTGTGGAGAGGATGTGGTAAAGATGGAGTGGAATGTTTAGATTGTCTGGTGAGACGGGTAGAGTGAGAAGGAGGAGGGGTAGGCATGGGGGAAGTGGTAGAGGCTGGAGTATCTGGATTTAGACTGGAGAAGGAATTTGACTGGGGGAGAGAGGGAGTAGAAGATAGGGTGATTTGGAGTAAAGGGAAGAGATAATGGGGAAGAAGCTGAGATTTCCAGAGAATATGGGAGGGGAGCAGAACAAAGTAGTTTTGGAATAGTTGAAAGAGGAAAACCTTATCAGCGCTCTTTTTGTTTGGCCTAACATAGAGTTACCAAAACACCAACATTTCTGATACTGACGGGGAATGGGTCGATATGGTCACACAGGGCAGGACTCCACCATTATAAACTTCATGGGGAAGGTCATGTCTACAGAAGCTAATCTCGGTGGACTTACATTGGTCTCTGGGAGGTATAGTGTAGCACTGGACTGCCACTGCATCACAGGTGATGAGGTATGCAAGCATGTCATTTTCACAGTCATACCAGTCCTTGATGTAAACAGGACAATCAGTTGGCAAGACGGAAACATTTCCCGTGCAAGTATTAAGGGAGGAGTGAGGTTGGGTAGGAATAGGTTTGCCAGTGAGGTCAGTCAGGGTAGGTAGTGAATGAGCTTGGGGATTCAGATGTAACTGTGACAAGGTGTGAACGATCAGAACAACTGTGAAAGGAGACTCTGCCTACCTGTTTTTGAAGACATTGTTGGAAGAGAAGGGTATTGTCAGAGTTTGGGGCTGTAGGGGGAATCACAAAGAACTGGTCTTAGCTGGGCCAAAAAGGGTACTCAAAAGGTTTGTAGAGGTGGAAGCAGTAGAAGGACAAGGGCAGGAAGAAGATGGGGTGGATGGAAAGGTAGTGCTGTTGGGAGAAGGACAATATAGAGCACAATAAGGATAAAGAGTAGTAATAAGGGGAGGTGGGGGCAGACAATGAAGAAGACTGCACATTAGAAGATGGAGTGGAGGATGCTGGAAGAGAGGAAGGGGTGTATTCTGAAGGTTGAGTAATGACCTGGGTGGATGATTTGGAATGGATAGGGTTGATTGCAGACATTGAGGAGGGGGTATTAGTATCAGTCAGAACCACGGTCAAAGGAGAGGCAGGGGTCAGAAAACTAATGAAATCAAATTTAAACAGGCTAATTAATGAAGGGGGAAACCTTAATCTTCATTATTGGCCCCAGTGAGCCTGAAATAAAGGCAAGAGAAAATGGTCTACCCCTTAGGGTCACCATGAGGGGTAAGAGCTAGACAATTAACCAAGGAATACTGTGCCCATGGCTCCTGGAGGCCATTCATGACTGACACAAAGCCAGCCTTTCATCCTTTCAGCACGGCCCTCACACCTTAGGAAATGGACAGAAGAAGGGGATGATGATGAAGAGAAAGAAAGGAATGGGTGAGAAAAGACCATGTAAAATTAGTTGAGGTGAGGTTTGAGGTCCAAAGTAGACCCCTACATAGGACCTCAAACCTCAATGTAGGGGATCACCCGATCCCCTACATTAGGCCTCAGTCTCCATCTCCTAAGCCTCCATCCCCCCATGACAACAACAAGCAAGGGATTGCGGGGAAGTGAAGTGAAAGAACAAGAGCTTAATCAAATTGTGTCCTTCACCAAGTTCAGTTCTTAGAAGAAGGGCAGACCCCTGGGATGGCCCTAACATGAGCCATTAATGGAGCCTTTGCTTAAACCTATATTGAAAATTGCTATTAGGAAAATTGCCTTTGCAGTCCTTGGTCCCCAAAACATTGGAAACCACTGAAATACTAGTCCTCAAATCCTAACCTTAAAGTAAAGCCATAATGAACAATTCATCATTTTGCAAAGAATATGTGTATTTTATCAAACTACTACTATAATTAGTACTACTACTCCTACTACTACTATTACTACTACTACTACTAGTAATAATAATAATAATAATAATAATAATAATAATAATAATAATAATAATAATAATAATAATAATAATAATAATAATGTTAATTAGAATGTTGATGATGATAATAATAGTAATGATAATGATAATAGTAATGATAATGATAATGACAGTAACAATCAGCAGTTCTAACAGTCCCCTTCTCCAACAGACATTACTCTACAATATACATGTATATCACCTGATGTATATCAGCACATATTAACATTAAACGTACTTGTCATATGAGGCATGGCAGCACACAAATACTGCTCCAGAATCATCTTGCTTAGCATAGCAGGCGAAAAGTCCAATTCTCTCGCCATCCTTATCAAGATTCCAGGGGGTTCATTGCACTCCACATTTGCCAAGAAGCTAAAATGAAAAGGAATAAATATAGCTATCACTTTAATAATTGATGTTAATTCAAGCATTTGCTTAAAAATGGATTTACTCCTGGCAAGTCCACAATAGACCGTATACTAGCGCTTCGAGTAATTGTGGAACGCCGTCGTGAGTTTGGTCGTGGGTTGCTTGCAGCCTACATCGACCTCAAGAAGGCGTTTGACTCGGTGCATCGGGAATCGCTATGGGAGATCCTGAGGCTCAGGGGAATTCCGACACAGATTATTGGCCTGATAGCAAGCCTCTATACTGGTACTGAAAGTGCTGTAAAGTGTGGTGGGGGTATGTCGAACTTCTTCCCTGTTAATTCAGGGGTGAGGCAAGGCTGTGTCCTTGCACCCACACTTTTCAACACTTGTATGGACTGGATAATGGGCAGAGCTACTAGCCAAAGTCAGTGCGGAGCAACACTAGGCAATATTAAGGTCTCGGACCTTGACTTTGCCGACGATGTTGCCATCCTATCTGAGTCCTTGGAGTCACTTGTGGCGGCTCTTGATGCATTTAGCAATGAGGCGAAGCCCCTAGGCCTAGAGGTCTCCTGGACCAAGACCAAGATTCAGGACTTTGGGGGCCTGTTAGGGGAACCCGTTCAGTCAATCCATGCTTGCGGCGAGGACGTTGAAGTCACAGAAAGTTTTACATACCTTGGTAGCGTAGTCCATATCTCTGGGTTGTCAGACCAGGAAGTCAGTAGACGGATTGGTCTGGCAACAGGAGCCATGAACTCGATCAACAAGAGCGTTTGGAGATGTCGGTACCTATGCAGAAGGACCAAGCTGCGTGTCTTCAGGGCCTTGATACTTCCAGTTTTGCTCTATGGAAGTGAAACCTGGACGCTATCCAGTGCCTTGGAGTCTCGCCTTGATGCCTTTTGTAACAAGTCCCTTCGCCGGATCATGGGGTACAGTTGGCAGGACCACGTGTCCAACCGGCGGTTACACCGTGAGACTGGCATGGGACCTGTTACTTGCATAATCTGGGATCGCCAACTCAGGCTATATGGCCACCAAGCTCGCCTCCCTATGGACGACCCTGCCCACCAGGTTGTCTCTCTGCGAGACAACCCTGGGTGGAGGAGACCTGTGGGACGTCCTAGGAGATCATGGCTTGGGCAGCTCGACGAGACCTGTCGTGAGGAACTAGAGATGGGCCGTGTGCCTGCCTGGAGACTCGCCTCGAGGGATCCTCGTGGCTGGAAGCGAAGGGTGGATGCGGCCATGCGCCCCCGTCGGCGTTAGCCCCTTGATGATGATGATGATGATATATATATATATATATATATTTTATATGTATATATATATATATATATATGCATATATATATATGTATATATATATATATGTATATATATATATATATATATATATATATATATATACATATGTATATATATATACATATGTATATATATATATGTATATATATATATATGTATATATATATATATATATATATGTATGTATATATGTATGTATATGGGGCCGCGGTGGCCGAATGGTTAGAGCGTCGGACTCAAGACTGTCACGACGGCAATCTGAGTTCGAGGGTTCGAGTCACCGACCGCCGCGTTGTACCCTTGGGCAAGGAACTTCACCTTGATTGCCTACCTAGCCACTGGGTGGCCAAGCCAGCCCAAGTCAAGTGCTGGTCCCAAGCCCGGATAAGTAGAGAGAATGATTACCTAAAAGGTACCACCGGCACTCTCCGTGGAAAGCGGGACACAGGATCCTAAGCCACGTACACTAAGAGCATAACATGAAAACTACAATTAAAGTATCATGCGTGACCACGGGGAACATGAACCTACCGTTAAAAGAAGAAGAAGAAATGTATGTATGTATATATACATATGTATATATAATATATATATATATATATATATATATATATATATATATATATATATATATATATATATATATATGTATATATATATATATATTTATATATATTCATTTATATATATTCATTTATATATATTCATTTATATATATTCATTTATATATATTCATTTATATATATTCATTTATATATATTCATTTATATATATTCATTTATATACACACACAGACAGACACACACACACATACACTTAAATTCAATAACATACATACATTAAAAACAAGAAAACATAATTACCTCTGATATAAGTGGTTTGCATTTTCTGGAGCATTTATCTTGTGGAATGATTTTTTCACCTTTTTCTGCATCTCTTGGCAATATATACTGCCTAATGTCTGCTGGTTTATGCTGTAAAAAAAATACAATTATCTAACAACTGTCAAAGATAAATTCACTCAGAATAAAGACATATGGGTAAAAAATATATATATTTTAAGCAAATTAGTTTTTTTTATGTGTCATATTGACTTGTAAAATGTGATATCAATAACAAAATAAGTGCAACTGAATAAGGCAATGAGATGTCATAGATGAAAAAATGGCATTTTGTATTTATCCTTATCCTATATACATTTATTTCACTCAAAAGGACTATCAAAAAAAAAAAAAAAAAAATCTCAAGTTTAAATGTCTTTTTCGAATGACACACAAATACATTTTACAATCTCAAGATGAATCAAAACTAATGTTTCTAATATATCTTAACCCCACATTGCCAGGAAAATGTTGTGTTCACTGTAGTATTGTTTTGTGAAATGTCTCTGCACTTAAATGGCATCACAAAAGCTTAGTCACAAAACAGTCAATTTGTTATCTGATTTCAATTTCCCTTTGAGTTTGCACGAAAAACAAATGCTATCAATATCAATGCTGTTATTATAATTATAGACATTATAATTATTATAATGTTATTGATATTACCAACAGTATATAAAATACAAGAAAATTTTCAGAAATTCAGGGAACAGGGTATACAGGTGAGACAAGTAGTACTTGAGTCTGGCTCACTGGTGACTTAGTCCTTGTGGAGCCATCTATGTGTAAAAACAATTAATAGTATAAACTCACAGTGGACATTTAACCTCTCGGAGCCATGTAATGTGACCCAAATATCATGAAATTTTTTTTCTGAAAGGGAAATGATGAAAATATGACATCATGAAAAAATTTGACTAATGGCTGGGGTGACAGATATATGCAATCATTTACCTGAAGGCTGGAGTGAAGAGAATGACTTGCCATGAGTGCATAAATTTTTTGGAGGGTGATTAGGAAGGGGATCTGCATTGTTTCCACCAGTAAACAAATTTGGAATATACCATCCATGAACCATGACTAGAGGATGAACACTGTTTCCATGCTCGCTGTGACTGGCAGTGCTGGGTGTATTTCAGCAAGTTGAATATTACAGAAATATAAAAAAATGACACAAATAACAAATGTTGCTTAATGTTATCATTTCTGCACAGTTAGAGACTACCTCGAGAACTGATATGGAGACCTTGGGGGGAAAAGAAAAAAAAAAAAAAAAAAAAAAAAAAAAAAAAGAACCAAACACTTATGCATAAAAACAGATCATAACACTGTAAAGCAGAGGCAAGGATACTCCATACGAGTGTTCATGTGGGCCGGGCCTACAAGCTACACACCCAGGAGAGTTCACTCAAGTATGTCTAATGCCTGGATTTTGGGCCACATGCAGTCAGTAAGGTACCCAGATTAATTAGCTTTCTAATGACTTTTTACTAGCTAATATACTTACTCTGGAAACTGCTTGTACAAAGCCTTCGGATTACTAGCATTGCGATTTCTCTGCATAGCCTTCACAATCTCTGCATGTTGCTTCTGCTTCATCATTTTGATAACTATTTCTTGATAATCTGAAATATGCAATTTTTTGGTTAATTTTCATATAACAGTACAAACCTATTCCCTGCCTAAAAATAAAACTAACAAGTCCAAAACCCTATAACAAGAAAGAAGAAGAAACTAACAGAGATAGATATCATGTACTATTCATCACACCCATCCTGCACAATTTTGTAATTGCCAGGTTATGAATGTCAAAACTAGCAATCAACACACTGAGTAATGAACTTGGAAATGGCAGGAGCTGCACCACTCATGGAACATTACAAACTAGTCTTAGCAATTCTGAAACTGTTTATAAACTTCAGAAATTTTCTAAGATAGTCACAAAATGGATTACAACAATTATGGTAACAATGGATTACTCTAACTTCTACTATCCAAATATATTGAAATTATGCTGTGGAACCCCACAAACCCCCACCTTCTTGGCTCTGATAGCGGGGAAGAGCACAAAGGGTACCAGGGAACTGGGGGGACAAAATATGATTAGCATACACAAAATCAGTCATTGTATTGTCAAATGTAGGGAGCTGTGCCCCCTGCAACCCCCCCTCCTGGAGGGCTGCCAACCCTCCGGCCCCCCACCCAGGAAAACAAAGAATCCTCCACGTATACACAGCAGGAGAGAGACCTTCTGACAAAATCAGTATCAGGTGCTCCCGCATGTCGATCGTGTGCTCTACCCTGCCATGAATATGTGGAGGATTCTTTGTTTTCTTGGGCTGGGGTTAGGGAGTGGCAGCAATCCAGGAGAGGGGAAATGCAGCCTTGGGTATGGGAAAATACTGAGTACTTCTGTGTGCTTCAAAGAATATGCTGGAATGGAATGGTTTTGTAGCACTACTGTGACACTCAAATGTAAACATTCACCCATACAAGCATTCTGTGTAAATATTTTCCAGCAGCTAGGCTTATGAGTCATGCACTCTTGTTTTTTCATATTTAACATTCTTTGCTTAGCTGAATATGTAGTCAAATACAGTCAAGAAGTATTCCCTAGGTTTCAATTAATCTTAAAAGTTCATATTGCAGAATACATCCTGAAAAATATGCCTTAGCATTCTACATTAACTGTGTTTGTATACAATGAAGTGTTATCTGCTAGGCGAATCACCTCTTGTGACCGTAGTTGTGCACCACACAAAAAATACGGTATCGCACTACAGGCCATTCCGTTGAAATTGTGCACTTCGTAGGGCTACAAAGTGCCCAAACAGAAGGCAGGGTAGGTGGCACAACCCCCTAAATCATACAATACAGTGACTGATTCTCTATATGTTTTCATATTTCGCCCCACAGTTTCCCTGGTGCCTTTCACTCCCTCTCTTGCTGCCGTAGCCAAGAAGCCAAGAGCCAAGCGAGCGAGAGGAATCCATCGACACCAAAATCGTCGCGATCGGATGTGCAACGCTATTCCTGAAAATTACCCAAACTACATATCTAAATTCTAAAGTATCATACATTAGCAGTTGACAGACGAGCTAATTTTTATCCTAAGTAGAGAGCAAATGCTCAGACTTTGTTTACCATTCATAACAAAAAAATTGTAATTTATAACAAATAACTTCCACACGGTTTTCCAAAATTCAAAATCAAGATGAAGCGGTAACAATTAACTCTTTCTAATGCCTCATACCTGCTTTGAAAACACATAAACACCACCAGAAAAGCTGGCAAAATGTTTAATAAAATATTACGCCCAAGATTAACAATGCCATCATCATCAACAAGTGCAATTCGCCAATTTCTCTCGTCAGCTGATCATCCCGGTGTTTGTAAAC
>NC_051424.1:22879911-22882411 GCF_015228065.2 Penaeus monodon
TATAAAACGAAAACTAAGAAGCAGAAAAAACAACAATAATAAACTCGGAACTACATAGTTAAAGAAGTATTTACAGTACAAAGCGGAGATAAAAAGCACCAATGAAACAGACATAATGATGAAAAGAGGATGCAAGGGATGCAGACTTTCCAGATTTCGACAGACGAGAGATGGACGAAGGAAAACAGAAAGTTAATATCTTGTTACCGAGCATTAGACCGGATAACATGCCTGACACTAATGACCTGATAAAAGAGAGCTCATTCTAAACGAAAACATGTTCGTAATATAATGAACGGACAGGGGAAACGAGGTTAGGGTGAGATAAAGGCACTTGGAGTAGACTATAAAACAGTTTGTTAAAAACAATCAATAATTATTTAAAAAATCAATTAATAAAGGAAAGGAGGAAGAGCAGGGTAATAACACACACACACACACACACACACACACACAGAGGAAGAAAAGCAGAAACAGAGCTGATGTTCACAGCACACACAACAGAACACTTGGAAAAACATGCATGAGAAAGAGTCTCTTTCACAGCGAACCACAAAAGAAACGAAAATTGAATGGGTTTAGAGAGCATCTTTCAAGGAAGAAACAAAAAAGCAGTACTGAAAGAACCGGGATTTAGGTAAATGCGAAGACTTGGAAAGAACTGAAGTACGCAAACTAACGAGGTGAGTTTGACAAAGAGAACAGGAGGTGAGGTCTACTGCAAATTAAAAATCAGTTGCAATTACATATGCTAAAGCTATCCCACTTGCATAGATTCATATAGCTAAATCAAGAGAAGAAAAAATGCACTTGGTGTATTTCTGTAGATTCTTAATGGGGAAGTTAAAGACAATATTGCGGTGTATGAATACTTTGCTGGGACACGGGTGAGAACGATATCAAGGGTGAGTTCTATCAGAAGATACATGTGACCACACTAAGTCAAGCCCTGTAGTATGATAATGCACTACATATTCATGCCACTTTAATATCGATGTTTTGAAGTCCCGGACAATAAAAGGCAAATCAGGTTCAAAACCAAATGTAGAGGGTCGGAGGAAAATATTACCGTCATCCCCAGGGCAGTCACTCAAGCAAACGAACACGAAAAGAGATGAACGAAAGCACTTGCCTCCATTGTTGCGATTGCCAGTCCCCGCATTGTTTCCGTGTGGCCTGCCTAGCTCACAGTGCGGAGGCTGTGCTTCCGCGTCCCCTAATTGGACGTTAGGAAGACCATCCAATCAGGCAAGGACAGAACTTCCAATCCCAAAGCCGGGTTAATGTTAGGAAGAGCTTCCAATCAGCCAAGGACACTACCAAGACTAAAGCTTCCGCAAGGACACTGCCTTCACCTCGAACAGGTGAGTCGGAGGCGTAAAGCAAAATTATTATTCACCTTGCGAGAAGCTAACAATCCCAGAATTACGGAAGGATTTTGAGAGATATGACATGTGTGAAAAACAATCACTTGTTCACGTGCAATACAGATCTTCAGCAGCACGCGGACAAAGAGGGAGAACGATTTGTCAAGAATTATTGTTTGGGAATTTTGTAGACGGGAAAGAACCCAGAGCTGGCCCGAATATGAACATAAAGATGTCGAAATATAAAATAAGATGCAACAGAACCATGGACAGGTAGTTAATAAATGTATTACTACAACATAGAGTCTGAGAAAATAGATGAAATGCATTGTAAAAGAGGAAATGGATCCGTTTGGGCAGTGAAGAAAAGCGGTCTGCATACAGTACTAAGAACTCTTAGATCGATGTCCAAAAGAAAAAAATAAGAGCAGTAATAAGGCTCGGCCAGGGTATAACAAAAAGATTCTCACCACGAAAAGAGAAATAAAGAAAATGCATTGTCCTGGATTCCATTGTTCAGAATAAGGCTTTAAACTTAGATTGAGAGAAGATACCATTGTAAACGCCAGTGAAGAAAAAGAGGAAAGTTTCAGTTATAATGATTATTCCTATGATAATGATAATCATCATAATAACTATGATGATGATAATGAAAACACCGGCAGTAACGATGACAAAATAGTAATAATGTTAACGATGCTGCTTATGACGTTTGCTAATGATATTGGTAGCGACGAATATATCAGTGATAATCAATATTATTGACAATAATACTAATTATATATTTGTAATGACAAAGTTGATACTGATGACAACTGCATCGTCAATTATAACAGTTATTATTTCCGCTACTAATCTATAACTAATGATAAGAAAACATTAATGGCGATGATGATTATAATCCGATCTTCTCTAGCGATAATAATACAACCACAGCGAGAACAAAATCCAAATAATAACAACAACGAAAACTAATAACGACGCTTAAAAACAATAACAACAGTCATAACAAGCAACAGTAGCGTTACCCCCTCCCCCCTTCCGAGCCTATAAACGCCTCCAAATGACTACATCCAAGTACCATGCAAACAACCCACGATGTCGTTAGAAAAGGCTTACGCTCGGGAGTACTC
>NC_051424.1:22888789-22891289 GCF_015228065.2 Penaeus monodon
GGTTGTTTGGTTTGGGGGGGTGGTATTTTTGTAAAAAAAAAAAAAACATATATAAAAAAAAAAAAATTTTAAAAAAACACACACACACAATATATATATATATATAATAATATAAATATTATATTATATATATATGGGTTGTGTGGGTGTGTTGTTGTGGTTGTGTGTGTGTGGTGGTGTGTGTGTGTGATTGTGGGGGTGTGTGTGTGTGGGGGTTGTTTTGGTGTGTGTGTGTGTGTGGGTGGGTGTGTGTTGTTGGTGTTATTATATATTTTAAAAATTTTTATATTAATTATATATTATATGGTGTGTGTGTGTGTGGGGTTGGTGTGTGTGTGTGGTGTGTGTGTGTGTGTGTATGTGGGGTTTTATGTGTGTGTGTTGGTGTGTGTGTGTGTGTGTGTGTGTGTGTGTGTGTGTGTGCGTGTGTACACATACAAATATACATACCTTATGTCGAGAATGATAGAGAATGATAGAGAAGGGTCAAATGCTATTTGCCTCCCTCCCCCACACACACAAAAATCCACATACAAAATCTATGAATTCCACGACTGCGCTCATCCCATCCGCCGGTGATAACGAGCGATATTTAAAAAAAAAGAACAATAATAAAAAAATGATAATAATAATTTCCAACATGAAGTGCACAGGGAGCGGCCCTTCCAGCAAGCCCTTCAGGTCGGCAATGCAACGGGACAAACACCGCGTCGCCGGCAGGATATTACGGGGATAAGGGAAATGGCGGCGTAAAAGGGGAAATGGCGCAGAGTCAAAGAAAGACGGGGGGAGAGAAAGAGGGCAGAAGAGTGGGACTGAGCCATGGATGGATGTGATGGAGGCGGAGAAGAGAGAGAGAGAAGGGAAAAAGAGAGAGAGAGAGAGAGAGAGGAAGAGAAGAGAGAGAGGAGAAGAAAGAGGAAGAGAGGGGGAGAGAAAGGAGAGAGAGAGAAGAGAGAGAAGAGAGGGGGAGAAGAGAGAGGGAGGAGAGAGAGAGAGATAAAGTGACAGAAAATTTGACAAATAGACAGATATGGATAGTTGATGATGATAGAGCACAGAAAGCAAAAAGATAGTAAATAAAAAGATAATAGATATTTTGATAAAAAAACAAAAGGAAAGATGAAAAATAGGGCAAAAAAGGGAAAAAAAGATAGATTAGATAGATAAAAAAAAACAGATAAAAAAAAAAAAAAAAAAAAAAAAAAAAAAATAAAGAAAAAAAAAAAAAAAAAAAAAAAAAAAAAAAAAAAAAAAAAAAAAAAAAAAAAAAAAAAATTTTTTTTTAAAAAAAGAGAAAGAAAAAAAAAAGCGGAAGATTTTAAAAGGGAAAAAAAAAAATGAGGAAAAACAAAAAGAAAAAAAAAAAAAAAAACCCAAAAATTAAAAAAACAAAAACAACCACCAAAACCAAAAAAACAAAAGATAAAAAAGGGAAAAAATTTTGAAGAAGATAAAGATGAAGAAAAGAGAGAGAGAAAAGGTGTCTTTCCTGTGGGACCTAATACTTCTGCAGAAAACAAAAACATTTTCTTATTTATCTATTTATTTATTTGTTTCCAATTTTGCTAAAGATTTTTAAAATGAAATTTTCAAAAAGGGTTTATCCCAAATTTGAAAATATGGTGAGGGAAAATAAATGAAAATAGTATAAAAAGGAAAAATGGGGTGCTTGGATAGGGGTTTATTAAGATAATAAAAGAATAGTAAACAAAAGGTATTTTAAATTTAATTTGGGGTAATGTTAAATGAGAATTTTGATATTTAAAATTTATATAGTAAAAAACGGGGTTTTTATGATTAGGATAAAGGGGGACAAAAAAAAATTCATTATCAACCTTTGTGACGGCAATACCCAACTCCCAAATGATCATGATTTTTAATAAAAAACCATCAACATCATCAATCACATAAAAAAACAATAAAGGGAAAAGGGAGGAATGAAAACCCAAATTTTGAAATTCAAGTTTTTTCTCCCTTTTTATCGCAACGAGAGAATGATGCAAATTAAATTTTAGTGGGTAGTAGTAGTTAAAAATGAGGGATAATAAATAAATTTGATAAAAAATCTAAATAATAATAATAATTTAATAATTAATTAATAAAAAAGATTAATAAAAATAATATAATAATAATAAAAATGAAAAAAATAATAAATAATTAATAATAAAAAAGTAATTAAAAAATAAAAAAAGAACGAACAAAAACCAACAAAAACAAAACAAAACAAAACAAAAAAAACAAAAAAATAAAAAAAAAAAGGAAAAAAATAAATAATAAAAATGAGATAAAAAGAAATTAAAAATTTTGATGAACAAAAATTAAAAATAATAATAAAAATAACAATAAAAATTAATAATAATAATAATAATAAAAATGTTAATAAAAAATAATAATAATAAAATATAATAAATAATAAATAAAATGATGAAAAATATAATAAAATAATAATAATAAAATAATAAAAATAAAATAATAAAATAAAATAAAAATTTATAAA
>NC_051424.1:22896289-22901289 GCF_015228065.2 Penaeus monodon
TGGGTATACAATGTACATACATTGCTCTATCCACATAAATATACTCTGTATAGTGAAAAATGATCAGATTTTGAATTATAAACATACTTAACTTATAAGTTAAGAGAATTGGCAGGTGGAAATTTACAATTCATTGTATGTAATTCTCTTTAGAATGATTTGTAGAATCTAAACACAACTTAATAAATAAGACTAATAGAGATTACAGTGAGAGTTAAAATTAAGGATTGAGACTATCCATACTTGATCCCAGGTAAATAGTGACTTGATCTGAGGAAACCAATGAAAGTGTTAGAAAAATTAAAGGAACAACTCAAAGAAATCCAATACAAGTAATGACTTCCAGGGTAAATAGTAGACGTTGATGCCTTTTAGTAACGTTTAGTATTCCCCCTAATTGAGGCGCGTAAGCCCCACAAGGCTTTTCACACACCGCTTTAAATCCAGTTAAAACCCAGGTTCTTTTGGCCTGACTCCGATCCGATTCCCAAGCCAGCTCAGGCCGCCTAGCTTCCCGTATTGGTTACATTACATTTACATTTGGTGTGCCTAGGCTGGCTTCAAAACGACTTTCGTTTTATTTTCGCTTCGAATGAATTGAAACTCGTTGTTAAGATTTATTAATGGGTATATTCAGCATGCTAAATAATCACGCAAATCGGATCCGAGTATAGTTTCACAGGAAGCGCTTAGGTCTAGCCAAAAGGGGAATAATTATAGATTTGGATCTACTTTCGCAGGAGAATCGGAATCCCGTAATAGTGTGCATTTATATCTAATCGTTTCCTTGATTTTAGGCCACCCTGATTCTTGTAAATACTCTACTGTATGGCGTTATTCAGGTTTTTCACTCCACACTGCGATCTTCTTCCAGTAAAGTTTCTGCACGTGCTTTATGTGCGTATTATCAGTCTCGCCTAAGATATTGACCCCTTGCCTTGATTATGTAGAGGTGATAACAGTTGCCATCTCATTCTCCTGGAGGAAACTCTTAATGCGGTTGATAAACATTAAGACGCTGTCATTCTTTCTGGAGATCGCGTTGGTATGAATGATAAAAGGCACGTGATTCTTACGCTGTCATTTATGCGTATCCTTGTGTCATATGTGATTGACGATATTTTTTGTGTGTAATGAATTGAGGTCCATTACTCTGATTTTTTTTTTTTTTTTTTTTTTTTTTTTTACCTTATTTTCCTTTACTTTACGGATTTAGCAATCGATGCCTTTTATAGTACCGGTGTGGATTAAATGAGTTTCATCCTCGTCCTAGATATTAAGACAATTGGATTACTGCATGGATAGGTCATTTACATAAACTGTAAAAAAAGTTGGACCGAAAATAGATCTTTGATGGAACTCCCGATACAAACCGCCTGCGTTGAAGACAGCATTCGAATCAGATGGAATGTATTCTCGTGGCAACACATATATTGATTTGGATTTTATGGCTGAAATATACACCACAAAGGCCAAACCAAATAAATTTTCAATTATTTTGGCCAGTATCATCATACAGTTTCTCTGACCCTTGAATAAAAGCTATATTTTTAGACCGACTCGTCGTGTTAAATGTTACCAAGAAATCCATTATCTTTGGGCGTTCACTGACTTGGGAGGCTGCGGGCATCTCGAAGGCACTTGATGCTGCTGCCAAGAGTGAAAGGGGTCGGTGGCAGATTGGCTCATTACTCGCTCTCCACTTTGGGAAATGAGGATAGAGGTGGAGTGTTTCTAGGCAGTGGGAAAGTGCTAGTCATAAATGAAGTGTTTGTTATAAAGTATATACACATAGAGGCGTGATTATCGCTTGGGTGGGACCGTGTGAACCATACTGTTTTCTGTTTATTTTATTAATTAATTAATTTATGAAGGTACACTTGATAAGATAATAATAAATTGATAACTCACAGGTTGGTGATGATTATTACCTGAATTACAGTTAATGTTATTCAGTCCTGTTTCATTTACTCATTTATCATGAACCTCTCAGATTTATCTTCTCGACGGAGGAAAAAGGACGGCACGTTTTTCACCAGGATGACGTCATCATAGCTAGTTGGTTGGAATTTAAACGTTTTTGGCCCATTAACAAAAAAAAAGAGATAGTTAGATAGATAGATAGATAGATAGATAGATAGATAGATAGATAGATAGATAGAGAGAGAGAGAGAGAGAGGAAACTGAATTCTTCGATTGTATACTTTATACTTATGTCGTATTAAACAAATCTGTTCTCGTTTCTATGCTATCAGTTCCATTAAGATTTTCCACGTCGTTATTGTATTACAATTTCTCATCTCGTTTTGTTTTGTTTTAACTGGTGTTCAGATTTGGCTCTTTGATTTCCGACCTGCTTTTAATAATTTTACCAATTATTATTATTGTTGCCATTATTGTTATTGTTATTGTTATTATTATTATTATTATTATTATTATTATTATTATTATTATTATTATTATTATTTATTATTATTATTATTATTATTATTATTATATAATATTATTATTATTATTATTATCATATCTATCATCATCATATCTTAATATACTATAAATAAATAATGCATAATAATAATAATAATAATAATAATAATAATAATAATAATAATAATAATAATAATATTAATAATAATAATAATAATAATGATAATGATAATAATAATAATAATTATTATTATTATTGTCATTATTATCATTGATATCATCTACATTACTAATATCATTATCACCTTTATCATAATGGCTATTGTTGTTATTGTTATAATTATCATTATGGTTATTATTGTAATAATAATGACTATTATCATCATTATTTTTCATGCAAATTTCCGTTATACCTGCCAATATTTAGGTCTTTCTGTGAGCTATATCTTTCGAGTATTAGACTCCACCAACTTCTCCTGTAAATGATGATGAACTGCATCTCGTTGTCGACAAAAATGCATTACTTCTTTCGTCAGATAGATAGATAGATAGATGGATAGATAGATAGATAGGTAGATAGGTAGATAGATAGATAAGATAGATAGGTAAGTAGATAGGTAGATAGATAGATAGTTAGATAGATAGAGAGAGAGAGAGAGAGAGAGAGAGAGAGAGAGAGAGAGAGAGAGAGAGAGAGAGAAGATAGCTAAATAGATAGATAGATAGATAGATAGATAGAGAGAGAGAGAGAGAGATAGAGATAGATAGATAGATAGATAGATAGATAGATAGATAGATAGATAGAGAGAGAGAGAGAGAGAGAGAGAGAGAGAGAGAGAGAGAATACGATAGAAACTAAAACAGTGACAAATGTAGAAAACATGTGAAAGATGAAAGAAGCCTCATTTAGTAAGTGGAAGGGAAAAGCATAAAATGATAAGAAAAAAGGAAACAATGAGGAAAAGAAAGAAAAGATAAAGAGGAAAAATGCTATTTTCTTTCTCCCTAAAAATGAAAATTCACGTTAAAGAAGAAAATATTGGATTTACATCTGGAGTAGGAGGAGAGGAGGAGAGAGAGAGGGTGGAGAAGGAGGGAGAGAGAGAGAGGGTGGAGAAGGAGGAGGAGAAAGAGAAAGAGGGGAAAGAGGAGAAGGAGGAAGAGAAAGAAAAGTAGAAGTAGGAGGAGGAAGAGAAAGAGAAGAAAGAGAAGGGGGAGAAGGAAGAGAAGAAAGAGGAGGAGGAGAAAGGGGAGGAGTAACGGGAAAAGGAAAAAGAGGAGAGCGGATGGAGGAAAAGAAAAAAAAAGCAAGAAGAAAAAAGTAGAAAGAAGAATAATAATAAAAGGGAAAGGAAAAAGGAAAGAGAGAGAAGAGGGAAAATAAGGAAAGAGGAGATGACAAAAGGAAAAAAGAGAAAGGAAAGAGGAAATGAGAAAGAAAGAAGAAGAAGATAAGGAGGAGGAAGAAGGAAAAGAGAGAGAGGGGAAAGAAAGAGAAGAGAGGAGAAGAGAAGAGAGAGAGAGAAGAGATGAGAGGAGAGAGAGGGGGAGAGAGAGAGAGAGAGAGAGGAGAGAGAGAGAGAGAGAGAGAGAGAGAGAGAGAGAGAGAGAGGGAGAGAGAGAGAGAGGAAGAGAATTAGGAAAAATAGGAGAAAATCAGAGAAAAGAGAAAAAGGAAAAAATGAAAGACATGGAAAGTATGATGAGGATAAAAAGAATCAGGAAGGAGAAAGAAAAAGAAAAGAAGAAAGAACAGAAGAAAAATAAAGAAAAAGGCGTAAAGAGGTTGAGGAAAAGGTAGAGAAGGAAAAGGAAGAGATGTGACAGGGGGAAAAGAGAAAGAGAAAGAGGGCAAGAAGAGAAGGGAGAGGAGAAGGAGAAGAAGATTGAGAAAGAAGAAAAAAAATGAATGGGAGAAGCTAAGGGATGAAGAGGAGGAAAAAGAAAATGAAATTAAGAAAACTGAGGGAAGAGGGAAAATGAGGAGGAGTAAGGAAGAAGAAAAAGAAGAGGAGGAGGAGAAGAATAAGAGTAAATGGAAAGAGGTGGAAAGGCAGAAGAAGATGAGAAGATGGAAAGAAAGAAGGATAAAGGAAAAATGATAAAAGAAGAAAGAGGAGATGAATAAGAAGCAAAAGACAAATCAAAGAAAAAAAGGAATAAGAAGGAGAGAAAAAAAAGGAAAGGAGAGGGAATGAGAGAGGAAGAGGTAGAAAGGGGGGAGGGGGGGGGGTTACCTACTCCAGAACATCCAAATATTAAATATTTACACGCAGAGGAAAACTTTTAGGCAGTGACGGACGCAAATATGCAAACGTTCCTAAATCGCGATTAAAAATTAAGAAACATGAAAAAGTAAAGGTAGAGCGTAAAAATCAAGAGAGATTTACGAAGGGATAGAAGGAAAGATAAAACAAAAAAAGCAGAAAACATTTCGCTCTTCTCTCTTTCTCTCTCTCTCTCACTCTCTCTCTCTCTCTCTCTCTCTCTCTCTCTCTCATACTTTTCTTCCTTTCACTCGCTCTTTCTCCCTTTCTCCCTCTTTCACTCACCCTCTCTCTAACTATCTTTCT
>NC_051424.1:22933789-22936289 GCF_015228065.2 Penaeus monodon
AGAGATGACGTGTTTCCAGAACGTGTCTTGGATATTTGCAAGTTCCTTTTTCCCCCCCTACTTCATTTTATATTCTTGGTTTGTATTACTCGTGAGCGGAGTGGATAGTAGGTATAGGTATTAGGAAATTTAAAAATCGTTAAATCTATATATATAAGTACGTGTTTGAATATATTATGAGCACCAACACGCACAAACACACACACACACACCACACACACATACAGACATACATATATCCACATACAAGTACAAACATTATTCACACAGATATATATAAAACGCACATACACACAAACAAAACCATCAAATACACACATACAAATACATATATATGCAAATAAACACACACACACACACACACACACACACACACTCACTCACACACACACAAGCACACACACACACACACACACACACACACACGCAAGCACACACACAAGCACACACAAGAACACACACACACACACACACACGCACGCACGCACGCACACAAAATCACTGAAGGACGGCAGAAAAACAGTCATCCTCTCGAGAACAAACGACACAATTCAATTTACAGAAAGGACAAACATCCTTTTTTATTGTGGTTTAAACAGTACGTCGTTTAGGTGGAAAGGAGACAAAGAGGAAGAGGAAGAAGGAAAGAAGATGGAAAGAGAAAGGGAAGGAAGGAGGGAGGTAAATGTGGATGTAGTTTTATTTACTGAATTTTTGCTTGACATTCATGTTTGTGGTCTCTCTCTCTCTCTCTCCTCTCTCTCTCTCTCTCTCTCTCTCTTTCTCTTTCTTTTCTCTCTCTCTCTACTACAATCTACTACTACTCTCTCTCTTCTCTCTACTCTCTCATCTCTCTCTCTCTCTCTCTCTCTCTCTCTCTTCTCTCTCTCTTCTCTCTCTTCTCTTTCTCTCCTCTCTCTCTCTCTCTCTCTCTCTCTCTCTCTCTCTCTCTCTCTCTCTCTCTCTCTCTCTCTCTCTCTCTCTCTCTCTCTCTCTCTCCCTTCCTCCCCCCCCCTCTCTCTCTCTATCTTGTTCTCTCTTTCTTGCTCTTTCTTGCTTTCTTTCACTCCCCTTTGTCGGTCTTCTCTCTCTCCGCCCTTCTCTGTTTTTCTTTCTGTCTCTCATACTTTTTCTTAGGGTACGGTGTCTCTGCTTTACTTTTCCCCCTCAGTTTGTCAGTCCGTCTGTTGTATGTTTGTCTATCTCTTTCCGTCTGTCTGCCTCTCTTCTCCTACGCCTCCCCTCACTTCTCTCTCTCTCTCTCTCTTTTCCTCTATCCTTCCCTCCATCTCTCTCTCTCTCTCTCTCTCTCTCTCTCTCTCTCTCTTTCTTTTTCTTTCTCTCTTTCTCTCTCTCCCTCTCTCCCTGTATTTCTCATCTCTCTCTATCTCTCTCCCCCCCCCCCCTCTCTCTCTCTCTCTCTCTCTCTCCCCCCATCTATCTCTCTCTCCCTCTTTCCCAGGGCGTATTTACGCGCCCATGGCAAGCACTGAAATTGCTTCCCCGTCAAAACATATAAGCCTTATTTTTCAAATAACGTTATCATAATATCAACCGAAAAATAAGTCAGGCTCGTTAATATTTTAATCAACGAATTAAAACACTACATCAAAATTACAGCTACACATTCCTAGCTCGCATTTTATTTAATTTTTAACACTCGGCATAGAAAGATCACAAAGTCCAGTAATGGAAACTGCAGTAGTTAACATTACCTGAATAACAAGGCGAGAATTGGGGAAGACGCTCTCATACTAAGGGAGAGGAGTGCTTCAGTTCTTGATATCTAAGTACTGCACCGACCTCATACCGACATTATGCGGTCCAATATTTCGTCGGAAAGCTGCTGACCATCAACACATGACCTGCACAATTCACCTAAATGGGCGTACTTCGTCAGCGCCGTTACCTAGCCCCTCGTATGGATTCCCTTCATAATTGTTTTTCCCATTTTCTGTCGTTAATTGATTATTTTTTTGTCAATCGTTAAGTTCGTCTTACGTCTTTCAACTCCGTAATTGTATCCTTCCCCGAGTCTTTCTTCGAGTGAATCTCTGACCGCAACTTCTCTTTCATCAAAATGTTCACGGACGCCTTTCAGATCTACCAGGGCAGTGGCGGGGAAGCTAGTGCAAGAATCCTGCAGTCTTTTTTGAATGCGGCCAATGCCAGTGACCAAAATCCTGCCAAAGTTAGAAAATGGTAACTCAATATGTGGTTAGACAGCTGCCTTGTGTCGCAATTTTTTCTTTCTCTCGTTTTCGCTGTTTACCGTGAGCTTTACGTTCCGCCGACGCTGCTCCTGCTCTGTCGGACTAACGACACAGGCACGGTGTTTTTGATTTTTTCCCACTCGTTGTAAGGAACGAAAAGAGCACGTAAAGAACTCCGATGATAAAAAAGAAAAAGAAAAAAAGATGGCCGTCATTCGCACTGCATGTTCACCCGTCCAGCTGAGTGAGTGATTATCGATTTTCATTCGTTACTCTTTGATGAACAC
>NC_051424.1:22943789-22946289 GCF_015228065.2 Penaeus monodon
AAGGGCAGCCGCTGGGACAGAGGTGTGAAGTGTACCATCCGGTCTTGCTACGTTTGTTGACACCCAACGACTGCGAGCTTGGTCCTACTTGTGTATGGTTGAGAGGTGGGAGGAGCTATTTGTCCCGAGTCTCCTGACACTTGTTTTCAATTGTATGGAATTTGGGCAAGTGTCTGTCTGAACATTTTGTTATTTACTAGTGTTTTGACCATTTCCCATGCATTGAACTTATTATTGAAGGAATTTGTTTTGTAGTAGTGTTAAATTTATTCAGCTTTTAGAGCTTTTCTTTACCAATGACGACTCTCTTGATGTCATCATTCACCCATGTAGCATGAAACTTTTTTTTTTGAGTGGAAACATCTGTGCCATTTTTTTTAACACGTCCGTGCTAACATTAAATTGTCTTTCAACGTCACGTGTTAATAAAATCTCTGAGCGCTGGGTCACTGCTGTCATATGTTGGCAGAGTGACTGGTGGTCATAGTCTGTTAAATCACGGCAAGTTTTTATGACCGGATGTCGCCGTGACTTCTTTATACTCGAAGTCATAATTCAGAATCCATGAGCAGTGATTTGGTATGAGACAGCGTCTGTATGAAGATAGATAATGATAATGATGATAACGGTAATGCTAGCAATAATGATAATGATAATGCTAATAATAATAATAATAACAACAACAATAATAATAAATATAATGATGATAATAATAATAATGATAATAATATATAAAATAATGATAATAATAATAGTAATATAAAAATAGCAGCATAATGACAAGATAATGAAAATATATAATTTTAATAATGTAGAAACTAATGATAATAGTAATAAAATTATGACATAATTTCAAGAAGCAGGAAAGTGCTTAACAAGTAAGGGACAGACTTGGAAGGAGTGATGTAGATAATTATCATACGAGAAAAGGAGGCTCATAGAAACAGAGATAATGAGAAGAGAGAGAGACAAGAAGTAGATTTGAAGAGAGAGGAGAGAGAGAAGCTTTAGAGGTCAAGAGAGAGAAGTCGACGAGAAAGGCTAGTGAGAGCAGAATCGAAAGGAAAGACGAGGAAGAGGAAGAAAACCAGGAAAGAGAGCGAGAAGAAAGGAAGAGAGCGAAGAGAGAGAGAGAGAGGCGAGAGAGAGGGGAGAGAGAGAGAGAGAGAGAGAGAGAGAGAGAGAGATAACACGAAAGAGAGACATACACACCACATGATCCCAGAACCACGCGTTACAGAACCCCCCCCCCAGGCCAGGGTGCTACGGGAGGCGTCATAATGGCAGCAACTCTGACTATGCAGTGTTGTCAGCTGTGCAAGAACGCTGTGGATCTCCCAAGGCCTTCTTGGCTGGGGAAAATAATACGTAGTCAGTGTCTCTACCTTTACTCGTGTTTATACGTTTTTTCATAATTTATCCAACTTGGTGTATTGCTTTAGGACATGACTGCCAATAAGAACTTATGTTCACTCGCTTTTATATACGAGCACATCTAGACATACGCTCGTGGACACACACACACACACACACACACACACACATGCACACACATATATATCTCTCTCTCTCTCTCTCTCTCTCTCTCTCTCTTTAGCCTCCCTCTCTCTCTCTTTAGTCTCTCTCTCTCTCTCTCTCTTCTCTCTCTCTCTCCTCTCTGCTCTCTCTCGCTCTCTCTCTCTCTCCGCCCTCTTCTCTCTCTCTCTCTCTTCTCTCTCTCTCTCTCTCTCTCTCTCTCTCTCTCTTTCTCTCTCTCTCTCTCTCTCCTCTCTCTCTCTCTCTCTCTCACACCACACACAAATAGACATAGACAGAAAAGAAGAAAAAAGTACACTTCGGAAAAAGTCTAAGAGTAAATTTAACTCCCTCCCCGAACACACACAACAGAGGCTCACGGATGTTATAAGTAATTAAAACTCCATCAAGATTCGAGTCAGGGGGATCTGAAGGTCTCTTGGAGAGTTAAGCGTTTTGCCTTTGTTTATAATCACTTTTGTTCCTTGTTTATGGCCTCGTTGTTTATAAGATTTTTAATATATTTTGTGCCCTCTTTTCTTTCTTTACTATTCATGTCCAACCTTGGAATAATCACTGCAATGCATATCATCGATGCTGACAGTAGTAATTATCATTACATATAAAAATATCAAAAAATATAATTATCAACAAATGCTTTACTTGCCAAGTACCATTATAGAAATAATTCACAGAAATTGATCTAAACCCCTAGTCAATATAACTTTCCTTTTATTTTCCTTTTCATTTCTGTTTACCATTATTATTTTCATTTTTTTCCGCTCGAAAATCTTTCCTGACAAGAGAAGGAGAAGTGAAACCCCGGTACTCTATATAATCAGCGACGCTAAATATTCGGCCGCACTCCTTCGCCGTTCTTGGATTTCGCCAAATGCAAGTCCTCCACTTTTTAAAGCCGGAGAGGATTCGAACGCTACACAAATTTCCTCGGGAGAAGGAGTTAGGTGGGTCGTTTGTCTGATAC
>NC_051424.1:22948789-22983789 GCF_015228065.2 Penaeus monodon
GGGGGTGGGGGGGTTTAGGTGGGGTGGGGATAGTTCAGTGTGGGGTGTGGGGGTATGGTTCAGTGTTGGGGGTGGGGGTATTTTTTGGGGAGTTAGTTCGGTATGAGGTGGGGGGGGAGGTGGGGTTTGAGTTATGGTAGTGGGGGTAAGTGGGAGTATGGACGGTGGGGTGTGGGGGCATGGCAGTGTGGGGGTATGTTTCAGTGTTGGGTGTGGGAGTATGGTTCAGTGTGGGGTGTGGGGGTATAATTCAGTGTGGGGTGTGGAGAGTATGGTTCAGTGTGGGGTGTGGGGGTATGGTTCAGTGTTGGGTGTGGGGAGTATGGTTCAGTGTGGGGAGTTAGTTCGGTATGAGGTGTGGGGGGGATGGGGTATTGAGTTATGGGAGTGTGGGAGTAAAGTGTGTGAGTATGGTTCGGTGTGGGTGTGAGCATGGCTAGGTGTGGGGGTGTACTTGCAGATTAGTGGGGGTAGGGCCTGGGGTGGGGTGGGGTGGAGGAATAGGGAGAAAGAGTGAGAGTAACAGAGATGGCATATTCAATCTGAGAACTGATATATAGACGATAATAATTGTAATAGTGCTGATAATGGTGTTAACTAATGATGACGGTGATAATAATTTTAGTAATGATGGTAATGATAATAGAAATATAAAATGATAATAATAATAATTATGATAACAGTTATAGTAATAATAATGATAATAATGATAGTGATAACAATATTAGTTATAATACTAATGGTAATGATAATGATTATGTTGATAATGATAATAATAATGATATTGATAATGATGATTATGATAATGATAATATAATGATAACAATAATAATAATGGTCATAATAATGATAATGATGATGATAGTACTAATGATGATATGAATAATAGCATGATAATAATAATGAGGATAATAATAATAATATTGATAATAATAATAATAACAATAACAAATAACAATTAATAACAAATGATAATGTTAACAGAAATAAAAATGATTGTGATAAGGATAAGACAACAGCAAAAACACAACAAAAAACAAACAAAACAACAAAATAATATTTAATTTAATAATAATAATAATAATAAAATAATAATAATAATAATAATAATAATAAAAATTTAATAAAAATTTGAAAATAAAATAATAATAGTAGTGGGTGAAAAATAATGAAAATAATTCATTATCAATAATGATAATATATTAGTAAAAAGATAATAATGATGATGATGATAATAATAATAATAATAAAAATAATAATAATAAAAATAAAAAATAATAATAATAATTAATAAAATTTAATAACAATAATAATAGAAATAATAATATGATGAAAACCCTAATGATGAGAATAAAAATCAGGTAAAAATTTGATAATAAAATCAAATAATAAAAATTTAAAAGTTGATGATTATAAAAATATAATGTTTTTGATGAATATCACATAATAATGATAAAATAATAATAATAAAAAAAAAAAAAATAACAAAAATTATAATAAAAATGAAAACGAGGGGAATAATGTAATGATAATGAAAATGTAATGATAATGATAATGATAATGATAATGTAATGATAATAATAATAAAATAATAACAAATAAAAAAATAATAATATAAAAATAAAAATAATAATAAATAATAATATTGATAATAAAAAACATAGAAAAATAATGATAAAAAAAAATAATAAAATAATAATAATAACAATAATAAAAATTTAATAATAATAATAATAATGAAATAAAATATAAAAAAATTTTGATAAAATAATAAAAATTTTGTGAGATAATAATTTAATGATGAGGTGATGAATATCTCAGTGAAAAATATAATGAAAATAATGAACTAGTAATAATGTTTAAATAAATAATAATAGTAATAATAATAATGAAAATAATAACAACAAATAAAATAATAATAATAAAAAAAATAATAATAATAATAAAAAATAATGATAAAATAAAAAAAATAAAAATAAAATAATAAGAAAATAGTAATAATAGTGTTTAAAAAAAACAATTAAAAAATAATGAAAATAATAATAATAAAAATAGTAATAATAATAATAATAATAAATATAATAATAAAAATAATAATAATAATAATAAAAATAATAATAAAAATAATGATAATAAAAACAATAAAAATGATAAAATAATAAAAAATAATGATAAAAATAATAAAAATAAAAATAATAAAAATAATAATAATAATAAAATAAAATAATAAGACAATATCAATGATAATAAAACACGAAAAAAAGGAAAAAAGAAAAAAAATTGGGGGTATTTCGCAGCGATTCCCCCCAATCTCAAGTATTTTCCCTCAATTTAAAATTTCCCTTTAAATTTCCATTCACTGCATTTTTAAAAATTCATATTTGATAAAATAAAGTAAATATAATCAAGGCATAAAAATTGGGAATGATAATTTGGCTTTTGATTAATGGGGGGCGTTTAATTCGGGAGATTTACAAAAAAGCTTGGGGATCTTTAATGAAATTTGATATTGCGGGGTGATGCGTTCAGGAAATTGTGGTTGAAATCCCAGCTTTGAAATTTGGGCAGCAAAAAGGGGGGCTGGTTTTTTTTTGCAGAAAAAACCCGAAATTTTAAGTTTTGTTTTAAAATTTTTCCCCCCTTGGGGTTAGACGGACGAGGAAGGGGTGGGGGGGGGGGAGGGAGGGGGGTTTGGAAAGTGAGGGGGGGGGGGAGACGGGGGATAAGGAGGGGGGACAAAAGGGAGAGAAAGGAATATAAATATATAAATATAAAATTTTTATAAAATATAAATTTTTATAATATATATATTTATATTAATATTTTTATATATATGAATATATATAAAAATTTATAAATATATATATTTATAATATATTTTATTTTAAAAATATATATATAATATATATTTAAATACAACAAACAAACAAAAAAAAACCCACACACACAAAAACACACCCCCAACACACCACCCACAACACCACAAAACAACAAAAATATAATATATTATAATATATATAGATAAAATATATAATATATATAAAAAATTTATATATATATATAAAATATATATTATAAGATAATAAGCAAAAAGGGGGAAAAAATAAAAGGGGTGAAGAAATCGAAGTGTTGGGGGGGAGAAGGGTAAAGTGGTGAAATTTAAGGAAGTTGGGGGGTTTGGGGGAAAATTTAAGGGGGGTTTCCCCCAAAACCCCCCCCTAAAAATTTATTAATTATATATTTTCTTTTCATGCCCGGGATTTTTTGGGGGGGGGGGGGGGGAAGGTGATTTGATTAATTTTTGGTTTTGTTTTTCTAATATTGCCCGAAAGGAAATAAGTTTTGGCCCTTATTTTTAAAGATTATTTAAATAAACACTTTTTTTTTAAAAATATATATAAAATTTTATATTATATTTATTTATTTAAAATTTTTTTTTTTTATTTTTAGGGTTTTATGATTTTTTTTTGGGATTTTGGGAAAAAATTTTTTTTTTTTTAAAAATAATAGGATTTAAAAAGGGAAAAAAAAAGAGCAATTTTCGCTAAAAAAGGGTTTTTTTTTAATTTTTTTCTTATTTTTTTTTTTTTTTTTTTTTTTTTTTTTTTTTTTTTTTCCTTAAGGGGAACAAGGGGAAAAGAACGGGAACAAGAACAGGAAATAAAGTGTTTTTAAAATGGATTTTTTTTTGGTTTTTGTTTTTTTCCTTTTTAACTTTTTTTTTTTTTTATTTTAAAAATTTATTTTTGTATTTTGTTTTTTTTTTTTAATTGCTAAAAAAATTTAAACCCAAAGAACAAAAAAAAAAAAGGAAAAGGGAGGTTTTTTAGGGGAAAAACTCCAGTGGCAAAGGGAGAATTTTGGCAAAAAAACAAATAAGGAAAATTGGGGTGATGAAGGGGAAAGAAACCTAGATAGGGGGACAGAAGGGGGGTGGGTGAGTTTGTTGGGATGGGGTTTTTTTAGGTGATAACTGAGTGGTATTTTGATAAAGAAAAAGTGGTATAGGGGTATATAAATCGGGGGGAAAAGTGAATTTTTGCAACAGGTCTGGATTTTCAAATGGGGGAAAAACGAAAAGGGAGCAGGTTTACATAAATAAACATAGATACATAGACATAGGTATTAAACATAAATACATTGGGGAACTGAGAAAAAAAAATAATAAAAAAAAAAAAAAAAAACAGACAGAGAAAGGAAAATATCAAAGAAAGGGTGAAGTCAACAAGGGAATGTAAAAAAAATGATCGAACGGGAAAAAAAGGCAAAAAAAAAAAAACAAGAAAACAAAAACAAGAAAATAGTTGGGGATGGGGTTTGAGTGGGGCAAAGGCGGGAAACATAAAAATGGGGAAGGTTTTTTTTTTTCCAGGATTTATATTTTTTTTTTTCCCCCCTTTTTCCTTTAGAAATCTAAATCCTGCTCGTCTTCTGATTCGGGGTGTCTGCCCTTATGCATTGAAACGAGTGATTTCCCATAATCCCCGGAAAACGAGCCAGATTTCCGTAGCAATTTTTGTAAGATGTTAGCCCTTTGGGAATCTTTCCTTTTTAAAAATTTTTTCGTCGCCGCTGACCCCCCCCAAAGGGGAAACCCCCAACTAGGGGGGGCCGAAGCGGGAAAAGTGATAGCCTTGGAAAAAGGAAAGGATAAGTCCGATTTTCGAAGTTTGGGCCTCCCCGGACTATGCCATGAGGGGACCCCCCCCTTTGTGTCGAAAATCCCGACTCGCCACTGTGTCAGCTGGTGCGGGACTCGGCGGGAACCTAGCCCCCTTCCCCCGCCGGGGTTTTCCCAGCCACAGCAGTGACCCCAAAGGGCGGGGCGCAAAACCGCCGACCCCTGGGATGAGGGGGCCCGACCCGTTACCATTGTCCCACCCGGGGGCCCCGGGGAAAACAGCGCCGCCGATTTTTATATTTTTAAAAGACCCCCAAGGGGGCCCCGCCCTCTCTCCCCCCCGGGGGGTTTTGGCTAACCGTGCCGCGCGCAGGTGTGCTAAACCAAGGGGGGGTGGGGCTGGCAGAGCCGAGGGGTCGCTCTATTTGATATTATTTTTAAGGGGCTGGGGCGGCGTGGATTACCCAAAACCCTTTTGGGGGATTCGGGGGGTGACTTTTTGGTTTTTTTCTTTTTTTTTTTTTTTTTTCCTTTTTAACCTTTAAAAACTTAAAATTAAGACATGGTCATGGTCACGGGGGTCAGGGCCCGGTTTGTGTGTGTGTATATCGGTGTGGGTTTTTTCGTTTTCTGTGTTTGGGTAGTTTTCCCGGGGCCCCCAGGTGTGGTTTGTGTAGTGTTTGTATGTTTTTTAAAAGGGTGTTGTTATATTGTTTGGGCTTTTTTGTTTTGCGTTTGTTTTGGCCCAGGTGTTTTTTTCCTCGTTTTTGGTATGCGTGTGTTTTTTGTGGTTCCATGCTGTTTTTCGTGGTTTGTGTTTCTGGGGTGAAAATTTGGTTTTAAAATGTTTTCTCGGGGGTACCCCCGAGTAGGGTTTTTTCTGTTTACTGATTGCATTCGGGAGTTTTTGGTTGGGGGTGGGATATTGCAACCGTGGGATAGCAGTGTATTTTTTAAGATGGGGGCTGACAGTTGTTTTTAAAGTCTGGTTTTGTTTGTGGTGGCAGCATGAAAAACGTTTTAAATTTTTGTGTTTGTGTTTTTTTTTGTTGTGCTATTCTTTGTTTTGAGTGTGTTGTGAAACCTGTGGGTTTTGGGAAATGGGAAGTCCGAGAATGTTTCCGTTTGGGGGTATGGGAAAGTTGGTGTTTTTTGATTTTGATTTGGTTTTTGATTTTTTTCGTGTATGGGTATGAGTTTGGGAAATTTTTTTAGTTTTTTTTGATTTTCCAAGGGGCTCAATGTTTGTGTTTCTGTTAGGCTTTCTGTTTTTTTGTTCCTGAAAAGGTTGTTATTTAGCGGGGTGTGTGATTTAAACTTGTGATATCGTCGGGGATAGGAAAAATAGTTTTTCTGTATGGGGTCCGGGTTTGGCAGAAATTTGGGTGTATACAGGAATTTGAAAGGGTTTGGGGATAATACGCTTCCCTGTGGTTTCTCCCCCTTCGGGGGTGGATAGGGGGCCTAGGTGGGCTCCCCCGGGGTATTGTGGCAAAATCCCGTCATCCCGGAAGCTACAGAGAAAGGGGTGTGAAAATTTTTGGGGGTTTGGGGGGTGTAGTTTTGGGGTTGCCTTTTTTATTTTAACCGTCATGCCCAGACCTTTTCAAAAGGCCTTTCTGAAAATCTCGTAATAATTGCGGGTTTGTCCCGGTGCTTGGTTTTAAAGAGACCCCAGAGCGATTTCCTCGTTAAACGAGGGGGGATGGCAAATCTCGGGCCCCCTGTGTGGGGGAAAAAACCATTGCCTAATGGGTTTTGGGGTTTGGTTGTTTTTAAAGGGGGGGGTTTTAGTCTCTGTGCTATTTTCCCTCTCTAGTAGTTTTCCGGGACTTCTAAGAGTGAGATGGGGCGGGGAATTCCCCCCCCCTTTGTGTAGAAATTTTCCCCGGTTTAGGGATTTTAAGGGGAGTGTGGCGGGTTTGGGGAAATTGTCAGGGAAATATCCCCGTTGCCCGGCTGCATTGAAAAATATGGCGTAGTCTTCGATCCTTCTGGGGGGGAGATTTTTCAATGATTGTTTTTTTTTATGTTGCTTTTCCCGGTTTTTTGGTTTTTGGGTTTCGTTTGAAATTTTGTTTTTTTATTTCTTCTGGGGTGATTGGGTTTGGGGAGGGGGGGCTGTTTCCCCTTTTGGGGAAATGTTTAGTGTAATGATTTTTCTCTGGGGGAATTTGTTCCTATGCTGTTTTTTTGTAGTTTTTAACCTCCCCCCTTGTGGTGTGATCAAAAGGGGGTTCTCGGTGGGGGAGATTTTGGGAAAATTTTGTTGCCAGAATTCCCCGGGGAGGGCTTTCCCTCTCCTCCACCGATTTTAAACCTTTTTGTCTGTGTTTTGGGGGGGAATGTATGTGATTGTCTGTTTTTTTCACCCCAAAGAGTTTTTTGAAGCAACTCCAAAAATTTTTTTGGGGTTTTAAATGTTTTGGGCAAAATCTTAGCGTGAGTGTTTTCCAGTGGGGGTTTTGTTCATTACTTTAATTTCGTGTGTTAAATTTTTGTTTTGGGTTTTTTTCTGTAAACGTGTGCGTTAGTTGTGCGTCCCCCGGGGGGCCCTGTTAAATGGGTAGTTTTTTTGGGGTGTCCCGGTTTGGGATTTTAAAACAATTTCAGAAAAATGTGTTTTTCTTAGTGGGGGGGGTTTTGGTTTTTTGTGGTTTTTTTTTGGGGATGTTGGGGCCCGTCGGGGGGCCCGTTGTCTGTGTACCAAATGTTCAAGGGGGGTGTTTATTGTGTTTGTGGGGTGGGCCCCCCGAGACAGTTCCGTGTGTCTTCAAGTGCTTGTCCCGAAGCCCTCCCAGTTTTTCAAGGTTTTTAAAGATTTCCCCGGGGTTGGTTGGGGGGCATGAAAGGGTTTTTTTTGACAGTGTTAAAATGACCGGGGGGTTGGGGCTGGATTGGGGACGTCCCTGTTGTGATTGGGGGGTTTAGTTTTCTCTGTGATTTTCCAAAAAACCCATGTCGGGTGTTGTTGCTTTTTATGGTTATATATGTTTGGGTTTTTGTTGTGGACCGAGGGGGTGTGAGTCTGCCTGTTTTTTATTTAGTGGAAAGGGGAGGCCTCTCCAACCCGGGGTTTTTGTGGGTTTTAAAACCAAAAAAGTGCGTGGTTTTTCGTTAAAGTCCCCAAAAAAAGATATTGGTTTTTTTATGCCTCAAAGGGGCTGCCCAAAATTTCAAGGGTTTTGGTATATAAGGTTTCTTGGTGGAATGTATAGTGTTTTCTAGTATTTAAGGGGCCCCTTGGGGTTTTTAATTTTGACTGCCAGAAAGGGCTGACTGAAAAATTTTTTTTTGATTTTTGTGTGAAATGTCTTTTCTGATCGCAATTTTTACGCCCCTCGCTTCTTTCCCCTTTTGATTATTAGAAGAGTTTGAGGTGTACATGTAGAATTTTTAGTGGGCCCTGGTGTTATTGAGGGCCCCTGGCTGTAATGAATATGATGTGGGGTCGGGGTTTTCTGTATGTGTTGCACAGTTTTAATTTTTTCCCCTGTTTTTCCAGTGGAGTACGTTGTGTTTTATGAAAAAGGGGAGGCAGGTGTAGTGTAAAGGTGTGTCCCTGGTATTTTTTGGGGTTTTTATTCAAGGAAGTACCCGTTTTTTTAAATTTTTTTTATGTTTGGGCGTGTTTTTAAACATGTCTTTTTTGGAAAACGGGGAAATTGCCTTCCCCTTTAGGTGTTTGGGGGAGCCCTCTTTAAATTTTTACCGGGGATGGATGCCCCTCTTTTGTTACTAACCACTTTTTTCTTTTTTTTTTTATTTCAGAGCCAATTTCGATTCGATCTGAGTACTGGTCCCTTTCCCGGGATTTTTAGAAAAAGCCGGAGCCTAGTGATTGGGGTTGTTTTCGTCCCGCCCAAAAGAGGCGCTCCCGCCCCCTCATCATTTAAGGGTTTCCAAATGTGCCTTTCCCCAAGGGCAGGTTTTAGGAGGGGGGCATTTAAGGGTGCTCAAAAAGGGGTATTTACTGGGGGATATCTCTGAGCTCCAAGACAGTGGGGATTTTTTTGGTTTTTTGGCCCTTTAATGATTGGAAGAGGAGGAGGGGCCCTGGAGGGGGGTGCCGAGGTTTCTTGGGGGGGGGGGGGGGGGGAAAAATGACTGGGGCTCCCCGGGGACTTTGGGGACCAAAACAGGATGAGGTGGGGCCCAAAGACTGGGGGGGGGGGGCCTTTAGTTTGGCCCCCAGCTTGGGCAAAATGGGGCCTCCGGGGCCTGGGCCTGTGCAGGCGAGGCTTTTTGCCTGGGGGGTGTGGGGGGTTTTTTAGGGTGGGCCCCGGCAGTCTGGCCCCAGCGGGGGTTTGGGTAAAAGGGGGGGTTAAAAAAAACCTTCAGGGGTTCCCCCCCAGGGCAGATTCCCCCAGAATGGGGGTTGGAAGGTTTTTTAGCCTCCAGTTCCCCCTTTTGCATGATATCGAAAACCCTTTTTTTAGGGGCAAGATATTCCCGCATTTTGTGCAAAAGGGGAGGATATGAGAATCTCCCCGGAAAAGAAACGCCGGGAAGGGGCCCGGGGGAAAAAGGGTTTAGTTTTTTGGGTTTTTTTATCTCCCCCGGCCGGGAAACCCGGTTGAAACAGGGGGTTTCCCGGCATTTGGGGGTTAAAACCTTACCGTTTCCTGGGATTTTTTTGGGCCACCCGGGCTTGTAAAGGTTTAATTTTTCCCTTTTTTCCCTTTTTTTTTTTTCTCCCCCGCCCCCCCCCCCCCCTTTCTATTTTTTGGGGGAATTTTTCCCTAGCCTCCTTCCTGAAAGGGACCCAAATGTTTTGGGAAATGTTCCCAATTTGGGGAAACCCCCCGCAGTAAAAGGGATTTTTTTTACGGGAAACCCCTTTCAGTCCCCAAAAAGAGTGGGTAAATTTGAGCCGCAAATTTAGTACATCTGGGTCTTTTTTCCCCTGGGTTTTCAATGGGGTTTTCAGGGGCCCCTAAAAAAAAAACCCAAAACAAGGGGTTTATGCATTTTTTTTTTGGAAGGGGTTGAAAACCTCTCAAAAACTAAATTTTCCCAAGGGGGAAAAAATTAAACCCTTTAAGAGGTATATTCCCTTCCTTTTTTTTAAATATTCCCTTGGGGTTTTTAGCCCCCTGGTCTGAAAATCCCTTTTTTTTTAAATTTTACGGGGGTTTTTGGGGTTCATGGGAAAAATAATGTTTCTAACCCCGGGGCATCTGGGGAAAGGGAAAATTTAGGAATTTTTTCCCCTTCCTTTTTTAAAATTAAAAACTAGTTCCGCTCGTTAACAACTTTTGGTCCAATTTTTTTCCCTTTCTTTAAAAACAAGCTTTAAGGGGTTAGGCCCTTTTTTTCCAAAAAGGGAAAATTAATTTGGGGAAAAGGGCCCAAATTTTTTTTTTTTTTTTTGAGGGTCAAAAGGGCGAATCCTTCTAGAAAAAGGCCCCCTTTTCGGGATGGTTGTCGTTTCCCCATAAACAGTGCCAAAGGTTTCCGTCATGAATGGTAAAAATACCGAAGTACTTGATCGTGGGACTTAAAAAATGCATTTCTAGATCTAAAGCTTTTTTTTTTTTTTTTTTTTTTTTTTTTTTTTTTTTTGGGGGGACCACCCAAAAGCTTTTTAAATTTTTTTTTTTCGTCATGGGGTTTGATGCAGGGTCGGGGGGGGAGTGGGTGAAGGGGGGGCAGGTGAGGGGTGACGGGGGGGGATGATGGAGAGAGAGAGAGGTGAGGAAAAAAGGGGGCCTTAAAACCCGACCCCCCCCTAGTGGGGAAATGGTTTCGTTCTCCGGCCCTAGGGATCGGGCTTTGTGGGTTTGGGCCCCTCCCTTATTGCCAAATTTCTAAAAAAGGGACAACCGGTAAGCAGCGCACCCCCCAGACGAAAAACAAAAGTCCTCGAGGGAAATTAGTAGGGGGCCCGAGACCACAGGAAAGGGAAAGGAGATCAGAGGAGAAAAAGGACCCTATATGTCGCCTCAGACTCTGGGCCTCCTAAAAACAGGTTCCCTTTTAGAGAGAGCTGGGGGGTCTGGGGGAAGGTGTATATTCCCTGTCACCGTCAATGGGTAAAAAAAAAAAAACCGCTGGGGGCAGTGAAAATAAAAATTTTTCTCTGAAGACAGAGATAATTTGCTGGACATTTACTTTAGCAAGCGATATAAAACAAGGAAGGGTTTTCGCGGGCGCGTTGAGGGCCCCGGTATTTTCTGGGGTGCTAAAATGCCTTTTTTGAATTGGCCTTTTCTTTTATATTCCTCTCTTCGCATTGACTGGGTTCGGGGCAAAAAACAGTAAGAAATGGCTATTTATGTATGGTTTTTTGTGGGAATAAAAGGCATGGAACAATACATAAGTTTTAAAACAGGCATGTAAAAATATAAAAACAATAAATAGAATAACTTTGGCATACATTTTCAGAACATCACATATAAAAAGCTGGGTTAATACAACAAAGCACACACCACACACCCCACACACACACACCCCCCCCAACCAAACCCAAAAACACCCACACCCCAAAAAACAAACACACACACACACAACACATTCAAACACACACAAACAAAGGACACACACACACATGGGAAACCCCAAAAATGGGAAACCACCCCACACATCGCACACGCGCGCAAAACCCCCACCATAGCACACACACATATGCACCACATACTACATACACACCACGCACACACACCACACACCACACAACCCACACACACAAAAATATTCACACACAACATATGCACACACACACACCACACACAAAAAATTTTGCACACACATTGCAACCCCCCAAATACGTACACGCGCACACACACACACACACATGCACACCACACATGCCCTCCTGCTCGCGGGAAGTTCTTTTCCTTCTTCCCAAAACTCTTTTGGGTGTTTTATCTCTTCACAGATTATTTCAATTTGTTTGACACTGAAATTTGAATTGTTAAAAAGGTTTTGAGTCGAGCTTTAAGAGGTGGTGTTGACGCTCCACCTTTTTGAGTCTTATTTTAAAGTATAGTTATAGTTGGTGGTACTGTTGCAGTCGGCACCAAGTCTTGTCTTGGCATTTTTTATGCAAATAGTATATATACATTAATATATATATATATATATATATATATATATATATATATATATATATATATATATATATACACATACATATATACATATATGTTTGTGTATGTATATATGTATTACGTATATATAGATAAATAAATAGATAGATAAATAGATAGATAGATAGATATTTTATGTGTATATATATGTATATATATATATATATATATATATATATATATATATATATATATATATATATACATACACACACACACACACACACACACACATGTGTGTGTGTGTGTGTGTGTATGTGTGTGTGTGTGTGTGGTGTGTGTGTGTGTGTGCATATTATTATTATCATTATTATTATTATTATTATTTTTTTTTTTTACGGTAGGTTCATGTCTGAGCCGCCGTGGTCACAGCATGATACTTAATTGTAGTTTTCATGTTGTGATGCTCTTGGAGTGAGTACGTGGTAGGGTCCCCAGTTCCTTTCCACGGAGAGTGCCGGTGTTACCTTTTTTAGGTAATCATTTTCTTGATATTCTCGTCTGCTTACTTGCATAAAGTTATCGTCGTCTCTTAGTATGAAATTCACATTACGTGTATCCTCACAGCCACTGCTCCCAACGACAGCCTACACCGACAGACATCCTATTACGGTATAGGGAATCGTGTGTGCATATATATATATATATATATATATATATATATATATATATATATATATATATATATATATAATATATTATATATGGGGACGCGGTGGCCGAATGGTTAGAGCGTCGGACTCAAGACTGTCACGACGGTAATCTGAGTTCGAGGGTTCGAGTCAACCGGCCGGCGCGTTGTTTCCCTTCGGCAGGAACTTCACCTCGATTGCCTGCCTAGCCACTGGGTGGCCAAGCCAGCCCAAGTCAGTGCCGGGTAAATAGAGATGGTGACTCGATAAAAACACCGGGAGGAAGGCAATGGCAAACCACCGCTCTAAATTGCCAAGAAAAATCATGGAAGCCCATGATCGCCAAGGCCGCGGTGGCCGAATGGTTAGAGCGTCGGACTCAAGATTGCAACGACGGCAATCTGAGTTCGAGGGTTCGAGTCACCGGCCGGCGCGTTGTTCCCTTGGGCAAGGAACTTCACCTCGATTGCCTACCTAGCCACTGGGTGGCCAAACCAGCCTAAAGTCAGTGCTGGTCCCAAGCCCGGATAAAATAGAGAGAATGATTACCTAAAAAGGTAACACCGGCACTCTCCGTGGAAAGGAACTGGGGACCCTACCATGTACTCACTCCAAGAGCATTACAACATGAAAACTACAATTAAAGATCATGCTTGACACGGCGCCAGACATGAATCTCCCGTTAAAAGAAGAAGATATATATAATAAATATATATATATTTTAATATTATCAATATTATAATATATATTTATATGTGCCACGGCGGATTTTCCCCCTACGACACCTGCGTTTGATTTCACTTTTTTTCCCGCCGTGAGGATGACAACCAGGCCCTCAAACCCCAGGTACTCCAGGTATGAAACGGAGGGCCCAGAAACAAAACCAACATGCCACACGGCCCATTATATTTTTTAAAAATTTTATATAATTAATAATAAATAATATTAATTTATAATATATATATAAATATAATATTATTATATATATTTTTATATATTATAATATAATAAAATTTATCACAAATAACAGTACTCAGTTTGAGCACCCGTGGACTTCCCCCATCTTCGCCACAAAATCTTTCTTACGTTTTTTCTTTCCCGCTTGTACCCGACAGCCGCAAATATCTTTTGATATTGTCGCTCAGTTTGCCCGGTTTGCCTTTTTCCCTTGTTTCCTATCACCCCCCTTCAGCAATTTTTTTCTCAATACTTTTACTTCTAAAGATGCCCAAAACAGTCGGTCTTTAAATTTTTTTTTCTCAGCCTTCATCATTCTTCTTTTTCTGTCCAAATACCAGTACCGCGTAAACCACTTTTTCAAAACTATTGTTTTTTTCTTGATTATTTCAACCCCCAACACTCGAACCATATGATGAAATTTTGGGAAAAATAATATTCAATAACCCTCACTTTTGCCGTTAAGAAATTTGCTTCGGTCTTTCAGATGTTTTTAAAGCAATTGGGCGCTTTTGGAAGGGTAATTCTTCTTTTTATCCCCGGTAAATATCTATGTATTATTTTAAAACAGCCTCCAAGAAAGTAACTTTTTCACATTTTTCCACAATCATTCCTTTTATTGTAACATTTTTCATCTTGCATTCCGGTTATCTTTGAATGTTCAATTTTCTTATTTTTTCTTGGCTAAGAAACAAGCCAGCCTTTTTCGCTTGCTCTCTAACTTTTTTAGTAGTTGTTGTAGTTCAGTGATACGCTGGCAATCAAAATATATAATGGGTACCTCAGTTTTGAATTTTGTATCCTCCCAACACCCCACACCCTTCAAAATTCTCAGAGCCCCTCTCATGATTTTTTTTTCAGTATATAAAAAGGGGTTTGCGGGGGACGAATGCAACCCCTGTCGTACTCCTTTTTTGATTTTCGAACCATTCGTTAACCCCTAAGTGGTTCTTACAGCTGTTTTTGTTGGTCAACAAGGTTTTTTTTAAATTGGATGATTTGTTTTGGAAATTCATATCGTACATTTATTCCAGAGGATTCGTGATCAACAGCAAAGCTTTCAATAATCATGAAACAAGGTAAAAGGTCTTTTTGATTTTCTTTTTTTTTCTTATGATCAATTTTAAATTTGAATTTGGGTTTTGGGTCCCTTTTTCCAGGGCGAAAACCCCTTGTTCGCTGCAATTTTCCCTTTTAAAACTTCAACTTCATTTTCGCAAAAATTTTTTCAACAAAATTTTTGCTGTGATTATAAGGAATTGTCCTATTATTTTTCATTTGGGGGGTCACCTTTTTTAGGTATGGGGTAAAGATGTTTTACCCCGTTTTTGGGCATTTTCTTCATTATTTTAATATATATAAAATATATATATATATAATATAATTAATAATATAATATATATAATATTTAAAATATATATATGAAACCCCACACACACACAAAAACACCGCAAAACATATGTATATTAATGTATAAACAAAATATATGTATATATTATAAATTTTTATATATATTTATATATAATATATAATATATACAATAATATATATATATATATATATAATAATATATATTATATATAATTATATAGAGAGGGAGGAGGGAGAGAGGGGAGAGAGAAGAGAGAGGGGGGAGAGAGAGAGAGAGAGGAGAAGGGGGAAAAGGGGGGGGAGGGAGGGAGGGAGAGAAGGAGAAAACACGTACCACCACCACAATAAGTATTATCTTATTGCTTATAAAACAAAATGAAAATAACTAAAAAAAAAAAAAAAAAAAAAAAAAAAAATAATAAAAATTATAACAATGAAAAATTTAAAAAGAAAAATTTCAACACCAAAATTTTAAAATATATTATATATTATATATATATTATATATAATAATAAAATTTTATTATAATATATATAATATATATATATATATAAAATAAATTTTTAAAAATTTTATTAATATATATGTAGCCCCCCCCCCCCCACCCCCCCCATATATATATTAAAAAATATATATATATATATATATATATATATAAATATATATAACCCAATATAAGCCCCAATCTCCTTTAAATAATAAAATATTTTAACTTAAATTTAAAAATTATGGGAGATACAAAAAACAAAAAACCCTAAAAACCACAAACGAACACACAATACTAATAAAGTAAAACACAAAACTTTTAATATATTTAAAATATATATATATATAGGGAAAATTTTTTAAACCCCAATTTAAAAAAATATTTAATTTTATAATTTTTAAAATTATATAAGTAAATATCAATAAGAGTACCATGAAACTAAATTTAATATCATTTTCCGGGAACCCTAAAAATAAATACCTTAAAAAAAAAAAAAAAAAAAAATTAAACATTGTATATATATAAATAATAATAGTAAAAAGAAATAAAAAATATAACTATTTTTATAAAAAAAAAATATAATAATATATTAAATTATAAAATAAAATAAAATATATATATATCCGTACTCACTCCCAAGAGCTCACACATGAACACTACAATTAAGTTCTGCTGTACCACGGCGGCTCAAACTGAACGTTTCCGTTAAAAAAAAAAAAAAAAAAAAAAAATTAATATTAGTATATATAAATACATATATACAATTTGAGAGAGAGAGAGTGAAAGATTACCAATGTATATATAAATAATATACTATATGTTAAAATAAATATATAAATAAAATAAAATATATATATATAAAATTTAAATATACATAAATAAAAATTAAATAAAATAAAGGGCCCGGGGCCTGGGTTGACACGGGGTCAAACTGCCCACGGAAAAAAAAATTTTCTGAATTCGAATAAGGGGGGCCTTTTCCCTTGGGAAAGGGAATTACCCCATTTACCACCATGGGGGGGAAGAAAAGTCATTGGGGAAATAAATAAAAAATATTACCCAAAAATAACCCCCTTCCTAAAAACTAAATATATAAAATAAAAATAAAAGTACAATGAGGGATCATGTTGTGACCACAGCAGCTCAGACATGAACCTACCGTTAAAAGAAGAAGAATATATATTATATACATAATATATATATAATGTATATAATATATATAATATATACATATATATATATATATATATATATATATAATATATATATTATATATATATATTTATACATACATATATACATATATACATACATATATACATACATATATACATATACATATATGTATATATATATATTTATATATGCATATATGTATATATACATTTATATATAGATATATGTATATATATATATTTATATATACATATATGTATATATATATTTTTATATACATATATGTATATATATATTTTATATACATATATGTATACATATCGTGGAAAGGAACTGGGGACCCTACCACGTACTCACTCCAAGAGCATCACAACATGAAAACTACAATCAAGTATCATGCTGTGACCACGGCGGCTCAGATATGAACCTACCGTTAAAAGAAGAAGAATGTATACATATATGCATATATATATATATATATATATATATATATATGTATATATATATTTTTATATACATATATGTATATTTATATTTTATATACATATATGTATACATATATGCATATATATATATATATATATACATATATGTATATGTATATTCATATATACATATATGTGTATATATAAATATATGTATATATACATATATGTATATAAATATATATATATACATATATGTATATATAATATATATATATACATATATATATATATATGTATATATATATATATATATATATATATATATATATATATATATATATATATATATATATATATATATATATATATATATGGGGCCGCGGTGGCCGAGTGGTTAGAACGTCGGACTCAAGACTGTCACGACGGCAATCTGAATTCGAGGGTTCGAGTCACCGACCGCCGCGTTGTTCCCTTGGGCAAGGAACTTCACCTTGATTGCCTACCTAGCCACTGGGTGGCCAAGCCAGCCCAAGCCAAGTGCTGGTCCCAAGGCCCGCATAAATAGAAGTAATAATACTAAAAAAAGGTACCACCGGCACTCTCCGCTGGAAAGGGAATTTGGGGACCCTTACCAGCGTACTCCAGCTCCAAGAGCATCACAACATTGAAAAAAAAAAAAAACTACATTACGTATCATGCTGTGGACCACGGCGGCTTCAGACATGAACCTACCGTTGAAAAAGAAGAAGGATATATATTATATATATAATATATATAATATAATATATAATATGTTAGGTATTGTTCTGTATAGTAACATATATATAGGTATATATATATATATATATATTATATATATATAATATATATATATACTATTATGATATTTATATAATGACATGATAGTATATAGATTATGTGTATAGTATAGCTATTTATATGTATATATATATATGCAAACCAGCTTAGCCACAACGTTACAGTCATAGATTAGGTGCAGCATTATCCAGCCAATCGGGTGAGCTCGCTCCCCGACTTGCAGATACTGCCTGACCTGTGCTAATCTCTTGTTGTCTCTCGGCTCACGGTTTGTTGTGGCTTGCAAGCCCTTAGCTATCAAACACCCAGTGTTGACTTAGTGTGACATGTTCTTTTACTGAGATCAACCACTATAACTATTTACAGACAGCCCGTCAAGCCGATCGTTGTGTGTAGCGTCGCGACCGTGACCAGCTAGTTTGTGTGTCACCGACCCTGGCTATCTGGTCGTTGGTATTTGATACAACAGGCCCTGAAAAGCGTGTAGCTTCGGCTGTTCAACACCTGTATCAGAGCCGGTGATCAACCACTCTTGAGATCTCTATCTCTGCCACTCACTACTTCTCTTCCTTCCTGTACTCTCCGCGCTATAATTCCGCGTTCTAGTATTCGCGTCGTGGTTATTCGTACGTCGCCCGTCCGCCTTAGCAGATGGACCATGTATGTAATCTAGCTGACGTAATGTATCGTGTCGTGTAAGTCTCGGAAGGAATCCGGAGAACTCGCCAGCCTTCCTTTGATGAGGGTCAGGGCAGTAGGAGACTTTAAAATCGCAGGTCTTTTATTGAAACCTGCAACTCTAGTGAGTAGGGATAGGGTTATGTCCCTGAGGAAAGGGTCAGTCCACTGACCAAAACAGTGAACACTCACACGTCCTCTTCAGCCCCTCAAGAGGGGACGAGGGTGGGTTTGTAATTCCGTCCTCCTGTTGGTCAGTGGCGTATGTAGCAATACCCCCAGCCCGTTACCTCATGCCACCAATGAAATTTAAAGATATAAAACCAACCAACGGCGACCCTCTCACTGCGTAGAGGAAGCCCTTCGCAAGCCCTCTTTGATGCCGAAATCCAAAACACTCAGAGTAATCCACCGCTCACGACACTATATTATAATTTGCCAAGAATGGAGAACAACGCAGAGGCCTTTTTACCCCTGCAACAACCGAAACTTTAGGAAGAAGAGATGCGAAACCTCAAATGCCACCAGAACTGAAGGCGAAACTCACTCTATTCTGAAAACAGCTCGACCGGGAGCTCGTAAAGAAAACTCCCGAAAACAGTCAAAAGAGGAACTAGAGAAAACCATGCTGAAACGAACATAGGTATATTTACATCATGAAAAAATCGTTTACCTAATGAAAATAACAATTTGCAGCACCACCCAGACCACAGCCAATAAATCAAGAGAAAGGACTCATCTCTTTAATTATATATTCAGCCCGCGAACAAATCGGAACCAGAACGGTTCACTAACATAGTGCAATTGCATGCACTGCTTACAATATGGGCATTACAAAACAAAACTGCCCAGATAAAGAAAATAAAAAACCGGCTAAGTCTGCTCAGGAGTGTGGCCTCAAACACTCACCAATTACAGAGACGCAAGTCGGCAACAAAGAGATTGCCTCAACTGTCGGAGAGGCAACAGGAACCCTGGCCAACTCCTGCCCCCTCAGGAAGGAGGCCATGAGAAAAAAACGAGAGAGGAAAAAAACAAAAAGAGGAGGAGAAGAAAGGATTTACCATAAAAAAGTAGAACCTTTATCAAGAGAATGAAGGAGGAGAAGGGAAGAGGCAGAAAGAAAAAGAACCACAGATTATATTTCCTGGCAGCTCCCGCAATTAACCTATCTGTTGGAATTATGACGACCCTCATTCACGGCCCACCTGCAAAACATCATGGAACCAGGCCCTAGGGCTTTAGGCACCATGCCCAAAAAGTGTTAAAAGAGAAACAAACCTGCCAGATCTCGCTTCTCTGGAATGGGGACTCCTGGGGAATATTCAAATGTTCTCCAACCAATACCACAACAACAACCACAAACTACCATCTCATCATTCCACCGTCTCGCCACAACAGAACCCAGCCTCCACACAGATCTCGGCCCACAGGACGAGCCAGAGACTGAAAACGCTTCGCCACACCACCAGAGGAAAATCAACAACAGCACCGCACCAACATCAAACCCAACACCACTGCCGACACCTACACAGTCACCTGCACGCCCAAACACCCACAAGCAGTCACCACCGAGCACCCAAAACTCACGAAGGCAGTCAAAAGCCCAAAAACCAACACATGCACACAGAAAACAAACAGGACGATCCGGTGATCAGTTCCCTTCGCCACGAGGGTCGGTTTACGAACCTCGAACCAAAAACATACGGGCATCCCGCCTCTTATGCGCGGAACCTCACGATACAAACACCTAAACAGACTACAAACTGGCACAGGAAATAACACGCGGCGTACAATAAAAATGTGATCTTACACAAACACTACATACCAAAACCGCATTCAACAACAGAAATTACACATCACCTACACGCCATGGCAACATCTTCACACCTGCAAATGATCGAGAAGATGGGAAATCCGCAAAACCATTGAAACACATACAGAATGGCTGTACCACACAACCAAATAACACCATGGCATGCAACACACCAACACAATACACTCACGCCTCACGATCATAAAACAGAAGTTACACACCTGGACATACAGACGAAACAAGAATCTGCAACCAATACAGACAAGACGACCCCCGACATTATCCTCATAAACTCACACTCACTCAAACACCCACAAACAGGTTAAAATATTCAATTAGCAAACACATAAGCACATCCAACAAAAACAGAACGCCACCAAGTGCCGGCATTGCCATTGCCGTCAAACACACAATTCAAACACAAAATACTGACACCTTCACCTCAGATCATGGGCCAATCGAAATGACACCCTCATGGACCCATCATCATTCGCACCACCTACATCCCCCCACCTTACCTTATAAACACCTGATCTTTTCACACCAAAAACCAACATATAGCATGGGAGATTCAACGCACACCACCAGACTCTTTTGGTTAACGACAGACACAATTGCCGTCGGACGGAGCCTCGCCTCACTCATTCTCCGACGGGACAGACCACCCACCTCGGCCCAAGACGCCCCAACATTCATTACGGCCAACAAAGCTTTCCACCACACAACAGTTAGTTCTCGCCAAACACATGCAAATGTGGAATTACCACATAACCACAGACGATCACATCCAGCGATCAACCTTCCGGTGATACTCGACACTCTCCACCAACCCATCATGGTGACCCACACCGCCCCGACGAGAACCTCGAACACATGAAATGGGAAGGGTTTAAACAAGACTTGAACACAACACACAATCCAGATCCGAGGCGGCAACCCAACACATACCATAGACCACCAACCTTAACAGGGTGTACGCAGACATACAGACGCCCGCGAGGCAAACCATTCCCTAAAACAACATACAAGAACACTTGTATACTAACGAGAAACACATCAGTCTAAACACTAAAAATACACACAGACACCATTTCGGGAACTTGACTGAAACAAGGGATGAAACAGAACCTTTTCGAAAACACGCACAGAAAATTCAAATACAACCCTCACCAACGAAACAAAAAAACGATGAAGCAACCAACACTGCGGAAAACACTCCACAACGAAACTAACAACAAACATAAAAGATCCTAAAGTAACATTCTGGATGAAACAAGGCAGACTTTCATAGCGTCGAACAGACAGACTTATCAGCATGGATTTACCAACACCAACAGACAAAAGATTGAACAGCAGGAGGGATGGAAAGCTGTCACAGGAGAGCTTCTGGCAACATGGAGATCTTCCAGAATTCCTCCTCCTGCTGCCAAAAAGCACTAAAGCACATCTTTGACCCGATCACACAGAAGCCGATGTACACAATCATCACAACACCTGCACACCTGACTCTCCCATCACCAAACAATATCACTCAACACTCTCTCACCTACAACCCTCTCTCACAACCCATCACACCAGAAGACATGAAATGCGCACACCACACCTCTAAAAACACAACACCAGTGGCACACAGCGAACATTATAAAACTCATCATTCACACCTCCCAACCCTCATTGATCACCCGCTCCAGACGCCCATCTTCAACGCGCCCTTGGCAACTGGACACTTCCCCATTAGTTTAAACTTCCTCCTTGTTTTGATCCCAAAACAAGGGAAGCCACCCCCGATACCTCACCGAACACTAACTGGTGCAGTTTCGTACCCGATTTCTGCACTCGCTTGGAAGGGTCCGCGGGAAGCTTGCTTGGACGAGGATTTATCACACACAGACTTAAAACACACCTTGAATGTACAACGACATAACATCAAACCACTAGGCAACACGGTCTCTTGATCGCCCACACAGAGGGACTGGGAGCGCAAATGCCCTTGCTTACGAGGAATCGCTCTCGTCTCGCCAAAAGCACCAAAACAACTTATACTACGAAGACGTCTACCAAGGCCTTTGATAAGTCTGGCCATGAGGCGTCTCAAAGTTGCAATAAATAACACTTACAATACCTCCCACACTTGCACAGCCTCTTATGCAACTTCCTGGCACGACAACAAACAGCCTCCATCCGCCTCGGTGCACACCAAGGCCCTCCCATCCACCTCAGAAGTGGCAGTTCCACCAGGGCAAGCGTTTTTCACCCCACACTCTTCACCCTCATACACTGCCAGGCCTGCCACCCACCAGCACCATACAGCAACTACACAGCATACGCAGGGCGACATCACAACAATCATATCACACCCCTCCAACCAAAAACATCATGAAAGCGCCACACAAACACCATAAACACAATCAACACGTACGAAAAACAAATGTAAAATACAACCAACACAGAACAAAATTCACGATCATACAGTGGCGAACGCAACCCACCCCACTCACGATAAACAACACAGACATGCCATACGCAACCTCGGAAACATGTTAGGCCTACACTTCAGCAAAAAGGGGATTCACACAAAGATCAGACGCTTTCAAAACTGCACAACAGCCACCAAACTTAAACTCTACAAAACCACCGTAAGACCCATACTCGAGTACACACCATTCCACTGATTGCAATCTCAAACACACAGAAACTCAAGATGCAATCTATACAGAAAAAAGCACTATACTGGATAAACAACCCCACTATACAAGACAGAATACGATACAGAATCACCGCACAATCACCACACCAAACATACAACATAGAGCCACTGAACATACGCATACACACACTAGCCAAACGAACATGGGACCGCATACAAACATAGACAACACAAACTACGACGACATCATACACAAACACACGCACACACAAACAAATCACCGTGGTGGCCCAGGACACTCCCCTGATTACCGAGACCCCCCAGACCCCATCTATGCGAGCTAAATGCTCGGGAAGGAGAAAAGCCTCCGATCCGCACACATACAGTATGTGGGCTTGCTTGCTTGCTTGCTTGCTTGAGATTTGCGAAGTTCTGGCTTCGCCCGGGCCTTTCACTTATGGGCGTGCCCTGTGTGAGCTTTTTATGGCTGTCTCATTGTTGGTCTGACACTCGGTGCTTACCGTGGCGGTGGGATTGCAGCAGGCGCTCCTGTAGCCGTGGTGTAAGCATCTCGCATAATCTCTTTACCAGCACGAACGGCTGGTTCTGTGGGGTTTGTCTTAGGAAATTGCGTGTGCACGCAATTCTCCAAGTAGTGTATCAGTGTTGGCGTTGGGCTCGCCGCAATGCATGAAAACACCTCTTCACGTTCTATGGTTTGTATAATCTCCCATGCCCCAGTGGTAACCTAGGCGCATTCTGTGCAGGAATGACTTCGGTACCTCTGTTTTTTATTTCAGAGAGTCCAGGGTTCATAGCCTGTGGCATCTGAGTACCAGCTGGCTGAGGGGGAATGTCTCGTTTCCTCTCTGTGAAGCTGCGGGAAGGATTTGGCCGCCACCGTACACTTCCCCCTAAGAAATTTCGGCTCTGATGTATTATCATGGGATTTGGGGGCATACCCCGGCCGATTTCGGCTAATCTGTCGCAAGCTCATTGCCTCCGATCCCTATATGGCTGGGAACCCAGTTTATGATAATTCTTCTACCTGAGCAAGCATCCTTTGTGTTATTGTGCCGATGGTTGTCGGGAGGTAGTTTTGTCAGTGGTGAGCGCTGCTGAAGACAGTCGACGGCTCCTTTGGAGTCTGTGTGTATGACCACGTGCCCTTTTCCCTCATGGACGGGTTCATGCTCCATGATAGCAACTACCTTGCCTGTAGCAGGAGGCGTTGTCTGTTACCCTCATGGATATTGTGGCATCCTTGCTGCGAAGCCGGCGCCTGCAGTGTGGGTCAAGGGATCGACCGATCCGTCTGTGTAATATGTTCGGCTCCCCGGAGGGGTGATGCTTGCCAGTCTCATGACCGAGAACTCTATCGAGGTTTGTGCCCACGGCGGAGCTTCGACAAAGTCAGGGTGTGGGGAGTCCATGCCCTTGGCCAGTAGTGGTTTCTTTGAGCTGATGGCGTATTAGCACCTGGCTGTGTGAGACAGCCAGGAGTTGTTTGCAAACAGCTCGTTATCTTGTTCTAGGCGTCGGGACTATTTTGGGGTCTTAGGCTTGTGTTCCTGGGAGCCTGGATGACCTTTGATAAGAATTGTGCTCCCGTTAGATCAATTCGTGAGGCCAAGGGGAGAAGGTTTGTCTCCACTAGGAGGTTGAGGACCTTCGCCCACCTTGGGGCACCCAGAATGACCCTGGCGGCTTCGTTTTGGACTGTCTCCAATCGGTCTTTATATTTTCCTTGATGCCAATCAGAGCGAGGGGGGCATAGTCTACAATGGCCTGACAGCATGTACGTAGAATGATCTTAGTACTCTGTGTCTGGCCCTATGCGTCTTCCACTCATTACTCTCATGACAGACAGTCTTGCCTTTGTTCGGTCAAGCAGGTACTGGACCTCCTGGGGGAAAGGGAAGAGGGTCCGGTCTATCCTTACCCCAAGGTACAGGTATTCCTGAACCCACTCCAAGTCCATTCCTGGTTTTTCAGACTTGTGCCTTGAACTCTCTGTCTCAAAGCCATGGCCTTGGATTTGGCTGCAGAGATCTTTGGGCCTGTCCTGCAACATTCCTCGGATACCAAGTCCAGACAACGCTGGGCTTTGTTTAGGCAAGTGCTCCAGTGGAGATGATAGCAAGATCGTCTGCATAGGAGATGATCTTGCACCCCACTGGGAGGTTTATGTTGAGGATACAGGACATTAGTGTGTTAAAAAGGGCTGGACTGAGAACCCCACCCTGTGGCGGTTCCATTTTCTAGTGGCATGTGCTGTGATGGGTTTGACCTTGGAATTTGACTCTGTCTGTTCTATTCGTAAAGTAGTCACCTATCCAAGCCAAGAGCTTACCTCTGATTCCTTTTTGGATCGGGCTCTCCTAAATGGCAAGAGGACTTGCCAATTCGAAAGCCTTCTCCAGGTCAAGGAATACTGCCACAGATGCGCCCGTGTTTATTGTGCTCAAGAGCGTGGCTATGCTGTGCCTGTGCTCATGCCCCTGGTGAACCCGTGGAGGTGTTCGTGTGGGGCTCCCATTTTCCATTGGAGCCGGTTCAGTACCATCCTCTCGGCAGTCTTGGCCAGACGGGGCGGTACTTCCCCGGCTCCTTTGGTTTAGGGATGGGAACTATGGTAGCCCTCTTCCAGCTCTGGGGTAGAGTGGAAGTTTCCCAGGACCTGTTGATGAGTTGCAGGAATGCAAGCTCACCTACCAGTCCCAGGCGGGAGATGATGGGGTACGAGATCCCGTCATCGCCCGGGGCTGAGTTGCAACTAGCTTTGTGTGCATCTCTTAGTTCCCTCAGAGAAAAGATAACGTCTGAGTTATCGGGTTCGGCTGCCCTTTCTCTGATGTGAGCAAGTCTGTCTGGTTGTAGGCGTTCTTGTCTTGCCCTCAGTTCACTGGCAGACTGGCGCTGCCGTTCTCGCAGAGAACTCTTGCGCCAGTCTTTTGGCCTCTCCCTGGGGGTCGTGGTGCGTGCATCTCGGGGCTGAGGGGCTGGTGGCTCGCTTGACCCGTTGCCATAGCTCTGAGAGGGTGGTACGGTGATCGAAAGACTCACACCATTCCATCCACTTTTCCTGCCTCACTCTGCTGGCAGTTTCCTTGGCATCCCTCACAGCCTCCCTTAGGAGGGCTAGGTTGTCGGGGGTTCTTTGCCTTGGGAAAATGTTTCGGAAACATGTTTCCCCGTGGTTGACCTCCCTAATCTCGTCATTGAAGTACCAGGCGTCCTTGTGACTCCTGGACCCAGGCCGGTTTTGGGGTATGGTCATGAGGCTGCCTCATCAGTGGCATTTACAAGTCGGGCTTGTAGCACTTCCACTTTTTCGCTCTGTGTGGGTTCATTGCTTCTCAGACAGCGGCCAAGGCGCTCTGGAACGCCTGCCATTTGGGCCTTGTCTTTTTTTTCCATCTTGGATTCGGTCGGGGTATTTCGGCTGGGCCACTATCCATGAGGGTTGTTATAGTGCCATAATGGTCACTAGTGACGGTCTCATCGACACGCCAGCCAATCCCTCCCCCCAGAGTCGCAGTGGCCAGGGTGAGTCTGGGGACCCTCCTCTCACATGCGTTGGCTCCTGGCTGTTGAGGAGAGCGATCTCGGGAATGTCTCGAGCACGTTGGCTATGTGACGGCCAGCCGCATCCGGTGCCCTGCAGGGAGCCAGGATGGGGTTGGTGTGCATTGAAGTCTCCCCCTATGATCACTGGGTCGTGTGCTGCGGAAGCACATACCTGGCTGATGTCTAAGTACTACAGTGGGGCCTGCTGTACACATTGTACAATTTGAGGGGTCCCGCGGCCTAGTTGTTTCTCGACGGCAAGAGATTCATCATCTTCTCCACAGTGCGGTGCATCGGCTTTTGCGGAGCAGGGTTTTGTTGCCTTCAGCAGGGTCATCAGGCCTCTTTTGCCATGGGAACGTGGCAGCGCGTAGACGTGATACCCTGAGAAGCGAACAGCTTCCGCTGATAATGTCTCCTGGAGCATGACGATGTCAATGCTCCTTGATCGCACTATTGCGTGGAGGATGGCACTCCTTGAGGAGAAGCCACAGATGTTCCACTGCAGAATACTTAGATTGCGTGTCATGATGTTACTAATTGATAGTTACATCAGAGACATCGTCACATTCGGGTTGACGGTCGGAGTTGACAACTCCATTGTGAGATCCTCACTGCTTGAGGGCTCTCTTTCGGCTGTCAGGCAAATCCCTGGATCCACTGGGGGGTGGAGAGCCTTTGGAGCTCTGACTTTTCGTCTTTGGCTTTTTCTCTGGCCAGGCTGTTGCTGTGCATTGGCTGGCCTTGCCTGGGCACGCTTTAGCTTCTTCTGATTCGGCTTGTGGCACTGAATCAGCCTGGTTAGGCTCTGCCCGGAGGGCATAGCCTGGCTAGGCTCTGCCTGTGGGGCATAGCCTGGCTTGGAGAGGGAGGGGAGTCTCGACCTGGGCTGAGGGAGAGGATGGGCTGATTTGGCCTTCTCCATCTTCCTTCCCTTTTTGCTTTTCACGGTCTGTTTCAGTGTCGTCATGGCAACATTTACTGCCTTATCGCCTCTTCCTCGGTCCTGGACAAGGATACTGCCCCTGCTGTGACCACAGCAGTGATCAGGATCGACGTGTCCCCTCGTCGAAGAACATGTCTTCTGGGTCTGGGGGGGACCGTGTGGTGCTGTTGGAACCTTTCTTCCTGTGGTTCCTCTGCACTTGTTTACTTGGGGGAACTCCTGATTGTCGGAGATCTCCGGTTTTCGGCTGGGGGCAGCTTCCTTCCTCTTTGGGGTCGGGGAAACCTTTTCGCTTTGTTCCCCCCAGACGTAGGGGCCTGGGGGGCAGGAAAAAAGTCTGGTCGCTTCTTAGCAACCTCTTGCCGTTGAGGGGCCCCCTCTTTCCTGACAGAGCAAGCCATGCTCCAGGCGTGATGCCTCTTGGCACAGTTTGGACATTTGGCTGTTGTGTCCTTCTTTTCTTCTTTATGTGCCTTGATGCACACCTCAGTATTGTGTGCCTTGCTACAGACACCACATTTTTGGCTTGGCTGTACAATTAGCCTGGTGGTGTCCGTACTTCTGGCACTTGAAAAACCGAAGTGGTTCAGGCACACATAAGTGCGTAGGTTGTAGGTTACCCCAGTACCCAGATCAAAGGGGGGAGCTTGGGGTACCTTCATGGTCAACAGGACTTGCCTGGTTGGAGTCTTCCCCTTCGACAATCGGGAAGCCTCCACGACCTGTAGGTGTGATGTGATCACCCCCACATCGATGAGACTGAGAAGCCAAATAGCCCATCTTGACTCTCTCCTGGGGTTCAGTGGCGAGAGTTTCACTTTCCTCCCATCTTTTAACTCCTTTGTCTCCTTCAGGAAACAAAGGGTGGCTTTATCTTTGGGCACGATGATCATGCCCTGATCTCGCGCAACCCGATCGACTGCCGGATTTTTTCGCTGGCTCTCCAATGCCCCCTTTCCATTGGTAGGCATTGTCGAAGCCCTTTGGGTTTAACGGGGACCTTGAATTGCGGGGAAAAAGCCTTGGGGTCCAGACTCGCCATCAGAGGGCGGACTCCGGCCTCGGCCGTTTCGGGCCGCCCTTTCGGCTTTGGGGGTTGCTTGTGGAGGCACCAGCTGTTTCGGCTGGTTTAGCTGGGGCTCCTGATTCAGTCAGTGGGGTCGTCTGAGGGGGCTCAGAGACCTTCCTGGTCTGGGTGGGTGGCCTGGAGGGGCCAGCACGAGAGTCCATCTGGTGGGCATCTGGTGGACAGACATGTTTGTACATGATTTATTTGTGCCATCTTGGCAGCAGGCAATGACAGTGTCATCCTGTGCTCGGGGTTTTCTTTTGCCACCCGGGGGCACGTAAGGCTTCAGGTGGCTGCCGTGGTCTGGGCCTTGGGACGGGTCGTCAACAGTAAGGTCTGTCTGTGGGGATTTTTGTTTAGATTTTTCCCTGTACTTGGGATTTCTTCATCCACTCACGCCCCCCACCCCCCACGGAGTCCAACAAGGGGAAGCTGAGTGCTAGAACCAATGTCTAACAGCAACAGGGGTGATGAGTGAATATACGCAGCCAATTAGCCGATTGCACTGGTACACACGGACGGTGTGGGTACCAACGGCAGCATGATTGCTTGACCCTAGCCTCCCGAGGGAGACCAGCCGATTGACCTGACCGGGCCTGGATCAGGCCGCCTGTCTTGCCAGAATAGAGGACCAAAGAGGGGTGTTGCTAGCCGCAGGGCGTACTCGTGCACGGCATCGCTCAACCTCCAGGACTCCCCTCTCCCAGCTCACAAGGTGCCACGCACGGCAAAAAACGTGGGTAGTGTCAACCTCTGGGAGTATCCCAGAGGGGGTGCCCTTCCACCTACAGGACATCATTGATGGGAACACTTCTGCTCCTCCCTCAGTGAGGAAGGGAGCTCTTTCACTTTTTCCAGGCAGTTCCTCTCCGCTCCTCGGAGGGGACCTGTACCCTTTTTCAAAGTGAATCCCTCTTTTCTCTGAAACGCCCAAAGGTTGTTTCACCTCAGTGAGAAAAGAGGGGGGTCCTGCACCTGTTCCTGTCAGTTCCTTCATCCCTCTGGAAACAGCCGGCCACAGTCTGTTTCACCACAGTGAGGGAGAGGAATTAACATTTTTTCCAGGAAGGTTCCTATGGCAGGACGGTTTTGAGGTGGATCCCTCTTCTCTCTGAAACATCCAAAGGATGTTTCACCTCAGTGAGAGAAGGGTGGGTTCTGTACCTGTTCCAGTAAGCTCCTTCGTCCCTCTGGAAACAGCCAACCACAGACTGTTTCCATCAAAAGTGAGGGAGAGGACCTGACTTTTTTCCCGGGAGTTCTTTTGGCAGGGTGAGTTTAACGTGAATCCCTTTCTCTCTGAAACACCCAAAATTTCACCTCAGTGAGAGTAGAGGGGACCTGTACCTGTTCCCGTAAGTTCCTTCATCCCTCTGAAATAGTCAACCACAGACTATTTCATCACGGTGAGGGAGAAAGACTAATTTTATCCAGGTACTTCCTATCACAGACGGGAACTTGATGTTCTGTCTAGCAGCTGCTATAGACAGAACCTGGCTGAAGGCCCGACCCAAAGGGGGGTCTACCTGCCTATCGCCCTATTCGAAAGAAAAAGAGTGGCCCGTCATCAGATGGTCTGCCAGACCAATCCCTAACAAAAGAATGGCAACTCTATGCACACGTAAGGCAGGCCTTCTAAGGCCCCCAGACACACCCTCCCTGCGGGAGGTAAAGGTCTGCCCACGTCGAGCACGCGCCCGAAGATGGGGTCCAGTTCACCTGAAGGTGTGCACAGAGTCATCCTAATGCGAAAATTCGCATAGGAAAGAGTAGGCTAGTAGGGGACGAAGCTACATGCAAGCACATAGCATCGTGGCATCAAACAATGGGGGGCGCGTCACCGTCCGGTAACGCGGAAGAGCCGAGGCCGGGGATTGCATGGGACCGGGCGCGGTGCATCTCTTTAATATGCCCATGCCAAAGCCACACGATCGAGGGATCATGGCATCATGGTAACTCTCTTGGCGTTGCTCGGCTCCACCCGCTGCGCCCCGTCCGCCACCCTTGCCGGAACCGATCATCCCCTCTCTCTGAATCGTCCAATTAAGGACCGATTCACCGCAGGGAGAGAGGGGAGGAGAGTGGGTGGGGGCGTGAGTGAATGAAGCACTGCCAAGTACATGGAAAATCTAAATAAAAATCCCCCCCAGACAGACCTTTCTGTTGACGACCCGTGCAAGGCCAAGCCACGGCAGCCACCCTGAAACCTTACGTGCTTTTCCCGGGGGGCAAAAAAAAAACCCCGAGCACAGGATGACACTGTCATGCCTGCTGCCAAAATGGCGGACAAGACAAATAAATCATGTACAAACATGTCTGTCCACCAGATTGTCCACCAGATGGGCTCTCGTGCTGGCCCCTCCAGGCCAGCACCCAGACCCGGAAGGTCTCTGAGCCCCCCTCAGACGACCCCACTGAATGAATCAGGAGCACCAGCTGAACCAGCCGAAACAGCTGGTGCCTCCACGAGCAAGCCCCAAAGCCGAAAGGGCGGACCGAAACGGCCGAGGCCGGAGTCCGACTCTGATGGCGAGTCTGGACCCCCAAGGCGTTTTCCCGCAATTTAAGGTCCCCGTTCAACCCGAAGGCTTCGACAAAAGCCTACCAAATGGTAAGGGCATTGGAGAGCCCGCGCAAAATCCGGCTGTCGATCCGGGTGCGCGAATCAGGGCATGATCATCGTGCCCAAAGATCAAGCCACCCTTTGTTTCCTGCAGGAGACAAAGGAGTTAAAAGATGGGAGGAAAGTGAGCTCTCGCCACTGAACCCCGAGGAGAAGAGAGTCAAGATGGTTTCTACTTGGCTTCTCAGTCTCATACGATGTGGAGGTGATAACATCACACCCACAGGTCGTGGAGGCTTCCCCATTGTCGAAGGGGAAGACTCCAACCAGGCAAGTCCTGGTGACCATGAAAGGTACCCAAGCTCCACCTTGATCTGGGTAACTGGGTACCTACAACCTACGCACTTATGTGCCTGAACCACTTCGGTGTTTCCAATTTCCAGAAGTACGGACACCACAAGGTTAACTTTTCAGCCAAGCCAAAATGTGGTGTCTGAAACAAGGCACACAATACTGAGGTGTGCATAAAGGGCCCACTAAAGAAGAAAAAAAGGGGACACAACAGCAAATGTCCCTAACTGCCAAGAAGGCATCACCCCTGGGCTGGCGCCTGTCGAAAGAGCGCCCTCAAACGGCAAGGGGTTTGCTAAGAAGCGACCAGACTTGTTCCTGCCCCCCAAGGCACCTACGTTGGGGGGGAAACAAAAGCGAAAAGGCTTCCCGACCTCCTAAGAGGAAGGAAGCTGCCCCCAGCCAAAAACCGGAGATCCCCGACAATAGGAGTTCCCCCCAAGTAAAAGCAAGTGCAGAGGAACCACAGGAAGAAAGGTTCCAACAGCACCACACGTCCCCCCCAGACCCAGAAGGACAGTTCTTCGACGAGGGGGACATGTCGATCCTGATCCTGCTGTGGTCACAGCAGTGGCAGTATCCTTGTCCAGGATCGAGGAAGAGGCGGTTTAAGGCAGTAAATGTTGCCATGACGACACTGAAACAGACCGTGAAAAGCATAAAGGGAAGGAAGATGGAGAAGCCAAATCAGCCCAATCCTCTCCCTCAGCCCAGGTCGAGACTCCCCTCCCCTCTCCACGCCAGGCTTTGCCCTCACAGGCAGAGCCTAGCCAGGCTATGCCCTCACAGGCAGAGCCTAACCAGGCTGTTTCAGTGCCACAAGCCGAATCAGAAGAAGCGAGACTACCCAGGCAAGGCCAGCCAATGCACAGAAACAGCCGGCCCGAGAAAAACCCAAAAAGACGAAAAGTCAGAGCTACCAAAGGCTCTCCCCCCCAGTGGATCCAGGGATAGCCTGACAGCCGAAAAAAGAGTCCTAAAGGGCAGTGAGGATCTCACAATGGAGTTGTCAGACTCGACCGTCAACCGAATGGACGATGTCTCTGATGTAACTATCAATTAGAAAACATCATGACACGCAATCTAAGTATTGCAGTGGAACATCTGTGGCTTCTCCTCAAGGAGTGCCATCCTCCACGCAATAGTGCGATCAAGGAGCATTGACATCGTCATGCTCCAGGAGACATTATCAGCGGAAGCTGTTCGCTTCGCAGGGTATCACGTCTCCCCGCTGCCACGTTCCGATGGCAAAAGAGGCCTGATGACCCGGTGAAGGCAACATTCCCTGCTCCGCAATAGCCGATGCACCGCACTGTGGAGAAGATGTTGAATTTTTGCCGTCAGATTCAATGGCCGGGGGAAACCCCCGAAATTGTACAACGTGTACAGCAGGCCACACTGTAGGGAGCTTAGACATCAGCCAGGTATGTGCTTCCCGCAGCACACGACCGAGTGATCATAGGGGGAACTTCAATGCACACCACCCCATCCTGGCTCCCTGCAGGCACCCGGATGCGGCTGGCCGTCACATAGCCAACGTGCTCGAGACATTCCCCCAGATCGCTCTCCTCAACAGCCAGGAGCCAACGAATGTGAGAGGAGGGGTCCTAGACCTCACACTGGCCACTGCGACTCTGGTGGAGAGGATTGGCTGGCGTGTCGATGCGACCGGCACTAGTGACCATTATGGCACTATAACAATCCCCTCATGGATAGTGGCCCAGCGAAATACCACGACCGAATCCAAGATGGAAAACAGACGAGGCCAAACTGGCAGGCGTTCCAGAGCGCCTTGGCCCGCTGTCTGAGGAAGCAATGAACCCCCACAGAGCGAAATGTGGAAGTGCTACAAGCCAGACTTGTAAAGACATTGATGAGGCAGCCTCACTGACCATACCCAAAACTCGGCCTGATCCAGGAGTCACAGGGAAAACGCCTGGTACTTTAATGACGAGATTGGGGAGGTCAACCACAGGGTAAACATGTGCCGAAAAAACACTTCGAAGGCAAAGAACCCCCGACAACCTAGCCCTCCTAAGGGAGGCTGTGAGGATGCAAGGAAAAACTGCCAGCAGAGTGAGGCAGGAAAAGTGGCTGGAAATGGTGTGAGTCTTTCGATCACCGTACCACCCTCTCAGAGCTATGGCAACGGTCAAGCGAGCCACCAGCCGCTCAGCCCCGAGATGCACGCACCACGACCCCCAGGCAGAGGCCAAACAGACTGGCGTAAGAAGAGTTTCTCTGCGAGAACGAGCAGCGACAGTCTGCCAGCCGACTGAGGGCAAGACAAAGAACGCTACAACCAGACAGACTGCTCACATTCAGAGAAAGGGAGCGAACCCGGATAACTCAGACGTTATCTTGTCTATGAGGGAAACTAAGGATGCACACAAAGCCAGTTGCAATCAGCCCACGCCTTCGTCTCGTCCCCAGGCGCAGTTGCCGTACTGCATACCCCGTTGTTTCTGTGTGCCCCCCAAAAGCCTGAGGATGGATTTCCCTCAGCACTCGCTCGCAAATACGAGGCCATGAACGCCTCCATTTCCTGTGGCTGTTTCAAGCCTGAGGACGGGTTTTCCCTCAGCACTCGCTCGGCAAATACGAGCCCATGATGCCTCCATTCCGGTGGTTGTTTCAAAGACTGAGGACGGGTTTCCCTTATCACCCTGTCCGTCAAATACGAGGCCCATGATGCCTTCCATTCCTGTGGTTATTTTCAAAGCCTGAGAAACAGGGTTCCTCAGCAGCTGCTCGTAAGGCCCAGGGCTCGTGATGCACTCCACTCCAGTAGTTGTTTCATGACCAGCGATAATTCCTCCCCCAATTAGCAACCTGTTGCACACATATCGTGACCACTACCTCGACAATCATTTCTGTAAGGTCCTGGCGACCACCCTCCTTCCACCTTCACAGATTGTGAGTGCCTGTGAGCGTGCCATCTATGGCACGAGTGTGACTGAGGGATTAGTGTGCATGGGTTGGTTACCTTACCCGCAATCTCGAGCAAAGGATGGTCAGTTGTTTTTACGGATTGTCCAATGCAAGCGAGACCCCGGTCCGCTCGAGCATACTACGAGAGTGCTTGACTGCGAAGTCCATGCCATCCCATTAGTCGAGTTCGAACCTCCTTACACCTACATTAGTTACCTCTGTCACAACCTACCGGGCCTCCGACACATTGCATCTCCAGCCACGGGCTCACCATCATCTACAGATTTACCACAGTTGACTCTCGAAGGTAGGGGTGGTTTTACAGCGTCTTTCAGGAATTTCCGCAATTGCTACCCAGCCCGAGCGCCCATTGTAGGACTCAGTGCTCAGGCATAAAATCCGGTTACAGAATGATGTCCCAAAGCCGGTCTATTATTCTGCGTACCGCGTACCGCCATAAGCCGTAGAAAAGCTTTCAGTGAGCAAGGATCAAAACTTTAGAGATGGATATAATAGAACCAAGCACTCACCGGGAGTGTCCCCATGATCTTTGTGCCAAAGAAAGACGGCTCCCTAGTCCCGTTAGTAGACTATCGTAAACTAAATGCTCTCACTATTCCGACGTTCCCCATCCCTCGCTACGATCACTTCTGCAGGATGTGGGGAAAAAGGACATTCGTGTTATCCACCCTAGACTTGCAGCAGGTTTCTTTCAAGTAGACTTCGACGAAAATTCTCGAGCGTTACAGCCTTTTCACCACAAGGTCATTTCAATTTTCCAGTCCATGCCATTCGGACTCAGGAATTTCCCTATTACATATTCTCGTCTTATGGCCATTATCCGTGG
>NC_051424.1:22998721-23008721 GCF_015228065.2 Penaeus monodon
CACACGGTCGCACGTATATGCATAGATGCACATAAACTTTCACATCCCAAACACATCTGTGCATGTAAATAAACCAAAGGCACAGACATACCCTCTCTATCCTTTTCTTTCCAGTGTTCCAAGGTGGGAAAAAACAACAAAGCTTCCATAGGACGATTTACCTTAGGAAGCAACAACAATCAAACCAAAAATTTGATATGCGTTTCTATGTAAGAGTAAGAGTCTAAGTGGGCAGTTGGACTGGGAGAAGAGTTGGTGCGCGCTTTAGCCCTGTTTTGTGTTTGCTTTTGCTGTAAACAGAACGTATGCTTTTGTGCATGCGTATGTTGAAGTCTATTTCCGTCTATCCGTACATACTTAGTGCTTGTCATTATCTCTGTGAATACTGATGATGCATGTTTATTTACGAGTGTTCCTGTATTGTATAATAGTTGTGTTTATACGTTAACCTCTGATGCTGTCAGGATTTGAGTGCTGTTGAGTGGGGGATAAAGCTCATTTTTTTATCCTATTATTTTTTTCCCGTTAACCGAACTATTGTTTGTTTGTTATTGTTTAGTTATTTACGTTGATCTGAAATGGATGATACTGCAAAGGTACTTCCATAGCCATTCCTTTCTCTTCCTCCGCGTGTGTGGCTGCTCCCTGCACCGTTCCGCCTGCACTACGACCCCTCCCCGTCGCGACGTGAACCTGCTCCTCCCGACTGGTTTGATGGGTGCCAAGGGCGCAGGCTTTTCCTTAGGGGACGACAGCACGTGATTTACATTCACGCGGGAGAGTGACCTGTGCTGCCACAGTACTCATTTGTCTCTTTCCTCCTCTTTTCTTCTCGTCCTCTTTCTCTGTTTTTTTCTTTTCGATATCATCCTCCCAATTTCTTTCTTTCCAGTCTGTCTCGTCCATGTTTCTCCATCCGCTCCTCAAGCCTCTCTCTCTACGAACTCTTTCTCTGAACCCTTCCCCTTGCTCTCTCCTTCGTATCTTTTCCGTCTCTCTCTTTCGCGTCCCCAGCGTCTCCCTTCCGTCCCGCCCTGCTGCGGCTTGTGCCTGTCGCCGCCACGCTTGCAGGATTCTCGCGTGCCTCTGTCGTCACTGTTCGGTGAAGGATGGCAGCGTTCCATCTATGATTGCATTAGTTTGTCGTCCTTTGGTTTAAGTTCTAGATTGAGTTAAGTTGTATTTTTATTTTTTCCGCCAGTGAACACACAAATCGACCGCACGCGAGTGTATGTGTGCATACACACCGTCTGCGCGCATGCTCATGCGTACGCGGATTTGCATATATTGGATAAGTAAAACCTAGATACGATAGTGGGTGAGTCTATCGTTGATATATAGTGGGTTGAGAAACACCAACAGTGATTACCTAAACAACTACTTCCCCTGGGGAAGGATCATGGGCTAGCACCCTAGTGTAAAGACCCAGCCAACTACATGATGTAAACATGGTGCCAAGTAGTTCGTCAAACACCGCATCGGTGATGGCACGAATATGACATTGTAAAGGGAAGGAGTCAGCCCAGTCAAAAAAGTCCGGCGGACATAAAATTTTGGTAAAACAAAGTTTTTTCACTCGTTTTGAGTTGGGTTTCCGAGGATTAGTTTAGCTTAGGCTGTGAAACAGGTGAGAAGCGAGTTTTGCTGGCATCGAGGTATGAGAGAGACGGGGGTGAGGAAAGGAGAGACAAGGCGGGGTTTAGTGGAATTTGTTACGACTAATTTATTTGATCTCGATTGTAAACAGTAAGGTATTTTGCCGAGACAGTTATTCCCTTTGTGAAATCGCTGACTGCTATCCTATATAAAAGTTCCGCCAGTTAGTCAGTTACACTATTAATCAATTTTTTTTTAACTTTCGCATGTCCTCCTTTTGGTCGACGTGTATTTCTCCGAGACGTCGATTTGTGAATGCAACGACGTTTTGCATAAAGTCTACGGCATTGATACTTCGGAGTTGGGAGCACGTGACACGTTCCCTCGCGCAGGATGGCTGTTCTCGGATGGCTTTGTCGGCGTCAGAACCGGAACCATCCAGGAATCTACCAGTCGCTTTTCTGATTTTACTCCTTCGCTCCCCTCTTCAACAGGGAGAACAAATGGGAATGAGAAACGAACCGATCTTAACGTCACTTCTTAGCCATTATTCAAACATATAAGAGTAAGTGATACGGCAAATCTCCTTTTATCTCACAAGATAACGCGTGAAGATGCTGCTCCCTCCCCACCTTCTTCCCTCCTCTCCCGTTCCCCCAGCCTTCCTCTTCCCACCTCCCCTTCCTTCTCCCTTCTTGCCTCCCCCCCCCCCCCCCGACTGTTTGGGCCGAGGGTGAGTAATGAGTTAAGATAGAGAGATAAAGCGCTTTGGTTCCAGGTTGAGATTAATGACTGTTTTCTTGCTAACCATGAACCAAAATAGTGAGGCTGAGGATGTCGGTCGATGGGCGTACGTGGGCGAGAGACGGAGAGGGAGACGAAACATTTGTTAAGTGGAGGGAGAGAGGAAAGTAAGAAGAGCAATGAAAGGGGGGCGGGGAGATGAGAACAAGGTGGGAGGGTGAGAGAGATTTGGAACATGCACGGTACGTACGTGAAAAGGCATAGGCAAGTTTGCTTGATAAAGCATCTTACATTCTATAGCCTAACTGTTTATATTAGGGAATCTGTTGCTAGCAAAAGCCATTAATTTACTTTTTTAAATAGCAGATGATTTACTAAGTAGTCATTAATGGAGATATCATTGTATGATTTTCCAGGGTGTATATGCACCAGGCTGGTTGCAGACTTTGTATTAACTGTTACGAGGATATCCGGCCATGCTTCCCTAATATCTATGGCCTAGTCTTTATTACAACTTTAGATGTCCTAATTGGCGTGTCATAATGTTTCGATACCAAAGGAGGGAAAGAGATGGGAGGAGCAGAAAAGAGCGAGACGCGAGAGTGAGTGAGTGAGTGAGTGAGTGAGGGAGGAATGAATGAAGACGTTTCAGTCAGACGGACAGACCTATAGACACCGAGCGAGTAAACGAGAGGGAGGGAAAAGGAGAAATAAAAAGAGCGAGTATATAAAATTCAGGGAGCGTGGGAAGGGGGGGGGGGGGCAGCTAAACAGAGGCGGAGAATAAAAAGAGTGGAAACAAGGAGCCGCTTTCGGGGTCGGAACGAGGGAAGGCTTCCTGAAGGAGGGTGCTGGGACCTCCTCCTGTTGTGATTGAAGAATTCCACTACAGCCTACCTCCCCCCTCCCACCCCCTCCTTCCCTCCCTCCCTCCTCCCTACCTCCCCCTTCCTTCCCTCCCTCCCTACCTCCTCCTCCCTTCCCTCCCTCCCTCCCTCCCTCCCGTCCTCTAAATGATCGCCATCCACCCCAAGAGTACAAGAATGAAAGTTTGGTTTGAGAATGGATCATGAGGTTGCTAAAGTTGCATGACTCACAGACTCACTCCCCTCGGGCCCTGACTCACCGCGGCCTCGCTGATCCGCTGAGTCAACGATGGATGAGAGTAGTTATTCTCCGCACTTATCCTTCATGCATTCCCTTTTCTTCATCATCTTTCTTCCTGTTTCCCTTCTCTCTCATTCTCTTCTCCCCCTCCCTCTACCTCGTTCTCTTCTCCCCCTCCCTCTTCCTCGTTCTCTTCTCCCTCCCTCTTCCTCGTTCTCTTCTCCCTCTCCCCTTCCCCTCCCTCTCTCTCTTCCTTCCTCTTCTCGTTCTCTTCTCCCCCTCCCTCTACCTCGTTCTCTTCTCCCCTCCCTCGTTCCTCCTTCTCTTCCCTCCCCTCTTCTCCTGTCCTTTCTTCTTCTCCCTCTTCCTCTTTCTCGTTGTCTTCTCCCTTTTCCTCGTTCTCCTCTCTCTCTCTCTCTTCCTCGTTCTCTTCTTCCTCTCCCTCTTCCTCGGTCTCCCCCCCCCCTTCTTCCTCTCCCTCTTCCCCCCCTTCTTCCTCTCCCTCTTCCTCGGTCTCCCCCCCCCTTCTTCATCGTTCTCTTCCCCTCCCCTTCCATCTCGTTCTCTTCTCTTTCTCGTTCTCCTTCGCACCTTTCCTCAAGGCTAGGCAGCGGTCCGGCGGCCACAAGAGGCTGTAATTAACAAGTGTGAGGCTCTTGTGAGGCACTTCTCATAAGAGGCCCTCTTGCTCTCCACCTCTCCCCTTCTCCTTCCGTATTGCTTATCGCATTATCCCCTTCCGCTTATTTTCTGTCCTTCTTCGTGCCTTTGGTTCTCTTTGCTTCTCTTTATTCTTTTTCTCCGTAGGTTGCCTTTTATCGGTCCTTCCTTTTATAGTCTTGACGTTCAGTGTTATTCTCACATTTTATATCGAATATGTGAAAAACAAATATTATTGAATATTTTCCTACAGGCAGGGTTCCACTTTTCACCTTTTTTCTCTCTCCTTTTCATTATTCGATCTGTTCTCCCCGTTTACTTCTGTTTTTTGTATTCCTTGTTTCTGCACGATGGCACTCCTGGGACCTACCCCCCGCAGAGCGCCGTCAGCTGTGGCTCTTGTGGCGCTGTCCACCACTGCCCCCTCCCCTCCTCGGGGCACCGCAGGTCCCCGGGCTTCTCTCCCTCGCTCCCTCTCTCTTCCTTTTATTGTCCTCGCGTTTTATGGGTGTGTTTGTTCCGCGGAGGCTTCCTTGTGCGCCTACCAACGTGTGCCGAAGTTCAAAGAGTCTTGTGTTTACTCTGATTTAAAGATTTAACATTTTTCCCTCGTGCCGTCTTCTCTTTCTCATCCATCCTCTCCTGCTCCCCTCCTTTTTCCCCTCCATCGGCCCTTTTTCCTCCTCCCCTCTTTCCCCTTTCTTTTTTCCCTTTCCTTTCTCCTCCCCTTCTCTCCCTTGTCCTCTTCTTTACATAAAATGGGTTAAGGTGTCTCCAGTTGTCATTAGTTTGTCTACAGTTGCCACCGCCAAGCCACATGTAGTGGATCTCTTCGACCTCTCTGATTACTCTCAAACAGATGCAGCATCTTCAAGCTGCTACCAGGATGCTGTAGCATCCCCCCCCCTTCCCCTCGCCCCTTCTTGCGTGCGTGATGCTACTCTCCTATCTCGTCTCCTGCGTCACCTTCCAGAAATTTCTCTGGTTGTCTCGCACTTGATATTTAGATCACGGCGTCAAGATTTGACGTTGTTTGGTTGTTTTCATCTGTATTTATTTGCATTGGAGTCGTAGTACACATACACGCACACGCACATTCACACACGCGCGTACACACATGTGCACATACACACACGCGCGCACGCACATGTGCACACACGCACACACACACACACACACACACACACACACACACACACACACACACACACACACACACACACACACACACACACCACCACACACACCACACACACACGCACGCACACGCACGCACCACGCCACGCACACCACGCACGCACACGCACGCACACGCACGCACGCACGCACGCACAGCACGCACGCACGCACCGCACGACCACCACACACACCCACACACACACCACACACACACACACACACACACACACACACACACACACACACACATACATACATACATACATACATACATACATACATACATACGAACGTACGTACGTACACTTACATAAACGTTTTGTTTATTGATTTATTTCATATTATGTTAATTATTTGCAAAGTTTTTGATAGGATTGTTTTCTTTTGTTTGCCGTGTTATCACATCAGTTGAAGCACCATCGTTATTATCATTCTATTTAAGACTAACAGTAATTGGTAAATATATTGTTAGCGTAGTTGTTCTTATAACTGTCATTAAGCATCTGTTTATTATGCAGCCATCATTTATTTTTTAAGGAAACGAGGTGGAGTAACACGAGGATTTGTTGTCAGAGAGTTGGTCGTCATCATTATTATTAGCTTTGTGACAGTCGTGGCGTCAAGATGAAGGGAGGGAGCGGGGGGGGGGGCAAGGCGAGCCTGCGTACAGAGGAGGCGGCACAAAGAGCGGCGTCAGGGAGGAGAAGGGATGAGGTCGCCTCCTTCGGGATGGTCATGCGCGGACGACCTATCGGATGGGCTCCTTGGGCCGGAAAACGAGGCCGAGAGGAAAGCTGCGCTACTCTGCTTGCCTTTGCCTTTCCTGATCCTTTTTATGCGGCTGAGCGATCTAAAATAATTAATTATTTGATCCTCTCCCTTTTGTGGTTTTCTTGCTCGCCGGGGACCCTCGCCACCGAAATGTGGGCCACTTTTTCCTGCAGCACCATTTCTTCTCACAAGGACATTTTCCAAGTAAATCCGTTTTTCATTTTCCGTTACTTCCCCTCGTCAGCCTTTGTCCATCCTCCGTTTTCTGTAAGGGGATGATGACAGCGAGGGAGGAGAGGCGCGGCGAAGGCTTGGAGGCTCCGATGAGGGAAAAGATGCAAATCTGAAAGGTCTCCCTCCTCATCCCCCTTGTGTCTCGTAGCCCCTAATGACCTCTGTGTCACGAGGCCGTACGGCCGAAGATAGCTTGGCTTTGTGTCACTCCTGACCGTCTGTCAACCACCGACAGTGCCCGAGCGTGAGAAACTGGGGGGCTGCTCGACCCCTCCCCCTCCTACAGTCCCGATGCCTCCCCCTCCTGACCTCCTCGCTGCCTCCTCCTCCCCCTCTCTTCCCCCGGACTCTTGTTCTTGTTCTTGTTCAGCCTTTTCCTCTTCTCCTCCTCTTCTCCTCCTCTCCTCCTCCTCCTCCTCACCCTTCTTCTTCTACTCCTTCGCCATCGTCTGTTTTCGTATCCTTCCTCAACGTCTCCTTCTTTTGTTCTTCTTCGATATCATTATCGTGTATTTTCTTCTCCTTTTTTCTTTTTCTTCTTCCTCTTCCTCATCTCCATTTTCTTCTACTACTTCTTCCTTTATTTCTTATTTTTATTCTACTTTTACTTCTTTCTCATATAATTTTTGTTCTTATTTTAGTATTGTTTTTATTGCTGTCATTTTTCTTCTTTTCGCTCATTATGATCTACCTCTTCATCTTCTTCTACATCTTGTTCATAGCATCATCATTGTTATGATTACTGTTGTAGTTGTTGTCGTTCCTATTAATTATGTTGTTATTAGCGTTCTAAGTCATATTTTCCTCCATTCTTTTGTTATTGTTTTTCTCTGTCTTCCTCTTCCTCTCCCACATTTTTTCTCTCTCCTCCCTTCTTCTTTTCTCCCTCCTCTATTTATTCCAAAGCCTCTTGCTCCTTGCCCGGCCACTAAATCCCGCAGCTCAGCCTTGCACCCATAGACTCTGCTGTGACATTCTTGCTTTCTTTGCGCTGGCATCATCTTCCTAGTTCTCTCCTCCTTCTCTCAACCCTCTCCCCACTTCGCCTCCTCTCTTTTAAGTCGCTTTTTCTCCCCCCCCCCCCATTTCGCCAAGGCCCCGGATCCGCTTGAGTTGCCTCGATTCGCCTCCCTACTGAAGGGATGGTATGCGTTTCATTACATTTCCCCAACTGCTCCAAAACTGACGGAGATGGAGACAGAGAGGAAAAGGAAGCGCGACAAAACGCTTCGCCTCTGAACAATGTCTTGAAAATGTTGTATTGTTATTTTGTTTATTAATAAAGCTGTTAATTTAATTCCAATCCTTCATAAAACCCCCTCTCTCTCTCTCACTCCATCTTCCCTCTTCTCCCTTCCCCTGTCGCACCCCCCCCCCCCCCCCGACCTTCCTCCCGCCCATTTGGGTATGATGGCGACGCTCATAGCATTCCTGAGTATAACCGCCCTAGCCAAGTTCGAATTTCCCATGTCTCTCTCATTACTGCCTTCGGGAAAGAGCAGGAAAAGACCAGAAGGTAGAGTATGAGAGCTAGGAATACAAAGAGAGGGAAGAACGAAGAGACTTCGGCAAACAAAGGAAACAAAAAATAGAAAGAATCATTTTCACGCGAACCTTTGTATTTCTTCTTTGTTCTCCGTCACACGTTCTTTTTCGCTGTTATTTTTTTTTCATTTGCATTTGCCTTTGCATGTATCGACTTGACTTTCCTTTGCGTATTATTGTCGGTTATTTTCATTCCTCTCTTTCCCTTTAAATTCTGTTTGTTTAGCTCCCAATCTATCGTCTGTCTCCTCCCCATCCCTCCCTATGTTTTCCTTTGGCGCTCTGCACTCCGCCCTCCGCCCGCCCCACAACAGCCGCGCACAACTGCCCTGTTTATTTATATTCCCCTTTTTAGCAGCGATCCACAGCCTACTTTTTTCTATTCCAAACAAGAGGTGTCTATATATATGTTGTGTGTGTGTGTGTGTGTGTGTGTGTGTGTGTGTGTGTGTGTGTGTGTCTATATCTATCTATATTTTTTTTCTTTCTCTTTTTTTAAGATCTTAGATGTTTTTCTTCCTTGTCCTCTTACTTTTTTTTAACTGACATGTTCGGTTTAAAATGATATTGGATTTGAAAAATGTATGTCGAAATCTGAAAGCGCCCTTAAAACGATTTATATGACGCAGCTCGGAGAGGCGAGGCAGACAGGCGGCCGGACAGAGCGAGAAAGACGGGAACGACTGCCTCGCCATTCTTCGAGCAAAGGCTTTCCCATCCACACTTTGGGCGTGCGAGCGCGAGAGAGTTGTTTGACATCGCAAGTTATGAGCAGGTGATACAAGACATCGTCCAGAAAGGTCAGCTGACGTAGCCAAGTCCAGCTGAATTTGTTTTCAAAACCTCCTAATGCGTAGATTGACCTGGGGCCGAAAAGTTTGTTTGCGCGCGGGGCAATTAGTACCTCGCGCGACGCTCAGAACTGTCACAAAATGTCAGTCACCCTCATGCTGCACCATTTTCTTCTCATACTACTACGCACTTTCGAAGATCTGCGATTTTAGGATGCACCACTTGTTCTTTAAGTCAGGATGTTATATTATGTTTGCATTTCCTGTAATCATTTCTATTACCATCAATATCATCGTCACTACCTCGTACCATCATTTGCGACTGCTAACGTCAGCACTTGAAGGGAGCAAAGGCAAGATAACAGCACGAGCTAGGAATGTGACAGCAGCGAGGACCGGCCGAGGAGAGGACAAGGGCCGGATGGGCGGCGCGGAGGAGGGCGGCTGCGAAGAGACCAACACTGGAGAGACATATTGGACGTGTCACGAGTCACCAGACGGTTTATTTTGTGAGCGTGTGTTTGTTGGTGTAAAGGGGGAGGGGGAGGAGGGGAAAGGTGAAGAGGCGAGTCGGGAGCAGGAAAACAAAGTAAGGATGGGGAAAAAAGGAGAGAAACAGCACGAAAGAGAAGCCGTCAGCACACATCCAAGAAAAAAGTGGATAGAAAGAGAAGAGGGGAGGAAGGCGATGCACGCACACCTGCCGTAAACCACGTGGTGGCCTAATGTGCTTCGTGGCACATTTCGGGAGGAAGAGGTCAGGGGAGGAGGGCGGGCCAACGTCGCCTCGCTTCCCTCCGGCTTCTCTTCATTGTTGGGGATGTTAGTCTTTCTTCTTCAATTTGGAAATCTTTTATGTTGGAATTATACCTTGCAATCATTAGCTCCATCATCCCGTGTTGCCGCTTTGGATACCATTGGATAGCTCTCTCCGTTCGAGCGTAACAAGGCGAAAGCAAATACAAAGGAAGAAGAAAAGCGTGTGTAAGTCTGAACAAGTGTAGCGCTTATAGCAATGGCACAGCGGCCGGGGCGCCGTGCGGGGCAAACTACAAGGGTCTTCCCCTTGCGCGCCCTGCTTCCGAGGGCGCGGCGGCTGTGATGCGTGTAGGATGGAGCGGAAACCGACGTCTGCGCAGGCAGTTATTGCAGCGTTCCTTCTGCGTTCCTTCCTTCCTTCAGTGTTCTGACCGTTGTCAGCGCCTGCCTCCCTCCCTCCTACGAATGCGCCTAGTCCTTTCCTCATTGCCCGGACCTGCGTCCCTCCTTGTCTCCCTCACACTTCTCAATCTCGCACAGTGTGTTCCCTCTCATGTTGACGGGCTGATGAGTCTAGGAGCCGAGATTAGGACAAGTATGTGGCGGAGCTTAAG
>NC_051424.1:23019921-23024921 GCF_015228065.2 Penaeus monodon
TCCCAGTTTTCTTTTTAAGATATTGTGATAATGCAGTTAATTTTTTATACATGCTTCTACACAAAAGGATTGCAGTAGCTGACGGATATTAGATTTCCTGGCCTTTTCCCTTGTCATTGAGGTGAGACTTGATTACGGCCGTGTTCAGCCGGTCAGAGTGAAGGACTGCGGTGATGCTGTACTTTAAAGAAAATTATTGTGAGTAAAGTATTATACTGATGCAGTGATATGGTTAGCATCAGTGTTGGTGTACATTTGGCTATATCCTCAATCCCATTTTGTTTATTATATTTATTACTCTCTCACCCTTCAAACTGGGAACATGATAAAGCTATCCAAATATCTTGCATGTAGATTGATATATATGTAGGATATCAGTTATTGTTAAGTATAACTTCGTAACTGAAATATAGCACCTCAGCAATAAGCTGCTTATTCTTTAATTGTTAGGAAGTGAAACCTTTTTATCTCACTAGATTTAATTGGTACGACAGTGCTGCCTCCCGAAGTAGTCCAATATGTTCGAGAAATGAAATTTTTATCAGGGGACATCCTTATCTGCCTCTTGATTAACAGAGCGCATTTACAGTGATACTTCTGTTTAGGGCAAATGCTGGGAACTGTTCACACAAGACTATTCCAGTCACGTTGTCCCAGTCGACTCTGTTTAGCATTATTTTACATTTTCTACAGATTTTTATTCTTGTTCTCATTTCTCTTTCATACTCTTCTTTTAAGCAAATCAAATAGCATTCTGTTTGTCATAATTATAATGTCTTTCATATGTATTTCCAAACCTTTTGTTATAATGCCTGTAGGTAGTCCTGACTGCAAAAGCAGTTGAAAGTATCTGGGATAGATCTTCGGATGCAGGGTTGCATCTATGTCCTTCGTCACAATGAAATTAATGGGGATTGTCGTTATCATTATTATTTCTTTGAAAAAAGTTGTCAGTGAGCTATTGGTAGGCATAAAATGGGTGAGGTAAAACACCTGGACTTATATTTATTTTCATATACAGGTGTTTTACAGCAAGATGTTTTATGGACTTTAAATTTGCTCCATGTGTTCTCATTTGGGAGTATTGTCTACTCTTAAAATTCAACATCCCAGATCATGTCTCATTTTTGTGTACCAGTAGATGATGATGGTTTCAAGAAAATGTTCCGAAATGGTAATTTTCACAGGTGAGGATGATCAAAATGTACTGTTTGATGTTAACCAATATTTAATTGAGTGAGCTTGTGGTTTTATCACCCCGTCAATGGGACTGACTGTTATGAAGCTGAATACCAGTGTAAAATAGTTCCCATCTTGCAAATAGGATTCTGATGTGATATAGTTTCCAGCCATGATCTACTACTGATGCACAAGCTTCTAAAAACAAATGCCTGCAGTGGGAATGAACACGTATGTGATGCAGTAATTATGAATCAATAATCCTCTGATTGAGCTTCTTGGTGAAGTGAAAAATTCCATAATTACTGAACTGTTTTTGTAAATGTAATTTCAGTATCCATTCTCTTTTATTTTTAAAGTAGGTAGTAGGTAGACTGCCTGTGTGAAAATGGTCAACGTCACAAAATTTAAACTTGCACTTTTGGACACAAATGTGAAGTCAATGCACAACCTAAAAGTACGAAACTTTTGTTTAACTGTAAAAAATGCAGGCAATATCTCCTGTTAATCTGACTATATCTGGACTTCCTTCAGTATTTGTAATTCTTATTAATGTATGGTTACAAATATGTGAGTAATAAATTACTATACTTTTATTTTGCATTTTTTTTCTATCCCTTCAGTAATGGAAAAAGGAATTAAGGTTAATTCTATCTTTACATTATTTTCAGGTGAACCCAGCTGATAACAACTGGTATAATCTAACAGAAACAGTACTAATAGAGTGATATTAATATACTGAAAATTATAATAAAAACAGTATAAAAGCAGTCAAAGAATGTGATCCAGTTTTTAAAATTCAGAAAGCAATATTTGTACAGACATATAAAAGATATATGCAAGTTATTCCATTTTACATAGTTGCGAAAGTTAAGAAAAAATATAGTTCCGAAAAAAATCATATCCAAACATCAAACAATTGTTTGGAAATGTCAGTGGTTAGAATTCACGTAAACAAATTTGTCATGATTTGTATTAAAACAAAGAATATATTGTGTATATAACTTTAAATTAAATTTCAAGAATGCTGTCAAAGTAGCTATTATTCAACACTTCTCAACAAGGTCAGAAATTTAACAATGATCTTTTATCGACTCATCACAATTGGAATTATTTATTTTTGTTAATGCGAAAGTGCCAGATCAAAGGCACAGCTGTACAGTCTGTTCCTCCTCAATCCCTTGCTTGTTGTTGTAATAAATAAATAAATGTAGTTTGTTAGTATCACTTATAAAAGATGAATAAAAAATGTATCAATATCCGTTTCCAATATAATTCTCCACCAATCGCTTGTCCTTGTTGCCGGAGCCTTTGGAGACGGAGACTGGGACCTAATTTTGCACGGTCTTTTCTTCTTCAATTACCGTTTCCTTCTCTTCTCCAACCACTTCTGCTATCCACTTCTAAGGTGTAAGAGTTGTGTTAAAAGGATGAAACGATGATTTTATGCCAGTCATGGTTGGCCTAGGGGAGCCATGGGCACGGTATCCCCATCTTTAGTTGTTTAGCCCTTACAAGGGGACCCTGAGGAGTGAACCATTTCCCTCCCCAACATACTGCAGGCTTACCATGGCCAGTAATGAAGACTTTGCACACTTATTAGGGGTATTGAGGTTTGCCCCTTGATCAACTAGCCCCACTGACTTTGTCTTCCGGTTCCCTAATCTCAGGTTCACCTCTGACCTCTGTACACTGCTACTTCTACCCCTTTTTCAATGGCTACTATCCCCTCAATCCAGTCCAAATCATCCACCCATGTCATTACTCAACCTCTAGAAAACATTCCTCTTCTAACGCCCTCTACTTCATCTCCTCCACCCCCAAAGCTTTCTTCAGCTACTACCCCGCCCTCTCTTTTTACGACCCTGCAGTATTACCTCTCTCAACACAACTCTTCCACACGTCATCTGCCATTTACTGCGCCCACCTCTACGCATATTTTTAATACTTTATTTAGCCCCTCTACAGCCCCTTACTCTGACAACACTCTCCTCTTCCAACTATGCCTGAAAAAACAAGTAGGCAAAGTTTCCTTCCACACCGATCATTCCCGCCTTGCCACAGTTACATCTGAATCCCAAGCTAAAGCATTATCAACCCTAATTGACTTTATTGGCAAACCCATTCCTGCCCAGCATCATCTGTCTCCAGAAAATGTTTTTACATCCTACTGTATCTCTTCCTACTACATCTTACAATAACACTTCTACCCCTTACTATTTCAATCAAATTCTTTTGCAATTCTAAATCCAGACACCCCAATCTCTACTGCCCCAACACTTACCCCTCTCCCTCCATGCTCTACCCATAGCAGACATTCTAAACGTTCAACCCCATCTTTTCCTACCACACCCTCCCATCCTCTTACACTTCTACATTCAAAGTAACTGCCGACATCCATCCTCCTACTCATGTTCCCCCTACACCCATTCTTCCCATTTCCTCCCAATACATCCCGTTCCCCCTTTCCTTCCCCCATCATCCCTTCCACTCCCCCCCCTCTCTCTTTCCTGACAATTCTCCTGACACTATGATTTAATCACCTTTAAACTCCCTTTCTCCTTTGCTAATCCCTACCTTACCCTATGGACATCCTTGAAGAATCCCTGACTTTTTGCTTTGGCAACTTTGATCTAATCACTCAAGTTAATTCCTACCTTATCCCATTTACTCACCCTCTCTACCCTCACCCCTCTCTGCTCCCTTCAGTGCCATACTATCCTGGACTGCTATACGACTTTTGACGTGCAGCACATTTAATCATTAACCCCCCTTTACCCTTTTCACTACTACACCTTTCTACACCTTGAATGTCTGTACTGCTATATTAAACATTAACCATTCGAATTTAATTTCTTTTTTTTTTTACTCATAGAACATTTTTTATCCCTCGAACTTCCAACACACATATATACTTAGAGGTCATATTTCTAATGAAGTAGATGGACTTTCTAACATTCAGAAATAAAGTTTCATTGTAGGCGCTTGATATGGACGGTAAGAAAGTAGAACAGAAACAAATCGACATTGTCTGGCAGTGGCAGCTGGTCCGGCAGGGGCTTATTCGGCCTGCTAGTTAAAGGGTTGAAAGAAGGGTAACAGCAAATAACATTTTAAAATACTCTGCATGTGGCCGCCGAAGAACACCTAGAATTTGTCAAAGCATTGGGGTGACTGATACACTCTGTAGCAATCGCTTAAGGTTTATTCAGTAGCAGTCAAACCTGTTAATTAATATATTGATTGTAAAATGCACACAATATACAAAGCCTCTAAATAATAATGTATATTAGATTATATAATAAAGAACTTTCCACAAATACTGGATACATACACTTTGCGGGAACAGTCAGAATATCAGCTTAACAGTCTGATTCCAGAATGTTATGGGCGTCGTGACGGAGGTTCCCTCGAACTGTCCTCACACTTTAAACATACAATGGTTACAATATCAAGTAGCATTCACTATATATATTATATAATATATATATATATATATATATATATATATATATATATAATATATATATATATATATATATATAAATATATATATTATTTTAAATATATTAGTAAGGTCGCGATCTCATTATCGTCCAAACATCGATCATAGAAGAGCGGCCATTGCTTACTATGGCACGACGACCCCTCGCACAAACATTTGTTGACAGGTCAGCTCTTATGGCTGATACAGACAATGTGTTGACCTGGTGGTATTCGCCGAGGCCTTCTCGGCGGTGGTAACACAGGAGATGAATTTATACCATACAGTCCTCTCCGATCGCAGTGTTACAGAATACGTGATATACCAAATATATGAT
>NC_051424.1:23029921-23034921 GCF_015228065.2 Penaeus monodon
TGTTAGTGAACCAAACCTGTGTTACTGTGATGTTGATATTAATAGGCTTTCACATCAATAGGGTCATGGCTTGGAAAAACGAGCTAAGGTTTATCCTTTGTAGGCCTACGCTTGTCTTAAACACATTTCGATGTCATGCAACTATAGTCATTGCTCTTTATATGATCTAGCATTTTACATATCATGTATGTACAGTTGAATATTAAAGTGTAACTCATACATCATCTTAACTGTAAATATTATCGATTAATAAAAATTGCATTTTCAAAGCATGTAAGGAAGTATGACCTTCAAAGCCGGTGTCGACAGACAGAAGAAAATGTGATGGGAGGTTTTAGGTCACGCGCATTTGCAGTTGATTTCAATGGTTTCCGTAATTTGACTTATAATTTTAGAATGATAATAATTAACAGCTTGTACTTATTGCTACTTCCAAATGTAATACTGATTAAGACAATAAAAAAGTAAAATAGGATTTATCAACCCCAGTATGATTCCCAGGAATGGAGGTGGAGTGTGTAGCATATTGGTTGCCAAATTATACAGAAAAGTCATACCATTGAAAAGAGTCAACATGTCCTGCATATCTCAGGTCACTTGCACTTGTGTTTTATTACATGTACATATGTTTACATATGTACATGTAAATGTTTACATATACACGAATGATAATGTACAATCGTAAGTGCATGTGTTCTTATTTGTGTAAACGTGAGTAGAAGTATTAGCAAATGTGTTCATTTGTGTGTAACCGTATATACATATGTACGTATATATTTTTATATGCATATTTACCTTAGAGTATATGTATTCGAGTGTCTACACGTGTGTGTGTGTGTTTTGTGTGTGTGTTGTTTTTTGTTTGTGTGTGTTTTTGTGGTGTGTGTGTGTGTGGTGTGTGTGTGTGTGGTGTGTGTGTGTGTGTGTGTGTGGTGGTGTGTTTTGTGTGTGTGTCTTACTCGCGTGTGTGTGTGTCTACTCGCGCGTGTGTGGTGTGTGTGTCTACACGTGCGTGTTTGTCTACACGTGTGTGTGTGTGCCTACACGTGTGTGTGTGTGTCTATACGTGTGTGTGTGTCTACACGTGTGTGTTGTGTGTGTGTGTGTGTGTGTGTGTGTGTGTGTGTGTGTGTGTGTGTGTGTGGTGTGTGTGTGTGTGTGTGTGTGTGTGTGTGTGTGTACATGTACATAGGCGGTATTTAAGTCAGGGTCACTTTTCTATATATATAGATGTACATAGCAGAATCGAATGATATATACCACAATATGTATTAAAGAAAATCTAAAAGTTGCGTTTACTTGTCGTTTTTCTTCACTTAATATACCGTAAATCATAAATGGGAGGGACCAGTATGAAAGGACACTTCAGACCCTCCGCGGTCCCTTTCAGCAGGAACTGTGAAAATGCGTTTCATTTTCGTGCCAGTAAGGCATGAGCGTCGGTATTTATCAGTAATGGATTGAAGTATAGCACTGATTAAAATTTTGGTCCAGGAGCTTGGGAGTGTTCCTTGGGAAAAGCTCAAGGGATTCACGGTTTTGCTTACACGACACATAACAATCAATTTGGTAAATCTTCACTCATGTAGCCACTCCTTGCTAAGGTATATATTAATCAATATATATCAATATATATCAATATATATCAATATATATATATCAATATATATATATATATATATTAATATATATTGAAAATATATTTATTAATATATCCTTAGCAAGAGTGCTACATGAGTGAAGATTTACCAAAATTGATTGTTATGTGTCGTGTAAGCAAAACCGTGAATCCCTTGAGCTTTTCCAAGAAAACTCCCAAGCTCTGGACCAAATTTTAATCAGTACTATACTTCAACCATTAATGATAAATACGACGCTCATGCCTTACTGGCACGAAAAATGACACGCAATTTCACAGTTTCCTGCTGAAAGGGAAACCCGGAGGGTCTGAAGTTCCTTTCAATGGTCCCTCCCTTATGATTTACGGTATATTAATGTGAAGAAAAACGACAAGTAAACGCAAACTTTTAGATTTTCTTTAATAAATATTTTTGGTATATATCATTCGATTCTGCTATTTTACATCTATATATATAGAAAAGGACCTGAAATTAAATACCGCCTATGTCATTTACACACACACACACACACACAAAACACACACACACACAACACACACACACAAAACACAACACAAAACACAACACACACACACACACAAAAACACACAAAAACACACACGTTTAGACACACACATCACAACACACACAACACACACACAAACACAACATACACACCACACACACACACACAACGTGTAGACAAACACCACGTGTAGAACACACACACACACACACACACACACACACACACACAAAACCACACACACACACACACACACCACACACACACACACCCCACACACAACCACACACACAAAAAACACACACACCTACCACGTGTTAGACCACACACACACACGTGTAGACACACACGTGTAGACACACACGTGTAGACACACACACACACACGCGCGTGTAGACACACACACACGCGTGTAGACACACACACACACACACACAAACAAACAAACACACACACACAAACACACACACACACGCGTAGACACTCGAATACATATTCTCTAAGGTAAATATGCATATAAAAATATATACGTACATATGTATATACGGTTACACACAAATGAACACATTTGCTAATACTTCTACTCACGTTTACACAAATAAGAACACATGCACTTACGATTGTACATTATCATTCGTGTATATGTAAACATTTACATGTACATATGTAAACATATGTACATGTAATAAAACACAAGTGCAAGTGACCTGAGATATGCAGGACATGTTGACTCTTTTCAATGGTATGACTTTTCTGTATAATTTGGCAACCAATATGCTACACACTCCACCTCCATTCCTGGGAATCATACTGGGGTTGATAAATCCTATTTTATTTTTTTATTGTCTTAATCAATATTACATTTGGAAGTAGCAATAAGTACAAGCTGTTAATTATTATCATTCTAAAATTATAAGTCAAATTACGGAAACCATTGAAATCAACTGCAAATGCGCGTGGGCCTAAAAAACCCCCCATCACATTTTCTTCTTTTCTGTCGACACCGGCTTGAAGGTCATACTTCCTTACCATGCTTTGAAAATGCAATTTTTATTAATCGATAATATTTACAGTTAAGATGATGTATGAGTTACACTTTAATATTCAACTGTACATACATGATATGTAAAATGCTAGATCATATAAAGAGCAATGACTATAGTTGCATGACATCGAAATGTGTTTAAGACAAGCGTAGGCCTACAAAGGATAAACCTTAGCTCGTTTTTCCAAGCCATGACCCTATTGATGTGAAAGCCTATTAATATCAACATCACAGTAACACAGGTTTGGTTCACTAACAATAGAATAAATAAGAAAAACATAAAATTGCGAACATCATCCATGAGGGAAATAACTTTGATTTATCTAAAGATATTGCTAATACACTCGCCTGGCAGTTCTCTTGTACAAGCACCATCCCGCATTCCTGATCTCCGAGGAAACGGCTGACCTGAAGCCTCCGGGTTAGTACAGTGGTAACGTGTCGGCCTCTCATTCGAGGGGTTGGTGGTTCGCGCCCCGCCCAGGCGCTAGAAGTTGCAGTTGTCGCCCGGAGGTTACTGCTGTGGCTGGGCACCACGGCGGGTAAGGTTCAGCCGAGTCAGCACCAGTTGACACACGTGAGCGAGTCGGCAGTAGTCGGCACAGGCCGGGCTCCCCTCATGGCATAGCCCGGGCGAGGCTAAGCTTCGCATATCGGACTTATCCTTATATCCTGACCTGAAACCGATACACATTGCCATAGAAGGAGACTTTTTTTACAATAAAGACCTAACAGTGAATGAGCTTGTCCAAGTCTTAGAAAGCTAGTTAAATTGCCATTTGGGGGGGAATTTTCAAGTTATAACCAGACCTATATAGGTGTAATTTCTATAAAAAGTGGCCCCTGTATAATTTCTCTTAATCATGATGCCATGGTTAAACTGCTTGGAGAGTACAATGAACTTTGGAATATCCAGACCTTTCCCAACTCGTGGCACTTCGCCCACATCATTCCCATATCCACCATATCCTACGGCTCATTTCCGTTTATTAGTTGCTAATGCAAGTTCATGTAACGAACTGTTAACAGTAGGCTATTGCATTTTCTAAATTCCAGAAATTTACTACTTGAGCAGTGCAGCTTCCGGAAGGAACACCAAACTCTTGATCAAATTCATGAAGTGAGTCCCGAAAAACACTTTTTGGTTTCATTATTTTTTGATATAGAAAAAGCTTACGAGATGACATGGCACTGGCCTACTCAGAAATCTTATGCTTTTGGATTACATGGAAACTCAAATTTTATTACAATTTCAAATTTGCGGACATCTATATCCAGGCAGAGTCCCACAGGGAAGTGTCTTATCACCAGTATTATTTCTGTGTATGATAAATATTTTACCATCTCCCATTCAAGAATCGTGAACACTCACTATATGCTGATGATTGTGATTTATGGCATTGCAGCAATAATGCAGTAATCTCGGCAAATCGTATCTCACTTGGGCCACCAGTGGGGTTTTAACTTTTCCACAATAAAGGGTGTTATGATCATGCTATAGTTTTGAATTGCACAGTAGCCTTTCAGCTAGATCTACACAAACACACCAGAGGAAAGCCGCATTCGTAAATTTTATTTCCATAACCAATTCCCGCCTTCATTTCATTACAGTAGAAAACTGTACAATATCGCAAATTAGAAATTTTACAACGATTTATCGTGTGGGGGAAGAGGAAATACCATTATCGTTCGTAATTGCATTGTTCTGAACAGAGTTGGATCCAATTACAGGCGACTGTCCGAGTCCAAGTACCTGGATATTTTTCAAGTACAAGTACAAGTACAATCACAATCACTTTGCTTAAGTCCA
>NC_051424.1:23039921-23042385 GCF_015228065.2 Penaeus monodon
TAAAGTCAATTAGGGTTGATAATGCTTTAGCTTGGGATTCAGATGTAACTGTGGCAAGGCGGGAATGATCGGTGTGGAAGGAAACTTTGCCTACTTGTTTTTTCAGGCATAGTTGGAAGAGGAGAGTGTTGTCAGAGTAAGGGGCTGTAGAGGGGCTAAATAAAGTATTAAATATGCGTAGAGGTGGCGCAGTAAATGGCAGATGACGTGTGGAAGAGTTGTGTTGAGAGAGGTAATACTGCAGGGGTCGTAAAAGAGAGGGCGGGGTAGTAGCTGAAGAAAGCTTTGGGGGTGGAGGAGATGAAGTAGAGGGCGTTAGAAGAGGAATGTTTTCTAGAGGTTGAGTAATGACATGGGTGGATGATTTGGACTGGATTGAGGGGATAGTAGCCATTGAGAAAGGGGTAGAAGTAGCAGTGTACAGAGGTCAGAGGTGAACCTGAGATTAGGGAACCGGAAGACAAAGTCAGTGGGGCTAGTTGATCAAGGGGCAAACCTCAATACCCCTAATAAGTGTGCAAAGTCTTCATTACTGGCCATGGTAAGCCTGCAGTATGTTGGGGAGGGAAATGGTTCACTCCTCAGGGTCCCCTTGTAAGGGCTAAACAACTAAAGATGGGATACCGTGCCCATGGCTCCCCTAGGCCAACCATGACTGGCATTAAATCATCGTTTCATCCTTTTAACACAACTCTTACACCTTAGAAGTGGATAGCAGAAGTGGTTGGAGAAGAGAAGGAAACGGTAATTGAAGAAGAAAAGACCGTGCAAAATTAGGTCCCAGTCTCCGTCTCCAAAGGCTCCGGCAACAAGGACAAGCGATTGGTGGAGAATTATATTGGAAACGGATATTGATACATTTTTTATTCATCTTTTATAAGTGATACTAACAAACTACATTTATTTATTTATTACAACAACAAGCAAGGGATTGAGGAGGAACAGACTGTACAGCTGTGCCTTTGATCTGGCACTTTCGCATTAACAAAAATAAATAATTCCAATTGTGATGAGTCGATAAAAGATCATTGTTAAATTTCTGACCTTGTTGAGAAGTGTTGAATAATAGCTACTTTGACAGCATTCTTGAAATTTAATTTAAAGTTATATACACAATATATTCTTTGTTTTAATACAAATCATGACAAATTTGTTTACGTGAATTCTAACCACTGACATTTCCAAACAATTGTTTGATGTTTGGATATGATTTTTTTCGGAACTATATTTTTTCTTAACTTTCGCAACTATGTAAAATGGAATAACTTGCATATATCTTTTATATGTCTGTACAAATATTGCTTTCTGAATTTTAAAAACTGGATCACATTCTTTGACTGCTTTTATACTGTTTTTATTATAATTTTCAGTATATTAATATCACTCTATTAGTACTGTTTCTGTTAGATTATACCAGTTGTTATCAGCTGGGTTCACCTGAAAATAATGTAAAGATAGAATTAACCTTAATTCCTTTTTCCATTACTGAAGGGATAGAAAAAAAATGCAAAATAAAAGTATAGTAATTTATTACTCACATATTTGTAACCATACATTAATAAGAATTACAAATACTGAAGGAAGTCCAGATATAGTCAGATTAACAGGAGATATTGCCTGCATTTTTTACAGTTAAACAAAAGTTTCGTACTTTTAGGTTGTGCATTGACTTCACATTTGTGTCCAAAAGTGCAAGTTTAAATTTTGTGACGTTGACCATTTTCACACAGGCAGTCTACCTACTACCTACTTTAAAAATAAAAGAGAATGGATACTGAAATTACATTTACAAAAACAGTTCAGTAATTATGGAATTTTTCACTTCACCAAGAAGCTCAATCAGAGGATTATTGATTCATAATTACTGCATCACATACGTGTTCATTCCCACTGCAGGCATTTGTTTTTAGAAGCTTGTGCATCAGTAGTAGATCATGGCTGGAAACTATATCACATCAGAATCCTATTTTGCAAGATGGGAACTATTTTACACTGGTATTCAGCTTCATAACAGTCAGTCCCATTGACGGGGTGATAAAACCACAAGCTCACTCAATTAAATATTGGTTAACATCAAACAGTACATTTTGATCATCCTCACCTGTGAAAATTACCATTTCGGAACATTTTCTTGAAACCATCATCATCTACTGGTACACAAAAATGAGACATGATCTGGGATGTTGAATTTTAAGAGTAGACAATACTCCCAAATGAGAACACATGGAGCAAATTTAAAGTCCATAAAACATCTTGCTGTAAAACACCTGTATATGAAAATAAATATAAGTCCAGGTGTTTTACCTCACCCATTTTATGCCTACCAATAGCTCACTGACAACTTTTTTCAAAGAAATAATAATGATAACGACAATCCCCATTAATTTCATTGTGACGAAGGACATAGATGCAACCCTGCATCCGAAGATCTATCCCAGATACTTTCACTGCTTTTGGCAGTTTC
>NC_051424.1:23042485-23052485 GCF_015228065.2 Penaeus monodon
AACCCCCCCCGGAAAAAAAAGACCTTCTAAAGAGGGGCCCAAAGGAAAAGAAACATTGGCAAAAAAAAAGTGAAACTACCAAATTTTTTTAACCAAATCCCCTTATAAAACGGGAAAAAACTCCGAAAGCCGGGAAAAATGAAACAATTATTTTATACTAAAAAAAGGGGGAAACAAAAAGGATCAAAAACTCCCCGACCAATAATCCTCCTTTTCAGCTACTTACAAATTATTCACAAAAATATCACAACTCGCATCTCTGCCCCCCCTGGATTCAAAACCAGCCTAGAGAACCATTTTTCGCAGTGGTTCCCAAACCAACAGCCCACTCCACACGCTCACCCAAAAAGGAAAAAAAAAAACGAATATAAAAAACCCTTTTTAAAGGCATTCATCGATTACAAAAAAAGGCATTTACTCTGTAGAGACACCAGCTATAGAAGCTATCCGAATACAGGGAGTAAGGGGGTATAGAAAAATAGGGAAGATTATACAAAAGAGGAAAAGAACCATAAAGCCCACTCCAAAAACCGACAAAATACAATTAAAAAAAAGGTTTTGAAAAGGGCGATACCACTCCCAAAACTTTTTTTACAGTTTGGTCTTTGGGAAAATTTCAAAAAGCTAGGTGGAATGGCAAGGGTATCAAGATGGGGAAACAAATATCTAAACAATCTAAGATTTTTTCAGATGATTTGTTCTCTTCATGAATCTCAATAAAAATGCGGGAAAACCTAAAAAATGATAAAAAATAGAAAAATCCTAAAAAATCGGATTTGGGATGAACAAGAAAAAAACTAAGTCATGTTCAAAAGTAGAGTTCATTTCAAAACGATACTTTTACAAGGCAAAGTGCTAGAGGTAGGGGGAAAAATTTATATATACCTAGGACAACTCGTCAGAAAAAACACACTTGAAGAGGAAATTAAAAGCGACGCATCAGCCCCCCCCTAGGCTGGAGCGCCTTTGGAAAGACACAGTACAACAAAGGGTTCTTTGCCTTATGTTTAAAAAAGAAAAGTCTTTAACCAAGTGTCCTACATTTGACATTGGATCAGAACATGGACTCCAACCAAATTACTGGAGAGGAAAACTAAAAATGCCCAGAAGGGATGGAAAAACTGTTCTGGAATTGCCTAAGAGATAGGATGAAAGGGGGGACGTGGATCAGGGGAAAAGACAAAAATAAAAGATATCTTGCGAGCTCAAAAGAAAAATGGCAAAGGGGGAGGTCATGTACATCGGAGACAGGATAAAGATGGACAAAAAATGTAACTCGGTTATAGATAAAAAAAGAGACAAGGCCAGACCAATGCAAATGGGGCATTTAAATAAACGAAATTTTTTGGGGGCCCAGACTGGAAAAAAAAAAACCCCCAAAAAACAACAAAAATTTTGGGAATAGAATTTTGGGAGGGCCTACGTCCCCCGCGTGGACTGCCCCCCCCGGCTGATGAAAGAGTGATGAGATGTAATGATAATATATATATATATTAATATATATATATTATATATATATATATATATATTATATTTTTTTATAAAATATAATATATATATATTATATAAAAATATATATTATTATATATATGTGTGTGGTGTGTGTGTGTGTTGGTATGTAAATATGTTTTTGTGTGTGTGGGATATATGTATATCATAATAATTAAAATATATATTATATATATTAAATATAATTTTGTGGGTGTGGGTTTTGTGTGTGTGTGTGTGTGTGTGTATATATTATATTATTATATAATATTATGTGTGTGTGTGTTGTGGGTGTGTTGTGTGTGGGGGTGTTTAATATCTTAAAATTTCTATAATATATATATATATTCTTATATAATGTGTGTGGTGTGTGGTGTGGGGTTTTTGTGTTGGGGTGTTTAAAATTATATAATATATTATATATTATATTATTATATTATAATATATTATGTTGTTGTTGGTTGTTGTTGTGTGTGTGTTTGGGGGGTGAAAATTAATAATATAAATTAATATATATTATATAATTATTATTATATATATATATATTAATTTTTTTTTTTTTTTTTTTTTAATATACATTAATAAAAATTAAAATTATAAAAATTTATATTATATATATATTAATAAAATAAATATCCATTTTTATATTTTATATTTATTAAAATATTTATATTTAAAATTTATTAATTATATTAATTATTACCATAATTTTAAATTTTTTATTAATATTATATATAATTCATATTTTTAAATTACATAAATTATATTATATATATGATTTCCTTCATTTTTTTTTTTTTTTGTATATTTATTATAATATTTATATTATTATCATATATTATTATATTATATATATAATATATATATTATATATATATCTAAAATTATATATATTATATTTTAAATATTTTTTTTTTTGAAATATGTTTTTTTTTTCAAAAATATATTATAAAAAAATAATTATATATATTTTATATAAATAATAATATATATTTTTATATTAAAATAATATATATAAATATGTATTTTAATAAAAATTATATTATATATATTAATTATATTTATAAAATTATTTATCATTATATTTATTAATATATAATTGTTAAAATAATTATACATTAATATAAAAAAATATATATAATATATATTAATATAAATATAGATGGAGAAAGGACAGAACGTCCCCCCACGTACGTACATGAGGGTGAAAACAGGAAAGTATTTTAAGGGAAACCGGAAACCGAAACCGAACTAACCAATGACCTAACCGCAAGTGAAAAGTAATCATGCCGAACCGGAATCATTAAATCTTTGGCGTTCATGGGGCTCTATAGAAAGTGCATAATTAAAGTGATTATCATAATAAATTATGGGAAACCGGGAAATCATTAACCGACTCAAAGGGATATTTTAACGGGGTTTGCCCCCCTCCCCTCCTTTTCCAATAAAGGCAACTGGACGGGAACGCCCCCCCCAAAAAAAACCGCATCAAAAACCAGGTTAATGACCGCGAAAAGTGATTAACGTAATAAATGACCGAAACCCGGGAAATCTTGGGTTAAAATGTTTTCCTACACACACGAGTGATCACCCCTCCTAATAAATGAGGAAAATCATAATCCAACCTAAATGCCAGGGGTAAACATTTGACCCACCACCCCCCCACCACCCTCTTCCTACCCTCCCCACCCCCCCCCAAATATTTATCATTTTTAAACTTTTCCCGGGAATCGAAAATTTTTGACCCTTTTTACAGACGAATGATCATCCCTCCCTAATTAATCTAATCCAAAAATGTCCCTCTAATGATGCCCTAATAAAACACCCCCAAAAGGGGTTTTCCCCTCTCCCCTCCCCCCCTTTCCTCTCCAACCCCCCGCCGCGAGCGCTTTTAAACTTGCCCGGCTGTAGTAGCGTTGGCAAGGACGCGTAGGGAAAGTAGGCGGCTTACAATCCCCCCTTGTCTAACTCCCGGTTTTTTTTACAGTAAATATCGTGCTCTAAAAGGGGTTAACCGACGTAGGGGGTGGGGCGATGCCCATAGGTAGTTTAGCTTTTTGAAGTTACAAAAGATTTGTAAAAAATAATGTCTCAGGAAAATTTAATTTGATCCCTTTTAGGCTTTTTATATATAAAAGGGTTATATCGTTTTTATCAAAAACATAAATGTCGAAGCAATCCCATGGCCCCAAAAACCCCCGGCTTTAGGCAATTTTGGGTCTGTGGCTTTGTCCAATACATGAAAAATTACACAAAAAAAAAATTATAACATGGGGAGAAAAACAATTTTTCCCCAAAGGGAAACCTAATTTTTTAAAAACCAAAATATAATTTTATATTTTTAAAGCAAAATTTTTTATGTTTTGTTTTTTCATATAATATTTTTTATTATTTTTTTTATGTTTACATTTTGGGGGTTTTTTATTTCCCCGGGGATAGTTTCTTTAGATATTTCAGTAATCAAACTTTTAGCCCCACATGGCAATCGCCGATAATGGTCCTTTGGCGTAGGTGCGGCAGATTTTTTTAAATTAAATCAGTGAACATTTTTTTTGGACAAAGTATTTTCCCCCTTTTTTTAGGTTTTTTTATTTTTTTTCCCCCTTTATATGAAAGGAAAATATGGAAATTTTTATACAAAAAAAAAGTATTAAATATATTGATACTATAGAAAAGCATTTTTTTGTCATTAGAGAATAATTTGTAATTTTTTAAAAGCTTTAATGACTCAGATGCGGCCCCTTTAGTATTTAAAACTTCTGTCAAACCCTAAATTTCCCCTTTCCCGAAAGAGGATTTTTTCCGAAACCGTTGGAATGGGGTTTCCCAAAAAAGACAGCAATTGTTTTCCTGCTATCTCGTATATCTTTCTGCTTTCCGGAAAAATAATGGTGGGGACAGCAAGAATTAAAATTTGGGGGGGGGGGAAAAATAAAATGATAAAATTTTACTAATTTGCTTTCCCTGTGAAGTTTCCCGATTCTGAAAAATGATCACCCACACTTTTTGAAAATTTTCCAGAGTTTATTGTGTATTGTTGTCAAACGAGTTTTTATTTTTTTTTTTATACTACCAATTTTTTTTCGCAAGGAATTTTCCAAGCTTGTATGGCTATGAGCCCCCACAAATTTTATAACCCAAAAACCCTGTCCTGCATATTTAGTTTTCGCCCATGTAAAGGGCATGTTATAACTCCCTAAAAAAATTTTTTATTTCCGGCAAAAATACACATCACGTTTTAACCCAAAGGGACGGGAAAGGGAAAGGAGCAAAATGAAAGGGGGAAGGGGAGGGGTCCTCCCAAAAAGCAATGACATTTTGATGGGGGAGGACGGGTCGTGAGTTAGGGAACGAGCAGGTTTGTAAAAGGGAAATTGTGGTCGAGGCCCAGCAACTGAGGAAAGCCCTTCTAAAACCCTCTCAAACCCTATCAAAGAAAAATGGGATTTACCTTAGAAAAATTGACTAAAAGGCAAACGATTTCCGGGGTTTAGATATTCATTGACTATCCCAGTTCTTCACGAAGTAGCGAGAAAAATACCTCCCGGGCTTCACTCTTTTTGTCCCCCCCTTTCCTCACTTCCCCCCGCCCCCTTAAAATGGTCTTTGTATGCCCCCCCCCCCCCCCCCCGGTTTGGGTTTTATTATCTCGTGACGATTAGGGGAAATTCACTGACGCCCCGTCATCGGGGTACTACCCGGGGGCATCATAAAGAGTTTAGGGGGTACCTTTGAAAAAGAAGGCTTTAAGACAGGGGTTTAACACATTGGTTTTTTTGGGCAAAGGGAAAGGGGCAGAAAGGGATAATTTTTTTTTAACACTTGCCATTTATTTCCCAGGTCTAAAAAACCTGCTCTGGTCATACACAAATACTTAAATCATCCTTGTATTTGAATAAAAGGGCATTTTTCTTTTTTTTTAGGAAAAAGGAATTTTTTCCCCCTCCCTTATTTGAGGAAAGTATTTTTTTTTTTTTCCCCAAACCAATTTTCTTTTTAAAAAACAGGGTTTTGGGTTTCTCGCCTTCCCCCCCCCCCTTTAGGACGGGTGATTTTCAACCCTTTCTCTAAAACCCTACCTCTTCGACTGTAGGTTCCCTTCGTTATACACATTTACTACCCCGAAAAAACAAAAAATTTACTGTGTAACCTAACAGGAAAAAAATTAACCTTTTTTTTTTATATTTTTTGCAAAGAATTTTTTTGATTAGGAAAAGTATAAAAAAGTTTTTTTTGTTGTAATTTGGGTTTTAAAAAAAAGATAAAAAAAAACACTTTAAAACCATTTTTCTTTTTGGGAAATTTTGCTGCTCCCCTGCTAAGATCTATCGCATCGCGGTGCCTGTTATTTTTTTAAACCCCCCTCTGGAAAAAGTACCCAGGGGGTTAAAAAATTCCCCTTTGGGGCTAATTTGGGGTTGGTGTCTTTGTCCAAATGCGAAAAAATTTATAAAACCCTTAAAATCATGGGGCCCAAACCCAATTGTATTATTTTACCTAAATTTTTTTTCATTTTTTCATAAAAGTTTTTGGGGTTTTGATAAAGAGTAATTGCAAAAAGGGGAAAAATGTTTTTAACAAAAAATAAAACCCTTTCCCTTTTTTTTTATTTTTGAAGACAGAAATATTTTTTTACATGGGTTTTTAAACCGTTTTCGTCACGGGGGGCAGCACTAGTGGCATAGTAAAAAAATTATAGGTAAGGATGTTTTCTTCTTTTGGGCCATGTTTGGGTTTTTTTAATTTTCTTCAGAAAATAGGGAAGGGGTTCGAGAAAGAAAGTTTTTTTCAGTATCGATTAAAGATATTTTCTCTCTTTGTAAAGTTTTAAAAGAAAAAAAATGCATGTATTTTAATAAGTGGTCCCTGAATGCGCAAACAATATTTTTTTTACCGTTGCAACTTTTCTTTTTCTTCCCCTATATACGTGAAACCCGGGGTTACTATAAAACAATTTTGGAGGAGGGGGGGGAAAATTCCCTGAAGACTAGCCCACTTTCTGTGCTGATATCATCCATAAAACGGAGGATGTATTGTTATGCGATCTCTTTTGGAAGGGGTAAACCCCGTCTTTTTTATAGTTTATAGAAAGGGGGCTTAAGGGAAAAATAAATTTTTCCTAAATTGGGATTTTAGATTGTAAAACATGAGAAAAGCGGGAGGAACATTTTTAAGGGGAAAAATACCGCCTTGTCCCTTGAGGTTAATTACAAACATAACTGATCAACAACTGGACAAAGGTGACGTTAGTTTGGGAATAATTTTGGGGTTTTAGGCGTAAATATGAGGGGGAAACCCGTCCCCTTTTGGGGCCTGGTGTAGATACCTTGAAAAAACTATTCCCGGGTCTCTAAATAAATCAGAAACCGTGCTTTTCGTCTATTTTGGGGAAATTTAAACCCCGTTTAGTTTTTTTAAATATGAAAAGTGCAAAGTATGAAAAAAAATTTGGGTTTTCCCCATTTAAAATTTTCTTTTTAAACCTGTTATTTGTGTTTCGGCTCTTAGGAAAAGTGGGTTTTTTTGTAAGCTTGAGAGTCCCTAATAAAGGGTATTGATTCATAAAGGGTATGGGGGGGGAGGGGGAGTGATGAGGGGGTTTGGGGGCGCAGCGCAAAATGACATCGGGCTATCATATTGAAACGTGGGCCCCGCTTTATTAGCTATAGGGGTGATCATCCCCCGTAACACTTCGTGCCCGACTGTAAAATTTCCTTAAACGGGCTTGTGACTGTGATTTGTTTTTTTTGCCCCACTTTTTTTTTTTCCTATTTTTGGGTTTGGGAATGGGGGAAAGGAGGAATGTTGGGGCAGGGGGGGTAGGGGAAGGGAAAGGGAAAATCACCCGTTTTTTTCCCGGGGTTTCCCCCTTGAATTTTTGGGCATTACCTGGCCTGACTTCATCCGTCCTGCGGTTTGGGGTTTTTTCCCTTGTGCGGTTTTTTTGCTATTTGGGTTTTGAAGGGGGGATCACCCCGTCCCGTAAAAACGGGCTTTGTCAAATCAGTTACAAGTTTTAAACAAAAGTTTTTACATATGGGGAAATAATGAAAGCTAGTGGTAGATTTAAAAAAATTAAAGGGGTTCAAAGGCGTAATAAAGAAGGGGAAAACCCTCTTTGACTTTGGGGGGAGTACCTTGAAAAACCCCATTAATGCTCTCTAAATGAATAAAACCAAAGTCATTTTTAATCTATTAGGTAATTTTAACCCTTTTAGTTTTTTTTGTATGAAAAAGCGCCCAAAAAATTTTGAAAAAATTGGTTATCGCATTTACCTTTACACAGAAAAAATTTTAAACCTGTTATTTTTGTTTCGCCTCTTAGGGTGTAAAGGTTTTTTGTAAGCTTAGTCAAAAATAAAGTTTCAACAAGAAATTTTATGATCCTTTTCAATAAACCCGTATTTTTAATTTTGAAGATGTCTGTGGGATTAAGAAAGGCTAGTTTTAACACGGTAGAATATGAGAGGAGGGTCGCAGGCTTATCAGTCGTTCTTGCGAAATTTAAATAATTTCTTTTGAATTATTCTTTTTAGGTTGCACCTTTTTTTATATTATATTTGTAAAAAATTAAAGTCTATTTAATCTTTGCGATTTTTTCTCAAAAACCCCTCCTTTTTTACCTGGGGGAATACCTTGAAAACCCTATTAATGCTCTCTAAAAAGTAAAAAAACCCGCGACTTTTTTAATCTATTAAAGGGAAATTTAAACCTTTTTTTTTTTAAGCATGAAAGGTGCAAAATATGAAATAGTGGTAATCCGGGGTTTTACTTTTTTCAAAAGTTGCCAGCATGGAAAATTGGGGCCAATGGTATTTAAAGCCCATTTAGTCCCTTTTTGGGGTGGAAAAGTTAGTGAAAAATACCCAGGAAAAAAAGAAAATATTCAAAGGAGGAAACCCCCTACCCTCAAATAATAATCATCGCCATCTGGAAAATATCACCGCCCAAAGAAAAAAACGGGTTTTAAATTCCGTAATCCACGGGGGACAGATGTCATTTAAGAGGAGGAAAACATCGAGCCAAAAAAATTATCTTCCAACACTCTAACTTATCCTAAAATAGATGGTTTCCCGAACAAAATTTCCCTATCAAAAAATCCAAGAGCTGCCCAAAGGGAATGAATCTATCCAAAATATTCCACATTCCCAATAGTGAAAATCGTTTGCAAACACCGAATAGAACCAGTGTATATTTCTCTTAGCAAAAAATATTTTTTTTGGAAAAGGGAAAGGGGGGGTGGTGGTGACATTAGAGACATTGTCAAACCCCGAGTTCTTCTCCTTCCACCGTTTTTCACCATTTTACAGGATTGACGCAAAAAATGTGGGTGAAAGGAAATAGAAAAATTTAAAAGGGATATATTGTCACAATTTTATTTAAACCTTTTTTAGTTTTGTATTCTTATCCCTGTCACGGGGGAGGGAAAACGGTAAATTAAATTGGGCATTAGCAGACCTGTTGTTTGACCGGGCCTATGGGGGTTGGGGGGGGACGGGGGAGGGCCTTAGGTTTTTTGGGGTTATTCCCGTTTCATTCATTTTGGAGGGGGGGTCACTCGTCTGTAACAGGGTCAATTCTCGATCCGGGTAAAGTTTTTTAAAAACGAGAAAATTTTCGGGGGCGGGGGGGGGGAGGGTCATCATTTACGCCTGGCAAATTTGGGGTTTGGGTTAAAGATTGGGATCATTCATTAGGAGGGGTGATCACTCGCCCCTTTAGTACAGGGCTTTTATTTAATAGGACTTGTATTTGTTTTTTTTGCCCTTTTTTTTCTTACTATTATTTCTTTGGGTATGGGGGAAAGTGGGGGGAAGGGCGGGAGGAAGGGAAGGGGGGTTTTGGGGGTGGAGGGGGGAGGGGAGGGGAGAGGAACCCTTTAAGTGGTGGTAAATTTGACATCATTTTGAGGGCATTTTATGGTTATGGGTTAATTAGGAAAGGGGTGAAACATTCGTCTGTTTAAAAGGGTCCAAAATTTTCCATCCAGGGACAAATTTTTAAAAATGATTAAAAATTGTGGGGTGGGGGGGGGAGGGGGATGGAAGGGGGGTGGTGGTTTGGTTTGGGGCAATTGTGAAACCCGGCATTGGGTTTTTGGTTATGATTGCCTCATTCATTAGGGGGGGTGGGTCACTCGTGTGTGTTTTGACATCTTAAAAATGATTCTGGTTTTGGTCATTGATTTCCGGGTTTTCACTTTTCCCGCGGTTCCCCCTTTTAAACCCGTTGTGATGCATAAATTTAGGCGTTTTTGTCCCCGTCGCCTGTATTGGAGAGGGGGGGAGGGACAAACCCCCTTTGGTATCCCTTTTGAGTCGGGTTTAATTTATTTTTCCCGTTCCGATCATTGGGTTTGATAATCCTTTGATTTTTCCTACTTTCCCGCCCATATGGCCCCCATGAAAGAACCCTAAGGTAGTCTGGTGTGGGATGCTAAAAACCCTTAACTATGAAATTTAAAGAAATTTCCGGGTTTCGGTCATGGGTTCCTTTTTAAACAATTGCCCGG
>NC_051424.1:23057485-23059985 GCF_015228065.2 Penaeus monodon
CATGATCCACCTCCTGGATCCTCTCTCTGTATTCCCTTACTTTTTTGCATTTTCATGCCCTTTAAGTGGACCGCTCTATTGCCTATTGCTGGGGGCCATAGGGTTGAAAATCCTTACGTCATAAAAAAGCCCAAAAACCTCTGGCGCTGATATCCACCCGAGCGTCATCTGCCGTGTTCGCCGTTCTGTGATCGAAGTCTCTCCCACCGGTCGGGAGTAAGTCCGGCTCCACTCTGACGTCGTGGCAAACCTCCCTCAGCATTTGCGCGGTGAGATCTCGGACCTCATCATGGATTACGGTTTCCCGTCAGAGCCGGGATTAGTTTCCTCTTGATCGCTTACTCGAGGAGCTCCAGGAAACGTCCGATGCCTGGCACCGTCCTCATGAGGAAGTTCCATCGATGCCTTAACCCGAAGATGAAGGCAATGTAGGCAGCATGTGGTTCAATGGTGGCGATTTCTGCTAGCTTGTGTATCTCGCTCACCCATTCTGCAACTCTGGTACTTATAAATTCGTCTCTGGCATCTACTGGACTAATTACTGCACCTAGGTGTTTACCTCCGCCTGTTTTTATCTTTGTTTGTGTTTTTGAATACCTCTTGGGCGAGTTCCATTTTTTCTGGTTTGACTATTAATATTGATTTTGGGGCATTGGGGAAATAGCCTTGTTTAGGTCCGTGATGTTCAATCAAGTCCCACCATTTCTTTATGTTTTCTATTTTCCCTGCCCCTGTGAGATCATCTGCATACGCGACTTGTTTGACTTGTGTCTTTTCATATCGGATGTGATCCTGTAGTTTGAGAAGGCCAATTGCATATACTGCCATGGTCACAGGATCGCCTTGACTGGAGCCCTCTGCACATAGTATTGTCTCACATCTACCTGAGTCTCTGTCGCTCAGAAATTGTTTTGTTGGATGTGTATAGAGGTTGTCGATATAATTAGCAAAACTGGGACATTTAAATCAGATGTTGTGGAGTGTGGCTTTTCTGTTGATGTTAAATGCGTTTGATGCATCTACCATCGCATCGCATCCTGGCTCTTCAAATATTTCCCTCATTGCATGAATGGCTGCCTCGCATCCCGCCTTTTGCCCTGCACACACCTGCAAATTACCAACCGTGGCCCTGATGTCATCTTTAACGATTTCCATAACCGCCTTTCCAATTATTCGCTTGAGCACCTCTCCTATGCCAATGGAGCGGCACCCGGGATTTTTATCTAGTGCGATAAGGCGACGGGCTGTGAAAGCTTCGAGGTCTCGGCATTTTTCGTTGCCATTTTTCGGGCAAGAGCGGCTATGGCATTGCACAAATCACTTGCTGCACCGCAAATTTGCACGCTTAAGATGTTTTTCCATGGTTTTGCATCCATCCTGTAGGTCCGGCGGCACCATGGGTATGGGGGGCCCATGCTTCCATATCCTCTCTCCTGTTATCCTGTAAAAAGATTACAGTGGAGGCGGCGGCTTCCTTTGATGGTGGGTGCTGGGCGCTCAGAGAGCCGCGCGAGTCTCCCCGAAGCAGAGCGCGGGTTGCACCGCCAACTTCTCCTTGTTTCATCTGCTGGAGAATCTTCGTGCGTGATCTTTCTGATTTTGATTGGCAGATGTTTTTCTTATTTTTTTTTTGAAGAATTTGTGCCTCTCTAAATAGCTCTCGTATATCTCCTCTTCTCCACATTTCCATTCTTCGCTGCATCACCTTCATATTCTCTGTTATTTTGGACCTTCTGTGGGTTCGTCGACATATGAGATGAGGAAGAATGACAACTGCTTTTAACGCGATGGGTTTGAGGTGCGATTCGTTGATATACTCTCTAAGAAGAAAGGTTATTTCTTTGATGAATTCTTTGGCAATATTAGACTTTGGAATTTCGAATATGTTACTGGGGGAAAAGGTAACAATCCGATTGTAACTGTGTTTCGTTAGTTGAATTGCATCATCCAGCGATGTGTTTTGCCAGTATCGCGTGGCGGGAATTTCTCCCCTTTCGCTTGTTGTTTGGGGGTCTGGCTCGCTCACTGCCCGAGTTGCCTGGCTGTCTCTCGTGTCATTTTCGGTGCTTTGCGGGCTTTCATTATTTTGTCTTTGGTTCTGATTTTGACATGTGGGGCCCCTTCTGCAGTTTGTGCAGGGTCTCTGATTGATAGCACATACACATCGCTCGCAATTCCTTGTACAATTACAGCACTAGCTTAAATTTGCCATGTTGTGGGGAGCGACTCGAAGTAGAGTGTCTCTACTGTTGCAGGTCAGCTATGGGGTCATGAGCGCAGTGGGCGTAGCTTAGGTCCATACGGCGGCGATGCCACCCTATTGGTCACCCCTGTTAGTAGGAGGGCATGACATTGAAGGCATCTAACCACTCGACACAACACCAACCCGTCGTCCTCGACGGAGCAGCGACTAGGACTTGCGCCATGGGCGCCTATCATTGGCTGGTTCTTGGTACACCGAGGGCAGAGACAGGCAGAGTACAGGAGGGCGAACAGGGGA
>NC_051424.1:23065263-23079601 GCF_015228065.2 Penaeus monodon
TTTTTTGTGTTGGATGCCTTTAACAGTGTTCCATGAAATAAGTGTATAGATAAACTTAGAAAATTAAGAATGAATGTATCTCTCGGGATGTGGGTGTATGTGAAAGGAGTCTTGTGTTTTTAAAATAAGTACTGTATTTTGATAATGCAGAAGTAGAAAACAAGGATGTTGCAACAAAAGTACTTGTTTTTATTTGTTCATTGGATGTTGAATCTGATAAATGCATGAACACAAAAATATTCTCAGTGACCTCGAAGGCAAATGAAATTCATTTAGCAGGGTAGACTTCAAAAGATTTTCTGGACATTACAAGACTAGACATTAAATGAAAATAAGGCATTAGATCTACCACCTTTTGACTCTTAACAGTAAATGATGAAAGAATCTCAAGGTAAAATAACCTATAGAGGGATCAAACATTGATTTTTACAAACCTCATCACTCGACCAGACATAGGCATTTTATTAGTACATCTCTGTTAAACATTTAACCCAATGCCACTGGGAAAATGCTGTGCTCATTTTTTATTTTATTTTTTTGTGAAATATCTGCACATAGATGGCTGTGCTAGTGCTTAGTCACAAAAGTCAATTAGTAGACCCTGTGACCTTACCTGATTTCATCTATCCTTGAATTGGTGGGAAAACTTTTTTTTTACTAATGCTATGAATATCGATGGTGTTATTTTTATTCTAGACATTATAATTACTATAATATTATAAACATTAGTAACAGCAAAATAAGATAAAGTATATATTTTTGTAAATCATGGAAAATAGTAAACGGGCAAGATGGAGTACTCGTAATTAGCTCATTGGTGACTTAGTACAAGTGTAGCCATCTATGTGTAAGAACAATTAATAAAGTAAACTCACAGTGGGCATGGCATGGACGCACATGCCATGTCCGGCAGCATTGGGTTAATTTGAGTGTTTTAAAACTGGAGAATCTTTATAATAAAAGATTGCAGACATTAAATTGTAGTATATGATCTGACTGAGATTCATGCATGCATGTAATTTTATATTGTGTGTAGCTTTTCATCCTTTGTTTCTGCTTTGTGTTATGTTGGATTAAAGTTCTCACCTCTCTTGAATGATTTTGGCCTCTGTCCCTTTTTCTTTAACACTGTACAGATGGCCTGCAAGAGATGTCAGAGTAGAAGAGTAGACACCATACTGAATAAAGTAAATCCATACATTAACTAGTCCTTGCTTTGTCATTAATGGATACAACATACATACACTCACAGATTTCTCATGTTTAGCTGCAATGGTTGGGTCAGATCTGCCTTTTTAGGCCCCTGATATTTAACCTTTGATTTGGACATGATTGCTTGAATTGCATTTCAAGAACTAAACAGCATGTTGTGTTTTTTGTACATGGCCTCAATGCTTTTTGTTTTGGTTACATTTCACTGTAAAGTGTGTCTTGCCATTGCAGATTTTATCAGTAGTCAACTACTTGTTCCTTCTCTTAATAAATTGACTGTGATTTTTTCATTGTAATTGAATTAGGTTGTCTCAGGCTTGTAACGTTTCTTGTTCTTGTCAAAGTAATACAACTCAAACTGTGTCTGCATTGTTAATTTTTGTAAGTATTGTAATCTTGCAACAAAAATAGAATATGATTGTTCCCCCCCCCTCAAGAAAAGAAAAAAACAGTAGGTTTGATTAGCAGATCTGTAAACTGATGCATACCATTATTCTTCAGGCATTCTACGACTTGACTCGCATGATATCAGCCAGCAAGCAGCAGGCTGACAGCCCAGACGAGACAGAAAACAAACCTACCAAGTGCTGCTGCATTTCATAGTCCCCCACGACTAAACTAGCCAATGCCTGTGAATGAAAACCAATACATGGAGATTTTTTTTATCATTCATAGATGTAGGAGGGTTTAATTTGTTTTGTAGGTGATGACAATAGCCCCGGTGTATGTGTGAAGGATATTATACAATGTGTAGGTGAGAGAAGAGATGATTTTTTAATGTGCTATTGAAACTAAAACCTTCATTACTCTCAAATGACATAGGGTCTTCTCCCCACTCTGTCTCAGTCACTTGGAATTTTTGTTTACAGTGTTAAGATGCCTCCGTCTTGTCTTAAGGTTTTTTGTATACTAGAGGGGCTCCAAGATGATCCTCTGGGTTGTTTGCTTGAAAATGAATTTGTAATGTAAGTTTTGCAGATAGTGCATCTGTCTGATTCATATCATTAGGTCATTTTTTTTCTTACTTTTTTTTTTGAATTTTTTTCCTTCTTCCTTCATTTCTATTTCTAGAAATTTAAGTGCTTATTATTGATATAAGGTATAAAACTGAAGCCCGCTAATCAGATCCCAGTGAGTGCTCATTGAAGTGATCTACAGAAAAAAATGTATTTATGTGATGCGCCAAAAGACAAACCTTGAAGCGGAAAGGCGACTTTGTTACTGTCATCATCCTTGTATGTTTTGCTGAATGTTAAAGGTGATTTTTAGGCATCATAGATATTTATGATGTGCTCATTGTGAGGAAAAAACATTCAGTGTACTTTTTTTCTTTTATGTCAACCATTCCTAAATAATGAAGATTTTTTCAGAAATAAGTAGGCAAAGGAATAAGTAAATGCCATAAGGTTGAATTTATTTCTTAGAAGATTTTGAGGGAACATAGAAGATTATTTAAGAGGCTTGCTCTTCCTGCCTACAAGTTTCATATTTAAAAACTGAGTATTGGTTGTCACAAATATTGTTGAATTTAAAAGTAAATGAAAACAAAGAGTCTAATTTAAAGAATTTTATACAAGGTGGGGTTAGGCCAGCATTCCATTGTACTCAGATCCTAACCCACACCTTCTATACCATTGCTTAGGTGAATGCAAAGTAAAAATATGCTTGCAGATGTAACAAGATGTCCCAATATATATATTTTTTTTCATTGTAGAAGTCACCTCATGGTGCTCTTTGGAAAGAGGTAACTGACGGTTTTACCCCCCCCCCCCCCCCCCCCCGGCATTTCAACCCCTGACTTTTTAGTGGAAATTAAAAAGGGGAAGGTAAAGGAAAATTTTAAAGGGGAAAGGGAAAGCTTGTTTTCTTTTTTCATTTCCCGATAGGTCACCTCTGCATTTTAGCCCCCCCAAAGGGAAGGTGTGTGTGTGTGTGTGGTACCAGATGTGAAGTCCCAAAAACCATATAGAAAAAAAAAAATTTAATTTCCCTTTAAAGATTGCTTTACATACTCCCCTGATTTTATATATGTGTACAACCTTAATAACAAACCCAAAGCAGTGATGTTTGTTTTAATTTCATTTAAATTTTTTTTTGTGCGTACAGTGATAGATAATTTGGAAAGATAGAGTGCCCGAACAAGTGTGTCATGGAAGAATTGTAGCATAAGCTTTTGGGGACGGGGCAGGCAGTGTTAGAGGAGAAATGAAGTGATTTGAAAAGAAAAAGCCTTTAGCAAAGTAAAAAAGCTTTTGGCCTTAAAATTTTTTTTTTGGAAGTTAGAAGAAAAGATTTTTTTTTTGTTTCTTATTACTTTTAAAATTGTTTTTTAAAATCAGATCAGTTTTTATTTTTATGGAAAATTTTGGGGCTGGGAAATTGAAAACACTTTTGGTAATGCAAAAATTTAAAAGAGACCGGAAATAAATTTTATTTGGAAGTAGATTACAAAACAGAAAAAAAAAACCTCCAAAAGTAATTTAAATATCTTTTATGGGTTGTTGTAGGTTGGTTTAACAGCCCTGCAGCATTCCCTTACAAATATATATGTAGGATATGGATTTATATATGAATACATAATGTATAAATGTTTTCTTCGTAATATTCTAGTGGGGTATCGACTTCTTTCTTGCCTTGATTGTATTTAAAGAAAATTGACATAACAGAGGACATAAGGAACTTGAGGAAAATGAAATAAACAATTATCTGCATTTGCAATATCAAGTCACAATATGGTGTATAAGGGCACATGACTATAATATATACACACAAGTACTGTATGTGTAATGAGCATGTATAAAGATATTTGTATATGTATATGTATATGAATGCATATGTATGTAGTATATATGACTATATTTAGGGAAAATTTAAACCACAAAATACCAGCTACTTTGGAATGACAAAATTTCAGTGCCACAACGATAATGTATACCAGATTGGCAGCTTATTTAAGTTTTACATAGTAGTTTAAAGGATTACTCCAAGTCCTCAAGTTTAGAGGGCTCATACCCAATACAAAACTGGACATGGTTTCATGGGGGAGAAAAGGCTCAAAAGGTGATGGGATGGAATCTAGTCACGGATTAAAACAAACGGAGAGCGTTTTAAATTTTCAAACGAGAACAGGCGAAAAAAGGAAAAAAAGAAAGCATTGTCACTACCCTATGCAAAAAAGTTACATAATTGAAGAGCATTTCCCGGCAATGGTGAGCTTATTGTGAAGGTTTAAACTTTTATTTATCCATTTAATCACAGTTTGTACATTTATATGTAATATATGTCTGGAAAATAAAATGCCTTTTATTTTATAATCCTTTATAGGGAATAGAGGGAAAAAAAAATTTATATCAAAGAAAAAAAAAAATTTTGTTTTAATATGATTATTATTTTCTGGTTATCAGAGTGTAAATTCCGTAACTTAAAATAGATATTAGAATTGGAATAACACACAAGCCATGCTTTAAGGAAAAGTTTTAATACATTGAAATAAAACACCCCGGAAAGACACATAATATGATAATGAAAAAACTGTGTTCATTCTCACAAAAAGCACTTTTCATAAGTTCTATTACTAAGACATTCATCTTTAAAAATAGAGGTACTAGGGAATAGGAGATGGTACATTTGGTCATATATTTGCAATGATAACATTATACTTTGAAGAGATTACAGACAAGACTGCCATACCTCTTTTGATATTTCTTCTATTGTTTATTCCCCCAATCCTTGCCCGTTTTGTCGTGGGGGGGCTTAGGAGCGGAAAAGGGACCCAAGATGGGGAAATCCCCAACTTTGGGACCAGCCCCGACGCAACTAATTTGCATGGTCTTTTTTTTCCCTCCCAATTTTGTTTCAGTCCCCCTTCTGCTACCCACTCCTAAAGGTGTGAGGGGCCGTGTGAAAGGATGAAAGGCTGACTTTGTGCCCAGTCCTGAACGGCCCGAGGGAGCCATGGCAGGGTATTCCCCTGTTTTAGTTACCTAGCCCTTACCCCCAAGGGGACCTGGGGGGTGGACTGTTTTACCCCCAAACATAACCCAGGCTTACCATGGCCGGGTAATGAAAACATATCCCTACTATTAGGGGCAATGAGGTTGCCCCTTATCAAATAGCCCCAAAAGATGTAAACCCACCCGATTCCCTGACCCCAGGCTCTCCTGTTGACCACGGCTCTGAACACTGCAATAACTACCCAAGATCAATGCCTACTAGTACAGTAGCAAACAATCAACCTTTAAGGAACATTTCCACACTCCCAGCCCTGCTCAACTTCAACACCTCTACCCCCAAACCCCCAACATCAACCACCCCATCCTCCCTAACTAATACCTACAGCCTTATTGCCCACCTCTCCAAAACACTACCTCCCCCAACACTACTACATCTTCGTCACGCCCCCACCTTTACTACCCCCATCTCTATAACAATCTTGAATACTCTCTTTAGCGGGAGCCAAAAGGGACGATTTTTCGTGATACCTCCCACAGCTCCCTACTCTGACAACACCCTTCTCTTCCAACAATGTCTCCCAAAAAAAAGTAGGTAAAGTCTCTTTCCGTACCCAAACCCGACCGCTCCCGTTTGCAAGTAACACTGAAAACCAAGCTATGCATTAAAAAAAACAACGCCCTATATGGTAACCCCAAAATGCACCGGAACAGTTTCAATCCCCCCAGCAAATGCCCAACAGGACAAAGATTGGTAGGTTTGTGAAAAAAACCTACTTGCTTGTTCAAGACTATGATGCAACATCATACAAGCTCTCCATTCCCCCCAGAGTCATCGAAAGAAACCCAGCAACAAAGAAAAAATTTCCCTTCTAGACATGCCCTTTCCCTTTTTAACGTTACATAGGGGGAGAATCCCTCCCGTTCGGCCAAACCCAAACCCCCCTCCACTCAGTCCCAAAATTTGTTGGCGTCTAGGACACCAGCCAAACATTGCCGTTCCCACAGCCAGACCCCCCTTGTGCCAACCCGGGCCCCTACCTGATCTAAGTCTGCAAAATACGCACATGTCCCAACGTGGGGCCCCCATAATGTATTTTATGGGGGGTGTCCCCCCTAAAATTTTAAAAACGAGGTAGCAACTCTCAGTCAAATACATACGTGAAGCCAGCAGGAAGCACGTCAACGTGGTTTCTCTTTTATCCTTTCCAAATATGCTCATTTACCAATTTTCCAACCCCCCCCCCCCTACATCTAACTCCCCCTCTTCTACCTCCCCCCTTCCCAGTCAAAACTCTTTCCATCCTAAACCCCGACACTCCAATCTCTACTACAGATACCCCCCTTTAAACACCCACAAAAACCCCAAACCTCCCCTCTCCCTCCCCGCCTACCCGTAACAGACAGAACAAACTTTCCACCCCCACCTTCCCCTACCCCACAACCCCCACCTTCCCTTTTCCCACCTTTAGACACCAATCCCTTTCCCCCCCTCACAAGAAATCCTTTTTCCCAAAAAACCCCCCCAAAAACCTCAGAAGAAACATTTAAAATATTCAAGATTACTTAAAGAAAACTGACCCCTCAACCCCCAAAACTTACAACTCCTGCCCTTCCACACTCCAAGAATGCTGATATCCATCCTCCTCCTAATGATATCCCCCTACCCCTACCCTCCAAAACCCTCCCAACACAGCCCATCCCCCCCGAACCCAAAACCCAACCCCACCCACTTTAAACCCCTCCCACCATCCCCTCTATCCCTTCCACTCCCTCCTGGATACACATGTGAATCCCTTATGTCACAAGTATCCTCTTCCACAGACCCTCCATCTCCTAATCCCCCTCCTAGTAGAACACCAACTCCCATCTCAGACCTCTCGGTCCTTATCCCACCCTCTAGCTGCTTCCCCTCAAAATCTCCAAACGTACTACAATCTATATCACTAAAGTATAACTACCTTCATTGGAATATTCGCGGTTTCCGCTCCCACAGACCTGACCTTCGTCATATCCTTTCCTCTTATAAACCATTTATTGTATGCTTTCAAGAGACCTTTCTTCAACATCCCCCAAATTTACCAATCCCCAATTATCATTTGTCTCTTCCCCACTTTCCCCTTTTATGTCTCGTCCATACTTACCTCTGCTTCCCCCACCATCCTCCCTTCACCGACCTCCCAACCTATCAGACACCCTTACAGAATCCACACTTTCTGCTTCAACAACTTATTCTTTTTCCCTCAAACGCATACATATCCTTCATCAATCTAACTCCTTACCACACCCAACCCAAACCCCTTTCACTCCCCAATTCCTTTGCCCAGCTTAGACAATAATCACAAAACTCAACCACCCTTCCCTAACATTAACCATAGTGTTACATGCCCTTAGATGTCTAGCACATTTATCTTGCTTTTAACCATTAACCTAACCATTCTATTGTTTATTTATACATGCAAATCAAGTCCTCATATATTATATGGAATTGGATCATGGAACTGGATTGATATTATGAAATTTGGATTGTTAATATGGAATTGGATTATTCAGAACTGTTATCAGTCATCAGAATGACAAGATTTTATATAATATGTAGACTTTCCTAATAAAAAATGTTTTCAATAATAACTTCTATTTTCAGATGCTTAACCAGTATTTTGGGTTTTGATAATTTGCATACACACATAATGCTCTGACAAAATTATATTAATTTACAGAAATGTTTTGGTTCATCTCCCCCTTTCCTCACACAGTATTTTACAGAAGACACTATATATTTTCTATATATATGTGTGGTCCCCTAATCCCTTGCTCGTTGGGGTCGTGGGGGAGGGGGGGGGGTCTTAGGAGACAGAGACTGAGGCCCACTCTGGGGATCACTTTACCTTGGAGCTCAGCCCTTGCTTCAACTAATTTTGTAGGTCTTTTCTTCTCTTCCTTTCCTTCTCATCCTAAGGTGTGAGAGCTATGCTGAAAGGATGAAAGGCTGGCTTTGTGTCATTCATTATTTCAGACTGACCATGGCCAATAATGAAGATGTTTTACCCTTATTAGGGGCATTAAGACTCGCCCTTCATCAACTAGCCTATCTAAATTTTATTTCTTGGTTTCCTGACTCCTGCCTCTATTTTGACCACGGCTTTCCAAAAATGATACTAACCGCCTCCTCAATGTTTGCGATCAACTCTATCCATTTGAATCATCCACCCAGGTCATTACTCAACCTTCAGAATACACCCCTTCTCTCTCCCAACATCCTCCACTCCATCTTCTACTGCACAGTCTTCTTCATTGTCTGTCCCTACTCCCCCTTATTACTACTCTTCATCCTTATTGTCCTCTTCCCAACAGTACTACCCTCTATCCATATCACCCCATCTTCCTCCCCCCCCTCGTCCTTCTACTGCTTCCATCTCTACAAACCTTTTGCGTACCCTTTATGGCCCAGGTAGGTGGGATTAATTCTTTGTAATTCCCCCTGCAGCCCCATCCCATTTGACAATACCCTTCTCTTCCAACAATGTCCCCAAAAACAAGTAGGCAAAGTTTCCTTGCAGTTGTTCTGATCATGCCTCTTCATTTACATCTGAGTCCCAAGCCCGTGCACTATCTACCAGACTGACTCATAGGCAAACCTATTCCTGCCCATCTTCATCCCTTAATACTTGTACCGGGACTGTTCTGTCTCTCCGACTTAATTGTCCTGTTTACAACAAGGACTGGTCAGACTGTGAAAACGATTTGGGCTCGCATACCTCATGACTATGATGTAATGGCAGTCCAATGCTAAACTATTCCTCCCAGAGGCCAACATAATTCCTACACCACTATTGCCAAGATTAACTTCCATAAACATGACCTCCCTCATGAAGTTTATATTGGTGGTGTGTCCTACCCTGTCTGACCATATCAACCCCTTCCCGTCAGTGTCAGAAATATTGGCGTTTCGGCCGCTCATCCAAACACTGTCGCTCCACAGCTCACTGCCCACTGCCCTCTGTGTGCACAACCTGGTCTGACCATTCAAATTGCTCCGTTCAGCCCAAATTTTGGTGGCTCAGGAAGTCTCAGCTTCTCTCCCTGTATATCTTCCGTTTACTCTGAAAATATTCTACTCTACTCCCTCTCTCCGCCAGTCAAATTGCTTGGCCAGTCTAAATCCAGATACTCCAATCTCTACCATTCCCTGGTGCCTACCCCTCTCCCTCCTTCATTCTACCGTCGCGCCAGACAGTCTAGACGTTCCACTCCATCTCTCCTACAACCACCTCTTCCTCAGCTCCTCGGACATTATTTTTTGTTTGTCAGACCCCCCCTTTCCCCTCCCTATTAGAAACTCTTGAAACATCCAAAAGTTCAAAAAACATCCAAGAGAAAAACCCACCCCCGTCCCCCCTCTAACCCCTTTATTATTCGTTTTACATCCATTTCCCCTCCCAATTTCCCCCCTCCCTCTCTCCTCCCATCACCATCCTTCCTATGCCATGTTTTTACCATTCCCCTTTCTCTTTATCCTTTCCCACCTCCACTTAGATGCTCAGTGACTCTTTTTATGATCAACAGGTCCTTCCCCGGACCCCCCCCCAAGACTTTATCCCAATATTTCCCTTTTTCCCCGTGCCCTTAACTCTTTCTCTGGTTTTTCCCCATTCTACAAACATCGTTCATCCCGATCCCCCGGGGGTTTTTCAATATAAAATATATAATATAATAAAATTTTAAAAAATAAAAATATATAATATATATTTTAATGGGGGGGGTGGGGGGTGGGGGTGGTGGTGGGGGTGGTGTGGTGTGTGGTGTGGGGGGGTGTGGTGGGGTGGGGGTGTGGTGGGGGGGTTATTTATAAGATATTTGTGTAGAATATAATATAATAAATATATATATATAATATAAAATATATAAATAAATTTATATAATATATATAATATAAAAAATAAAATAAATTATATAAAAATATTAATTAATAATATATATATATATAATAATAATATATATATAAATATATATATATTATATATTAAATATAAAATTAAAATTTAAATAAATTATATATAATATAAATTATAATATATATAATATTTTAATATATACAACACACACAAAATTATATATGCAATATATAAATACATACATTATATATAAATATATATATAATAAATTTTAATATTAAATAATAATAATATAATAAATACAACTTTAAATATATATATAAAAGACACGCGCGCGCGCCCCACACAACAACACACACACACCAACACACAAAACACACACACACAACACAACACACACAACACCACACACACACAACACCACACCCCACACACACACAACACACACCAAAACTTTTATAAAAAACAGGTGAAATACATTTTGTACGGGAAGATATTCGTCCTCTTTCCTTATCCCTTAATGTTATATGTGTGTGTGGTGAAAATATATATTTTTATATATATATTAATATTATAAATATAATATATAGGGTATATATTTATTATATATATAATATATTATATTTTAAAATTTAAAATATATAAATTTATATATATGTGGTGTGTGGTATGTATAAAAATATATATATTATAATATATAATATATATATATAAAAATATATATTATATATATAAAATGTATATATATGTGTGTGTGGTATTTTATAAATATATATATATATATTATATATATAATATATATATATATATAAATATTATATATATACATACACACACACACAATTAATATATATATATATTAATAAATATATATAAAATTATATATATATTATAAAATTACCATATACACACACTTTTATAAAATATATATAAATATATATATATATATATATATATATATATATATATATATAATTATAAATAAATATAATATATACACACCACACACAAATACAATAAGGTATAAGGAAAGGGGAGAATATTTCCCATACAAGAGTGTATTTCACCTGTTATAAAAAAGTGTGTGGTGTTGTGTGTGGTGTGTGTGTGTTGGGTGGTGTGTGGTTGTGTGGTTGTGTGTGTGTGTGTGTGTGTGTGTGTGTGTGTGTGTTTTGTGTGTGTGTGTGTGTGGCGCGCGCCGCGTGGCTTTTATATATATTTTATAATGATGTTTTTAAAATATATATATATATATATATATATTATATATAAATATATATTATATATATATTATATATAAAAGTATTATTTAAAATTTTGATATAAAATTTTGTGTGTTGGTTAATTTATATATATAAAATTAATTTATATAATATATTATATAATATATATATATTAAAATTTTTTATATATTATTATATATATAATTAAAATATATAAATATATAAAAATATTTATATATATAAATATATATATAATATTATATATATATATTATTAATATAATATATATTAAATTATATATATAATACACAAATAACATATAAAAAACACACACACACACACACACAACACACACCCACACACAACACACAACCACAAACAAACCCACAAACACACACACCCACAACACCCCACAACACACAAAAATATATTATTAATAATATATATATAATATATATAAATATATTTTATATTATATAAATATATATATGAAACAAAAAGGGTGATTAGGGTATGAAACGATAGTTTAGAGAGGAGAAGAAACCAAGAAAATGATTTAAGGGACAGGGGAAAGTGGTGAAGTATTGGGTGAATGTGGTTGGGGGAGGGGTGGAGAAGGACATTTTGAGTCATAAGAGAGACGGAGCATCAAGTGGAGGTGAAGGATAATGAAAAAGGGGGAAAATGGAAGAAAAATGCATGGGAGAGGTGGTGAGTGGGAGGAAGAGGGGTGGGGGGAAAATTTGAGGAGGAGGGAAATGGATGTAAAGCAAATAGGAATAGGGGGGTTTAGAGGGTGGACGAGGGGAGGAGTTTTCTCTTGAGCCAGTTTATGAATTTTTGGATGTCTTCAAGAGTTTCAAAATGGGGAGGTAAATGGGGGGGTTTGACAAACAAAAATGGGATGTCCGAGGAGCTGAGAAGAGGTGGTTGGGGAGGGGATGAGGGGAAAAGTTTGACTTCTGGCGCGACAGGTAGAAGAGAAGGAGGGAGAGGGGTAGGCACCAGGGAAGTGGTAGAGATTGGAGTATCTGGATTTAGACTGGACAAGCAATTTGACTGGCGGAGAGAGGGAGTAGAGAATAGAATAGTTCAGAGTAAACGGAAGATATACAGGGAGAGAAGCTGAGATTCCTGAGCCACCACAATTGGCTGAACGGAGCAATTGAATGGTCATGACCAGGTTGGGCACATAGAGGGCAGTGGGCTGTGGAGCGACAGTGTTTGGCTGGGTGGCCAAAACGCCAACATTTCTGACACTGACGGGGAAGGTCAATATGGTCAGGACAGGGCAGGACACTCCACCAATATAAACTTCATGGGGGAGGTCATGTCTATGCAAGATAGTCTTGGCAATATTGGTGTAGGACTTATGTTGGCCTCTGGGAGGAATAGTTTAGCATTGGACTGCCATTACATCATAGTCAATGAGGTATGCGAGCAAGTCGTTTTCACAGTCTGACCAGTCCTTGTTGTAAACAGGACAATTAAGTCGGAGAGACAGAACAGTCCCGGTACAAGTATTAAGGGAGTGAAGATGGGCAGGAATAGGTTTGCCTATGAGGTCAGTCTGGGTAGATAGTGCACGGGCTTGGGACTCAGATGTAACTGAAGAGGCATGATCAGAACAACTGCAATAGGAAACTTTGCCTACTTGTTTTGGAGACATTGTTGGAAGAGAAGGGTATTGTCAAATGTATGGGGCTGCAGGGGGAATTACAAAGAATTAATCCCACCTACCTGGGCCATAAAGGGTACGCAAAAGGTTTGTAGAGATGGAAGCAGTAGAAGGACGAGGGCGGGAGGAAGATGGGGTGATATGGAGAGGGGTAGTACTGTTGGGAGGAGGACAATAAGGATGAAGAGTAGTAATAAAGGGGGTGGGAGTAGACAGTGAAGAAGACTGTGCAGTAGAAGATGGAGTGGAGGGTGTTGGGAGAGAGAAAGGGGTGTATTCTGAAGGTTGAGTAATGACCTGGGTGGATGATTCAGAATGGATAGAGTTGATCGCAAACATTGAGGAGGCGGTTAGTATCAGTTGGAGCCGTGGTCAAAATAGAGGCAGGAGTCAGGAAACCAAAGGAAATCAAATTTAGATAGGCTAGTGATGAAGGGACGAGTCTTAATGCCCCTAATAAGGGTAAAACATCTTCATATTGGCCATGGTCAGTTGAAATAATGAATGACACAAAGCCAGCCTTTCATCCTTTCAGCCATAGCTCTCACACCTTAGGATGAGAAAGGAAAGGAAGAGAAGAAAAGACCATACAAAATTAGTTGAAGCAAGGGCTGAGCTCCAAGGTAAAAGTGATCCCCAGAGTGGGCCTCAGTCTCTGTCTCCTAAGACCCCCCCCCCTCCCCCACGACCCCAACGAGCAAGGGATTAGGGGACACACACATATATATAGAAAATATATAGTGTCTTCTGTGAAATACTGTGTGAGGAAAGGGGGAGATGAACCAAAAACATTTCTGTAAAGATTAATATAATTTTGTCAGAGCATTATGTGTGTATGCAAATTATCAAAACCCAAATACTGGTTAAGCATCTGAAAATATAGAAGTTATTATTGAAACAATTTTTTATTAGGAAAGTCTACATAGTTATATAAAATCTTGTCATTCTGATGACTGATAACAGTTCTGAATAATCCAATTCCATATTAACAATCCAATTACATAATATCAATCCAGTTCCATGATCCAATTCCATATAATATATGAGGACTTGGATTTGCATGTATAAAATAAACAATAGAATGGTTAGGTTAATGGTTAAAAGCAAGATAAATGTGCTAGACATCTAAGGTCATGTAACACTATGGTTAATGTTAGGGAAGGGTGGTTGAGTTAGGATAGTGTCTAAGTGGGCAAAGGAATGGTGAGTGAAAGGGTTAGGTTGGGTTGTAAGGAGTTAGATTAGGAAGATGTATGCGTTTGAGGAAGAGAAAGTTGTGAAGCAGAAGGTGGGACGTAAGGATGTCTGATAGGTTGAGGTCGGTGAAGGAGGAAGTGGGCAAGCAGAGGTAAGATGGCGAGAATAAAGGGAATGTGGGGA
>NC_051424.1:23079701-23089701 GCF_015228065.2 Penaeus monodon
AGGGATTTCCCCCACTTTTTAGCACCTCAAAAAGTCGGCAAACTGTTCCGCTGCCCTGCCTCATCTCGACGAGTGGGCCCCTGCTCGCGTGCCCCTGTGCCTGCTCTTCTGCCCTTTGTGCCATTCTCCCTCATACCGGCCAGCATGGCAATGATCGGTCCATCTGGCTCGGCTTCACCTCACTCGTGCCTGCTTCAATCATAGCCTCCTCTCCCTCATGGCTGTCGCCATCTTGGAAAACATGATAAATCGGCGCTCTCATGATCAAATATCAAATCCCACTCCTGACACCATTTGTTACGCCGACCACCTCGTCTCTTTTCCACCAAAAAAGGGTGGGCTAGGCAGACGGGTGCTATCCACAGGGTCGTGAACACTGAACAGCTCCAAGAGGCAACGACCCACCACAGCGTCCCAGAACACCACGGGGGAAAACGCCACGTGGCGAGGCAGGGCACAAAATAAACACAAATGGCAGTTTTCCCTTTTATTTACACAAGTTATTTCCCCGTACACTTTTCTATAGGCACAATACAGGGGGGGGACACCAGCATGTCACACTGCACGATACAGCTTATAACAGGGCAACACAAATATCAGGTCACAACGGCACACACGAGGTCTTCACAGGAGCAGCACCCAACTGCGTCTCCGGCTTGTTCCTCTGCCTCCTCCGCTCACAGCCAGCTGCGACATGTTTGCCCAGGTCCCTTCATGAAAAAACACATGTTTCGCACAGAGACAAAGACCAATGGCGTAGCAATATAATATTATATATATATATATATATATATATATATATATATATACAATTATATATATATATATATATATATATATATATATATATATATATATATATATATATATATATATATAAGTAGTTGGACTGAGGACGGAACGTCTCCACTCACGTACGTACATGAGGGTGTAAACAGGAAGTAGGTTAATGAAAACCGGAAACCGCAATCAATTTACGTAAGCAATGACCCTAACCGTAAGTGATTAACGTAATCAATGTCCGTTACCGGAATCATTAATCATAGTTAATGATGTTTAGCATGCACACCAGACTAACTTACGGTCGTTCATGGCGCATCATAGCAGAAAGTAGGCATAATTAAAGTCAATGATCGGAACTGGAAATCATTACCGACTCTAATGATATCTAACAGGGTTTCCCTCCCCTCCTTTCCCCAAATACAGACGACTGGACAGAACGCCTCACCTTACGCATCACAACAGGTTAATGACCGCGGAAAGTGATTAACGTAATCAATGACCGTAACCAGAATCATTAGTTAATGATGTCTAACACACACAGTGATCACCCCTCCTAATGAATGAGGCAATCATAATCCAACCCAATGCCAGTGTCACAGTTGACCCACCACCACCACCACCCTCTTCCATACCCTCCCACCCCTACCCCGCAATATTCATCATGTTTAAACTTGTACCTGGATCGAGAATTGACCCTGTTACAGACGAATGATCATCCCTCCTAATTAATCAAAATCCATAAATGTCCCTCTAATGATGTCTAAACACCCACCAAAAGGGGTTCCTCTCACCCTCTCCTCCTCCTCTCCAAACCCAACCCCTCTTCCCTTCCTACCCCCCCTGCCCCAAAATTCCTCCATACCCAAAACAATAATAGTAAGAAAAAGAAGCAAATAAACAAATCACAAGTCCTACTTAAGGATATAATACAGCCCTGCACTGAAGTGCGAGTGATCACCCCTCCCAATGAATGATGCAATCATAATCCAACCCTAACGCCCTCCCCCCGTCCCCCTACCCCCATCAGGTCGGTCACACAACAGGTCTGCTAATGACCAATAATTACCGTTCCGTCCCTCGCCGTGACAGGGATAAGAATACAATTAACTGAAAAGGATTATAAAACTCGTTGTACAATATATACTTTTATTTTTTTTATTTCCTCCTCAACCATATTTGCATCAACCCCGTATATGTGTAGGCGATGTGGAAGAAGAACTCGTGTGATGTCTAATACACACACACCTAAAGGGTTCCTCTCACCCTCCCCTCCTCCTCTCCAAACCAACCCTCCTTCCCTTCCATACCCAAAACAATAATAGTAAGAAAAAGAAGCAAACAAACAAATCACAAGTCCTACTTAAGGAGATAATACAGCCCTGCATTGAAGTGCCAGTGATCACCCCTCCTAATAATGATGCAATCATAATCCAAACCCAGTGCCAGGTGTCACTGATGACCCACCTCCCTCATCACCCCTCCTCCCCTCCACACCCGCCCCCGCAATATTCATCGTGTTTGAACTTGTACCCGGATCGAGAATTGACCCTGTTACAGACGAGTGACCACCCCTCCTAATGAATGAAACTGTCATAATCAATAACCCTAACAAGGTCTTCATATATGCCTTTAGTACAAACAAACAGACACAATAAAAATCATATCGCCCGAATTTCATATAACGGGATGATAATATGATCATTTCTTCTTGTTCAGAGGTAATGATGGTGGTGGTGCACTCTCGTCTTGAGGTGTAACCAACCAAGAAAAGGAAATCCATTTTAACCCTTACTAAGATTGACAATGTTCGCATTACGTAAATATAAGACAAAAATATATGCATATGAGACTATCCATTTTTTTTTTTTACAAATGTTTACAAATGCATAATATAACAAAGATGCAACTCTAATAAGAATATCTCAACAGAAATTTCTTAACTTCGTGGGAAACGATTGATAAACTTGTGAACTCCTCTCTTCTTTTAACATGTTATACTAGTCGTTCTTACATCCCAAAGGCAAAGGTGAAAAGGATCATGAAACTCTTGTTGTACCCAACATGCCTTTAATATGACTTTCAAGCTTACACAAACACGCATCCTAACAGGTGATAACACAAATAAGATAAAAAACAGGCTTATATTTTTGTGTTAATGTAAATGCGATAACTCCCACTACGCACGTTTGAAAATTGCAGGCTTATACAACAGGTTAATCATAATATAACAGGTGCAACCCTAGTAGAATAACAACAGAAATTTCTTAACTTCGCGGGGCGAGTGATAAGCTATCTTACATCCCAAAGGCATCTTTCTAATAAAAATACAATTCACTCAAAAGGATCATGAAACTCTCGTTGTACTCAATGTCTTTATTATGACTTTCACAAACACACATCCTAACAGGCGATAATACAAATAACAGGCTTAAATTTTCTGAGTAAATGTAAATGCGATAACCACTATCTCATACGTTTGAAAATTTCAGGCTTATACAACAGTTTAATTACCTAATAGGTTGAAAAGTCGCCGGGTTTTATTCTATTTAGAGAGCATTAATGGGGTTTTCTACGCATCTGCGAGAAACCAAAGACGGGTTTCCCTCTCCTATTTCCGCCTGAACATTTAAATTAAATCTACCAACTGGGACCACCACCTGTCCCCACGTGCCGAACCAGTTATGTTTTGCTAATTAACCTCAAGGAGCAAATGGGGTATATTTACAAAAATTTTCCCGCCTCAGCTCTCAATTTTGTACAGTCTACAATGCAAACTAGGAAATATGTTCAGCTTTCCCATATGTATAACTCTGTGCACGCCAATACAGTGCATTCTCTTGTGATATAAAAAGACCAGGGTAAACATCGATTAGGGATCCTCTGTTTGATGATATAAGAAAATATAATTAGAACAGAAGGTGGACTAGCTTTTCAGTAATTTACTCCCCCTCCACAAAATTGTCTTAGTACCTCCCTACAAGTTATACGAAAAAAAGGAACTATGCAACAGTAACCACTAATGTTGGTTACTATAGTTTCATTCATCTAGCAAATATGCTGTTTTATCTCCTACAAGAACGGACAAATATTGTAAAAAGCAAATAACCTTCCCGACGGGAAATAATCAACTAAAACTTTACTTCTCGATTTCCCTGCCATGGTCTTTCTCACCAGTCTACACACATGCTATAAGAGACGGGGCTAGATAAGTTGCTATCTTTAAGTCGGACTACGGCGATTGTTGATTATTATAGTTTCATGTATCTAGCAAATATGTTTTTTTGTCTCCTGCAAGAACGGGAAAAATATTATAAAAGGACACAAATAACCTTGCCAACGGGTATAATTCAACCAAATTTTACTTCTCGATTTCCCAGTCATTGCCTTTCTACAAATATGCAGCAAGAGATGGAGCTAGATAAGTTGTTATCTTTAAGAGACGATCACCTCACCGCCGGACTATGGTGATTTACTTTATCGGGAAACGTACATTCAGCCACCGCTTTTTTTTAAGTAACACATGCATATATTTTCTCAAATCTCCCTATACAAAGAGAGAAATATTTTTTACGTTGACACTGAATAAAACTTGACACTCGATCTCTTTAATTTTTTGAATACTTAATAAAAAGTCATCCCAAATGAAAAATATATATATATATCTTAACATCCTTTGCCTATGATTTTTCACTATGTCCCTATTTGTTGTAGTACGAAAACTTTTAAAGGGGCCCCTATTAAACTATTTTAATCTTAAAAAAATCAAAACACCTGTATAAAAGAAGGCTTTCACTTGATTATTTTTCCCTTTTAGCAACCAGGGCTTTATCAAAAAAAAGACTTTTATAAGATATGAAAAAAGGTAAATATATAACTCCCCATGTTATTAAAGCTTTTATAATTGTACGTGTATTGGAAAATGACAAAGTCAAATTCGACTACAGCAGGGATTTTTTGACCAAGGATATGTTTACCCCCGTGAGTAAAAAAAAAAAAAATTAGTGACACCCCGATGCGATGGATCTCAGCAGACAGCATGTGATTTTCCAACTGATGCGTTTTTTTTTTTTTTATTTTATTTTCTTAAACCGAGTTATCAACAACTATATATTTAAATTTTTTAATCAAAACGTTCTTTGCAAAAAAATAAAAAAAAAAAAGGTGCTTTCTTTTTGTGTGTCTACATTAAATATTCTTGTTTACATGGCAGTAAAGGTATATGACGAGCAACATACAGTCGAGGAGGTAAGTTATAGAGAAAGGGGTTTAAATCACAGTCCCAAAGGGGGAAAAAACCCCAACCGAAGCAATATTTTCTAAATGACAAGTAAAAAAGCATTCGTTTTGGAAAAAAATATTCGCATTACCTCATAATAAGAGAGGGAAAAGCTCTTTTTCATAAATTAGAGAAAGCAAAATGCCTTTTTTTTTTAAATAAAGGGTGATTGAAGTATATGTATATGAACTGAGCAGTTTTTTAGACGGGAAATATATGGTAAGGTTTTAAAAAGTTATAGCATTGCTATCATCTTTAACAAAGAGTCTTATTTTCTAAAGATGCCTTCCTAAACTCTGACAATGCTCCAGGCCAATATCCCGATAACGGACAACCACAGACAGGTATCAGGGGAATACCCCTTGCTTGTCACGAGATAATGACTTCATCGACATACCAAAACCATTAATGGACGTGTGAAGTGAGGGAAAAGGCGAACAATAGAGCGACCCATGGAAGTACTTTCTCGTCTCCTTTCGTGAAGAACTGCTACTTAATGAATATTACCATGGAAATCGCACCCCTTCAAACATTTGACCAAGGTAAACCCCAGTTTTTAGATAGCTAGAAAGTTTTAGAAATGTCGCCTCGGTTGTTGATCTTCGTAACACATCGTTCTTCACACCCACTCGTTCCGCTAGCTCACGGTCTGTTCTCCCTATCAAACATGCCATATCTTGTTGCGAGGCCTCACCCTTCTCCTAAATTGCTCCTCCTCCCCTCTCCCCTCGACTAAGCGCGATGCTGTATTTTCCGCGAGATGTAAAAAATGGTGATTATAATCATATTGAGCTATAACATAACTTACACAACCTAAAATGTATTGACATTGATTGACTTAGAAAATTTGGTGATGCTTATAGCCATATCAAGCTTGGAGGTTCCTTGCGAAGAAAACATAAAATCTGATAAAAGAAAACAGTAATATGTCTTTCATTAGTAGTATAAAATAGATAATTACTCGTATGACTGCAATACACAATCAACATAGTACAAACATTTGCCGCGATAATTTGTCAGAATTTATAATTCCATCATTCATTCAAGTTTGCTTCTCGCTTTCCTCGCAATTATTTATTTTTTCCATTCGCGACAGAAATACGACGGGAGCAGGGCACGATTGCTGTCTTCCGGGCATGTCACCTCTGTCGGAAGGAGCATACAGATTCTGATAGAGGCTTGTAAATACTAACAACCGCATCCGAGCCATTACATGCTAGTATTTTATCAAATTTCCTTATGTAAAAGTGTAATTCTTATTCTTAAATGACAAATAATGCTTACCAATGGTATCAATATATGTATTTTTTGCATAAAAGTACCATCTAACCTTGTTATTAAAGAAGAAATAAACAAATATACTCAAAACTATTAACATATTTTGTCTTAGAAAAAAAAATCATTGATCGATTGATTGATTATTTAAGATTATCTGCCCCGCCTACAGCAAAAAACACCAATAAATATTATATAAAAATCAAATCATGAGTAATGTGCTTATAAAAGTATACAGCTATTGCATAAATATTATGCATCCTTATATTTTGTTTAAAATATTAGACTCCCTTAGGAAACTAATAAGTTGGGTACAACAAGAGTTTCATGACCCTTTTCACTGAATTGTATTTTTATTATGAAAATGCCTTTTGGATGTAAGAACGACTAGTATAACATGTTAAAGAAGAGAGGAGTTCGCAAGTTTATCAATCGTTCCCCCGAAGTTAAGAAATTTCTGTTGAGATATTCTTATTAGAGTTGCATCTTTGTTATATTATGCATTTGTAAACATTTGTAAAGATATTGCTTATGGTCTTTGCAAGTATTTTATATATATATATATATATATATATATATATATATATATATATTTATTTATATATATATATATATATATTTTATATATATATATATATATATATATATATATATATATATATATATATATATATATATATATATATATGCATATGGAGTGAGAAATGGATAGTGTCATATGCATATATTTTTGTCTTATATTTACATAATGCGAACATTGTCAATCATAGTAAGGGTTAGAATGATTTCCTTTTCTTGGTTGGTTACACCTCAAGACGAGAGTGCACCGCCACCGTCATTACCTCTGAATAAGAAGAAATGATCATATTATCATCCTCGTTATATGAAATTTGGGCGATATGATTTGTTTTGTGTCTGTTTGTTTGTACTAAAGGCATATATGAATACCGTTTTTAGGGTTATTGATTATGACAGTTTCATTCATTAGGAGGGGTGGTCACTCGTCTGTAACAGGGTCAATTCTCGATCCGGGTACAAGTTCAAACACGATGAATATTGGGGGGCGGGTGGAGGGGAGGAGGGGTGATGAGGGAGGTGGGTTCCATCAGTGCACCTGGCCGGGTTGGATTATGATTGCACATCTTAGGAGGGGTGATTCCTGGGACTTCAATGCAGGGCTGTATTATTCCTTAATAGGGCTTGTGATTTGTTTTGTTTGCTTCTTTTTCTTACTATTATTGTTTTGGGTATGGAGGGAAAGTGGGCAGGGCGGTAGGAAGGGGAAAGGGGGGTTGGTTTGGAGAGGAGGAGGGGAGGGTGAGAGGAACCCTTTAGGTGTGTGTGTATTAGACATCACACGAGTTCTTCTTCCACATCGCCTACACCATATACGGGATTGATGCAAAATATGGTTGAGGAGGAAATAGAAAAATAAAAGTATATATTGTAAAACGAGTTTTATAATCCTTTTCAGTTAATTGTATTTTTATCCCTGTCACGGCGAGGGACGGAACGGTAATTATTGGTCATTAGCAGACCTGTTGTGTGACCGACCTGATGGGGGTGGGGAGGACGGGGGAGGGACGTTAGGGTTATTGATTATGACAGTTTCATTCATTAGGAGGGGTGGTCACTCGTCTGTAACAGGGTCAATTCTCGATCCGGGTACAAGTTCAAACACGATGAATATTTCGGGGGGGGTGTGGGGGGAGGAGGGGTGATGAGGGAGGTGGGTCATCAGTGTCACCTGGCACTGGGTTGGATTATGATTGCATCATTCATTAGGAGGGGTGATCACTGGCACTTCAGTGCAGGGCTGTATTATCTCCTTAAGTATGACTTGTGATTTGTTTGTTTGCTTCTTTTTCTTACTATTATTGTTTTGGGTATGGAGGAATGTGGGGTTGGGGCGGTTACGGTCATTGATTACGTTAATCACTTGCGGTTACGGTCATTGGTTACGTAAATCGATTGCGGTTTCCGGTTTTCATTAACGTACTTCCTGTTTACACCCTCATGTACGTACGTGAGTGGAGACGTTCCCTCCTTAGTCCAAAATCTTATATTTATATATATATATATATATATATATATATATATATATATATATATTAATATATATATATATATATATAAGTAGTAGTTGTAAACCCGACAGAACGGCGCACATTCAAATAGGTACATGACAGAACGGCGCACATTCATGTACGTACATGAATGTGAAAGTAGGCCAGTGACCATGACGTAATCAGTGACCTTGACGAAACCGCAAACCGCAACCAATGTCCACAACAACAACATAATCAATACCCGGAAATCATTTACCTACTTTCACATGTGCATTTTATGTTTCGACATGACGCATCATAAGAGAAATAATGAAACAAATGATGTACTACAGACGAGTATCCCCTCCAATGTCAGGTGACAGGTGACATAAGATCAATGATCACCGCGTAACCCAAAACCTTCGAGAGTGAAAGCAGGTTTAATGACTACATTGGTCCACAGTTAACCACTGACCATAGCTTAACGATGGCTACACGCACACCCTTATTTTGAAAATGGTGCCTCATTACGAAAGCATAACCCTGAAAGTGCTTAACTATCAATTCCGCAAACTGAATCATTACTCCTAGCAAGAGATGTCTAACCCACGGGCAGTCTACAGATGACTCACCCGTGTCTCCTCCCACCCACATCGCAGATATTCACCCTGTTTAAACTTGTACCGGAGATCGATAACTGATTCTGTTACAGACGAGGGGAACGTCTCTCCTAATGACTGAACGTCAAAATCACAACAGCTTAATCAATACCCGGAAATCATTAACCTACTTTCACATGTGCACCTTATGATCGTACATGACGCAATCATAAGAGAAATAATGAAAGGGATGAACCGGAACTGGAAACTAATGGTGTGCTATAGGCAAGGAACCCTCCAAGCAGGAGCTGGGCAGAACGTGACATAGGCCATGAATCACCCGCGTAACCACAAACCTCGGCCAATGCCCATCACCGTGACACACAACAATGCCCGTGACCTTGGCGCTGTTGTCGCTCAGTCTTGTCCTTTGGTTTTGCCTCTTCCCTCTGTTCCCATTACCATCCCTGTCGCAGTCTTCTCAATACTTTTTACTTCTCATCACTACCAATAAACGTAATTTCTCCTGTTCAAATGTCCACCGCCGGTCTTTACAATTTAATTTTTCTTCAGCACTTCATCATTCGTCTTCTTTCCTCTGTCCAGACTAATACGCAGTACTCGTCTATAACACCACATTTCAAACTATTTATCTTTTCTTGTCTTCCTCTTCAGCACCCAACACAGAGCCATAGGATCAATTGGGACAACTAATGATTTCAATAACCTCAGCTTTTGTCCCGTAAGGTATGCTTCGTCTTTCCAGTGTTTATTGAGAGCAACTGTGGGCGTTTTTGGCAATGGTAATTCTTTTTACTCCGATAATCATCATATGTACTTGTTAAAACCCAGCTCCAAGATAAGTGAACCTCTTTCAACATTTTCCACAAATCATTCCATGGATTGTTACATTTCATCATTGTTTCATTGCCGGTTATCTTTGAATCTTCATGATCTTAGTTTTCTTGGCATTAATAACAAGCCCAGCCTTTTTCGCTTGCTTTCTCTAACTTTATCCT
>NC_051424.1:23092201-23097201 GCF_015228065.2 Penaeus monodon
AGAGCAATAAGCCGGATTCGGAGTCTACGAAGCCGGCCTCGGAGACCGAGATGCCGGCCTCGGAGACCGAGATGCCGGCCTTGGAGACCGAGAAGCCGGCCTCGGAGACATCAAAGGCCAAGAGAACTGGCGTGGTTCAAAAGAGCGTCAGAGATCGGGTATGTATTTGACTAAATGTTTCTGTTTCTCTTCCTTCTCTCTCCCTTTCATTTTCCTTCTGTCTCTCCCTCCTCCCTCTCTATCCCCCTCTTCCATCTCTCTCCCTTCTTTCCTCTTCTGTCTCTCTTTCAACTGCCCCCCCCAGTAATTATATCTGCCGCCACCCATTTAGTTAACGTCATTAACTAAAGACAAATACAGACAATGAAACAAAAAAACGGTAAAAGCAAATAAACACACTCTCTCTCGCTCGCTCGCTCGCTCAGCCTCCATTCTTGTTATGGGAAGATGTGTTGTGAAATATCAAATATATATTTCACAATACACTGCATTGGCCCCGACCTCGGCAATGCCTGTGGCTATCAGCCTGCTCTCTTTGTTTATTATTTTATTTATTATACATTACAATTACATTATTGGATTTCCCCTATTCTACATTCTTGATTTGTCTCTTCGAGACGTTGGCGTAGGGTGGTGGCTTGGACCGCGTCCCTCGCAGGCACAGGAGTGAGGACCTCAGGAGGGAGAAGGAAAGGCGGCATCTCATCCATGCGGTGACACTGCTCTTTGCTTGTTGCTGTGCCAGGATGCCACAGAAGGTTGCTGCCCTTGGCGCCATTCCTCCTGTGGTGGTGAATACTAGAGGGGTGAAGGAACCATGATCCACCTCCTGGATCCTCTCTCTGTATTCCCTTACTTTTGCATTTTCATGCTTCAAGTGGACCGCTCTATTGCCCTATTGCTGGGGGCCATAGGGTTGAAAATCCTTACGTCATAAAAAAGCCCAAAAACCTCTGGCACTGATATCCACCCGAGCGTCATCTGCCGTGTTCGCCGTTCTGTGATCGAAGTCTCTCCCACCGGTCGGGAGTAAGTCCGGCTCCACTCTGACGTCGTGGCAAACCTCCCTCAGCATTTGCGCGGTGAGATCTCGGACCTCATCATGGATTACGGTTTCCCGTCAGAGCCGGGATTAGTTTCCTCTTGATCGCTTACTCGAGGAGCTCCAGGAAACGTCCGATGCCTGGCACCGTCCTCATGAGGAAGTTCCATCGATGCCTTAACCCAAAGGTGAAGGCAATGTAGGCAGCATGTGGTTCAATGGTGGCGATTTCTGCTAGCTTGTGTATCTCGCTCACCCATTCTGCAACTCTGGTACTTATAAATTCGTCTCTGGCATCTACTGGACTAATTACTGCACCCTCCGCCTGTTTTCATCTTTGTTTGTGTTTTTGAATACCTCTTGGGCGAGTTCCATTTTTTCTGGTTTGACTATTAATATTGATTTTGGGGCATTGGGGAAATAGCCTTGTTTAGGTCCGTGATGTTCAATCAAGTCCCACCATTTCTTTATGTTTTCTATTTTCCCTGCCCCTGTGAGATCATCTGCGTACGCGACTTGTTTGACTTGTGTCTTTTCATATCGGATGTGATCCTGTAGTTTGAGAAGGCCAATTGCATATACTGCCATGGTCACAGGATCGCCTTGACTGGAGCCCTCTGCACATAGTATTGTCTCACATCTACCTGAGTCTCTGTCGCTCAGAAATTGTTTTGTTGGATGTGTATAGAGGTTGTCGATATAATTAGCAAAACTGGGACATTTAAATCAGATGTTGTGGAGTGTGGCTTTTCTGTTGATGTTAAATGCGTTTGATGCATCTACCATCGCATCGCATCCTGGCTCTTCAAATATTTTCCCTCATTGCATGAATGGCTGCCTCGCATCCCGCCTTTTGCCCTGCACACACCTGCAAATTACCAACCGTGGCCCTGATGTCATCTTTAACGATTTCCATAACCGCCTTTCCAATTATTCGCCTGAGCACCTCTCCTATGCCAATGGAGCGGCACCCGGGATTTTTATCTAGTGCGATAAGGCGACAGGCTGTGAAAGCTTCGAGGTCTCGGCATTTTTCAGTTGCCATTTTTCGGGCAAGAGCGGCTATGGCATTGCACAAATCACTTGCTGCACCGCCAAACTTTGCACGCTTAAGATGTTTTTCCATGGTTTTGTATCCATGCCTGAAGGTCCGGCGGCACCATGGGTATGGAGGGCATGCTTCCATATCCTCTCTCCTGTTATCCTGTCAAAGATTACAGGTGGAGGCGGCGGCTTCCTTTGATGGTGGGTGCTGGGCGCTCAGAGAGCCGCGCGAGTCTCCCGAAAGCAGAGCGCGGGTTGCTACCGCCACTTCTCCTTGTTTCATCATGCTGGAGAATCTTCGTGCGTGATCTTTCTGATTTTGATTGGCAGATGTTTTTCTTATTTTCTTTTGAAGAATTTGTGCCTCTCTCAATAGCTCTCGTATATCTCCTCTTCTCCACATTTCCATTCTTCGCTGCATCACCTTCATATTCTCTGTTATTTTGGACCTTCTGTGGGTTCGTCGACATATGAGATGAGGAAGAATGACAACTGCTTTTAACGCGATGGGTTGCAGGTGCGATTCGTTGATATACTCTCTAAGAAGAAAGGTTATTTCTTTGATGAATTCTTTGGCAATATTAGACTTTGGAATTTCGAATATGTTACTGGGGGAAAAGGTAACAATCCGATTGTAAACTGTGTTCGTTAGTTGAATTGCATCATCCAGCGATGTGTTTTGCTAGTATCGCGTGGCGGGAATTTCTCCCCTTTCGCTTGTTGTTTGCGGGTCTGGCTCGCTCACTGCCCGAGTTGCCTGGCTGTCTCTCGTGTCATTTTCGGTGCTTTGCGGGCTTTCATTATTTTGTCTTTGGTTCTGATTTTGACATGTGGGGCCCCTTCTGCAGTTTGTGCAGGGTCTCTGATTGATAGCACATACACATCGCTCGCAATTCCTTGTACAATTACAGCACTAGCTTAAATTTGCCATGTTGTGGGGAGCGACTCGAAGTAGAGTGTCTCTACTGTTGCAGGTCAGCTATGGGGTCATGAGCGCAGTGGGCGTAGCTTAGGTCCATACGGCGGCGATGCCACCCTATTGGTCACCCCTGTTAGTAGGAGGGCATGACATTGAAGGCATCTAACCACTCGACACAACACCAACCCGTCGTCCTCGACGGAGCAGCGACTAGGACTTGCGCCATGGGCGCCTATCATTGGCTGGTTCTTGGTACACCGAGGGCAGAGACAGGCAGAGTACAGGAGGGCGAACAGGGGAGATGGGGGGGTTGCATGACAGTAAGTGCCATATGTAAGATATAAACATATATATTGCAGTGATATTAATGTTTAAGATTTTTTGATAATTTTTCTTTTTCTTATAATCACTTTTTAGAAATAATTTAACTGTCAAGAAGATAGACAGAGGAAACATGCTTAGGTAGACAATTACAATAGTCTGCAAGGACTTGCTTGAGTTGCAATTGTCTTCAGGGTAGATAAGGTGAAATTCTACAGGAGATAAGCATTGTACATAACTATAAGGAAGTTGTCGCGTCGGCAAGGACAATCTTGAACGACAACTTCCTAAGAGAAAAGAAAGATGCAACAATGCGATGGTCAGCAGTGTGATGTGCAATAATACATATAATATACATCTGGCTTATATGAAACGTGTATCGTTTTTTTCTCGTTTCCTAGAACTTGTCTATCACAGACACCATCAGCGATTAGAGGCAAAGCCATAATGAAACTAGTAATGCAGTCCTCATAAGGTTCGGGAGCGACTCATTACATCATATACGTTTGCTCACGACAACACAGGGCACGATAAAGCGTAATGCAAAGCAAGAATACAAGATGGGCGTAAGTCGATAGCTACTCTCAAACTATACGCATGTAAATCTTGTGCAGTTAACGTTGTTTATACGGGGAGAGACGATGTGTGTATGTGGCTGCATGAGGTGAGTGGTAAACAGACGAGTTAGAATTATGAAATGAGTAAGCCAGAGTAAGCACACGAGTAGAAAATATATTAGTGATAAGAGTAAGTAGAGAATCACAGTAAACAAGTAAAGCGAGTGAGAGTAAATTAGAAATAGAATGGCGTGCGATTTGAAATAAGTAAACAAAGGGGAGGAGGAGAGGGAAGGTGAGCAGTTAAGGTAGTAGGAGGGGTGAGGGGTATGGGGGAGGATGGGGGCGTGGGTAAGTAATCAAGGTGGAAAAAAATGTTAGTGTGCAAGGGAAATAGATCTGAGCTGAGTACACGAACAGAATTTAATTGTGATAGTATAGGTACTATTAAACGGTAAATGCGCTTACGGCCGTCAACATTTCGAAATAACCGCGTATAGAGTACATTCGCTTTATTACATGATTTGGGGGCATTTGCACCATAGAAGAAATTCATCTTGGTTTGTATTGTTCTATCATTTCATATTGTCCCAATTACATGACAGGCTTGGTAACATATTTCCATTTCTCTGTATCCTTCTCTCCTCTCTCTTTCTCTTTCTCTTTCTCCCCCTCCCTTCCCAATCCGCCTCTCTTTATCTCTCTTATTATCCCTCCTCACCATTTCTTTTTTCTCCGTAATCTCCCTCTCTCTCTGGCTCCCGAATTCATTTTGTTTTATTTTTCAGATGGTACATCTCAATACGCCATCGAAAATGTTGAGAGATGTGAACATTTTTTCACTTTGTTTTAGATTTTTTTTTTTTTTTTTTTTTTTTTTCAAAAAAGCACATACTTCTCACTCTCTCTCTCTCTCTCTCTCTCTCTCTCTCTCTCTCTCTCTCTCTCTCTCCTCCTCTCTTCTCTCCTCTCTCTCTTCTCTCTCTTCCCCCCCCTCTCTCTCTCTCTCTCTCCTCTCCTTCCACACGCCTTAAAACAATCAAATTTTGCTGGGTGCCCAGCCATGTTGGAATCCCCGGCAGTGAACAGGCAGATACACTAGCACGCCACGCCGCTA